>NC_069728.1:13201235-13511235 GCF_027358585.1 Pangasianodon hypophthalmus | reverse complement strand
AATATAGGAAGCCAAGCTGGAGTCAGTTCATCTGCACAACACTTAACAATATGGGGAGAAATTCCATCCGGGCCTGCCAATTTCTTATACTTCACGAAATAAGATTAAGCTAAATACTGTAGAATAAGAAAATTGCAAAAAAGGAAAGAACAGATCACAGACGATTGCTTTAAGACTACATGAGAAGCGCAACACGGCAATGAAATGTTTATCAAAGTGTCTATATTATTCATCAATCTTGGTGGCATTCAAAATTTTACCAAATCAAAAAAATCGAATATCTCTCTGGAATATTGTGCTGTTTGTTGATTTAACTCAATCTGTTCTCAGGGAACAGTGCAGCCTGCGTGAAAATCTCCTGACGCAGCTCTAATAGACACTCAGAGAAGCCTGTATGTCTTGGGACTCTATGGCAGATTCAAGTACACTGTTTTTAATGGGGTTGAAATTTTAACATTTATTGGACAGCAGGCTTTTAACCTTTCATTTTGAGCCCCGCCCAGAAGCCATGCATCTCTCGGGGTGAATGGAGTGTGGGCGGTCTCAACATTTATTGGACAGTGCTTTCTTCATTTGTCTCGCCTGGAAGCATTGTTTCTCCTTACGATGCTTGTTAGAACACTCAAAGGGGCGGAACTTTGTAACCAACTGCCAATCACTGAAACAGGAATATTAATGACTGACATCTCAAACATATAGCAGCAGTGGGGTAATTTGTAAATATTGTATAGAGTTCTGTCTGATTATTTGCATTCACTTCTGAAATGTGTTGTTTATACGTCTAGCTAGCTTCCAACTTCAGCTAGCAGCTTAGCTGCATTTTGGGATGAAATGACAGACGCTGCTAATGACCAGATTTTTACAAAAGTCTTTTGATGATCATACATATGAGGAGAAGCTGAAAATTAAACCAGAGCGCAGACCAGTGCCCAAGATTTTAATTCAAAATACAGTAAAATCGATTGGCTGTGTTTATTATAAGTCTTAGATTATGTGGAATGTCTGCCATACAAATCCCTGTGAATGAGCTGTTACTATAGAAACGATAACGTGTCAGAACAAGCGCATTAATACAAACCTATCGTTTATCTTATATATGTAATAAGTAAGACAAACACACACTCAACACTTAATTGTCATTCTACAGATATTGCACATGTATATAAATACCATGGATATTGCACATGTACATATACAAATGGAACTCTAGCATATGTACATACACACAGATCTATTTTATTGTTTCTATTATTTCTATTATTTCTATTGTATAGGTATTTATGGAAATTCTTTTCTTTGAGTTTCTTTACTCCTCCTACTTGTGCTGCTGTGTCAACTTGAATTTCCCCTACGGGGGATCAATAAAGATACATCTTATCTTATCTTATCTTATCTTATCTTATCTTATCTTAACTGTAACAGACAGTTGTGCTTCCCCTATTCTCATAACCACTGCCACTGGATTAGTTTACATGTGAAATGTTTTTTCCAAAGTAGCAAACAGTTCTCTTTTAACATATAAATTATAAATTGAAAAGCTTAGATTTGGGTCACTCAGTTTTTTTTTGTCTTACAGTTAATACTATCACTGTGTCTGTGTCTTTAGCTTTAGGTGTACACTAGCTGGTCCACTCTCCATGTGCTCTCGCCTTTTATACAGCACTAATTTAGTGTCCTATTATACTCAGTACAGACAATTCATAAGTCCTTAAATAAAACGATTTATGGATTCGTTGGAACACATTTCATTATTTATTCCTTATTTAATTGTTAGTACATGCTTGAGTAGAGTGCTGGGTAATTTGATGCTATAAAATCAATATTGTGATAAATTATGTCACAATATTCTTTTCCTAAGATATTGCAGATACCATGATATCTTTTTTTTTTTTTTTACCTTTTAATAAATTTAATTACAAACTGAATGGAAGCAGCTGATTTGATGTTAAAATGTTAATATTGTACAGATTTTTGTAGACATTACACAAATCATCAAAAAGTAAAAAAAAATTGCAACATTACTATATTGCTGGGTAATTGGTTGCAAACCTATATACTGTGATCCATATCATGTATCGTAATATATTACGTTAATAAATTTCTGAGAAATAATGAGTAATCACTGTACACACCTATGAAACATTGATCAGTGATGGTTCTTTGTGTGCAGTGTGTGACACTGTAATCTTGTTACACTGTGGTTGAACAGCTAGAACATTCATCAACATAAAAAGCCCTTTGTGTGTGTGCGTGTGTGTGTGTGTGTGTGTGTGTGTGTGTGATATGTCATTCTCTGCAGCTCTGGGAAAATCATGAATAAATATTTCCCTGTCTAGCCATGTCAAAATGCTTGTGTGTGTGTATATGTGTGTGTGTGTGCATATACATATGTGCACTATCTCTCCAAAGTAAACTGCAGGCTCAATAAGAATCATAAATAGCAGTGTGAATAAGTAATAGCGCTCACACATCCACCCACACTGCTGCATCGGGTGAACACCAGGTGTGTGTGTGCGTGTGTGTGTGTGTATGTGTGTGTTCCTCTCTCTCAAAAGATGAGGTTGTGAAGGAGAAGGATGAGGCAAGCAGGGAAGATGTGTGTGTCTCAAAGGTGCTGACACACACACACACACACACACACACACACACACACACACACACACTGCAAAAAAAAGCCTTATCATGTTTCTTTCTCTTTATCTATGTCACATCCTTGAACTCACTTATTCACACACACACACACACACACACACACTACTTGGACAAATTAATTTTCTCTCTGTATTAGAAACCCTTATATGAAACGGAAATCAATTTATGCTGTTTATGCTGAAATCGGTTTATGCTCCTAGCTATAACGATTTAAACTGATAATAAATATTACTTATTCGATTAGTAAATAATTGAAATTGTTGGCAGATTGCTGTGGTATAAGAGGAACAAAACACTTTGGGACATGCTGTCCTTGAATGGTAAAGCCATCACACCACACTGTCGTTGAGTATTTTCCTATAACAGCACACCCTGTCATGTTTATCCTTAGAAAGTGTACAAGAAAATAGTGCATAGTGCGTGATTTGAAACACAGCTTCTGGATCCTATTGCTTCACACCCTGCTGCTGTATCCCACCTTAAAAATTTCTATTGCCTCTTGCGTGTGCTGTGTGGAAAGAGCGTGCTCACTCTAAATGTCACCTCTTGTTTCGCACTGCTGTTTGGACATCGATACCACCTGAAGAATATAAATGACTACAATTATCCACTGCTCTTAGGCATCCTCACACAGCAGGGCTAGGGATGATTGTTCATGGCTGAACACACGTCGTCGATACACAAAATACTCACCAAAGATAATTACAGGCTGGTAATTAACGCGAGTCAGAGCTTAAGTGCTCCCACACGAAACGGCATAAAGACACTTACGCAGAGCCACTCAGCAGTCTGTGAGCCTTACTCAGCTGGTGCAGGATTGGGATGAGTGCTCAGAGGTGTGTGTGTGTGTGTGTGTGTGTGTGTGTGTACATGGACAGAAGAGTGATCCAGCAACTGATTTTATAGGGCATGTCTCTAGTGAGGTATAGATTGCTGTTGTAGCACAGCTCAGAATCTTGCACTGTTCAGTCTTGTGTTGTGTCTTTCTGGCTTTGCACAGATCGGCAGCTCAAATCCCATTTTCTAGCATGTCCAATTTGGGGAGTAAAGATTTTCTGCAATTTTAACAACAGAAAAACCCACACGAAATCTCAGATTCAAGGCCCATTTAACTGTGGTTTGAAATCTGATTAGAATTTCTAGACTTACTACTCAGCTTGACCAGTCAAATTGAATTTCATGTGGAATTCCACCTTTATTTAGCATGCTCCTTGACATTTACAAGAACAGCATAAAGGAAGTTCAAGGAAGAAGAGAACCAGGAAATGGAGCAATGAATATACAGTCTGTCAGGTTGCTTTTTTAAAAAAACAAACAAACCAAAAAAACAACTTTTGTCTAGAACTGCGCATGGCCTTTTGGTAAAACATAATGCACAAATGTAACTAACTAGTTAAATTTCTATTACAATAAATATAATTTGTTGACTTGTAATTTGCAATACGGATAATCTTAAAATTGGATTTAAGTCAAAATAGGATTTAAACTAATAAATCAGATTTGCCCTGCTACCTAAACAAAGCCGTTGATTCAGCCAATATCATCTAATGTGTGTAGCTTGTATCATTATTATTTTATTATTAGCTTCTAATCCCCAAGTTCATTTCCTAGTCATAAATCCTAGTCCCCTAGTCCTTAGTTTCTCAGATATAGCTCCTAGTTCTCTAGTTCAAAGTTTTTATTTATTTATTTATTTTTGAATAGCTCATAGTGTTTGTCATAGAGTTTTTAGTTATACTTCCTCATCCCTTAGTTCTTAGTTTCACAATTGTAGCTGCTAGTCCCCTAGTTCATAGTTTTTAGTTATAAGCCTTTGTCACCAGTTTCTTAATTGTAGCTTATGGTCCCCCAGTTCTAAGTTTCTTAGTTGTAGCTCACAGTTCCCCAGTTCTTAGTTTTCTGGTTATACTCCCTAGTCCAATCATTGTTTATGATGGGATGGCAATGAAATAAATCACTCTGTGCAACAAAGTTTTGAATATCCATCACTTTATGTGCTACTTATTGTTTTTCACCCTAGTTGTCTGTGGATCGAATGAAATTCAACACATGGTGAGACAATCAGATGGAGAGTAATTGTGGAACTGTCAAAGGTGGAATAACACTGAGAACATGGGCTGGAGTTCTGGACAGCCAAGATCCCACACTAAAGACTCTTGGGCAGGAGTTTTTGAATAATAGGGAGGAGATAAAGAGGTGAAGGGTGAGCAAACTTCATCACAAGTGGAGTAAGAGACAGATGGGAATTTCTAGGAAATTAACTAGGAACGAGAGCTTCAGGTGTAGATCTTTAGGACCAACTTTACATCCTGCATGAACCAAATCTTCAAATAATCCCAATCAGTCTTTAAATGGTCCTTTTAGTCGATTTTACTTTACATTCTGTTTGTGTCAACTGTCTGCAACTTGTGTGCACTGAAATCAGTAATTACTCTCTCAATTATGCTGATATGATAGTACATGATATTGACGCACCACATAGTCAGTTTACCTGCTATTATACTTTTCTACCATTAGCGGTTCCTGCATATGCATGGTGAGGAGTGTGTGGAAATACAGTCAGGTCCATAAGTATTTGGACAGCGACACAATTTTCGTAATTTTGCCTCTGTGCGCCACAATGGATTTGAACTGAAGCAATCAAGATGTGATTGAAGTGTAGACTTTCAGCCTTAATTCAAGGGGTTAAACAAAAATATTGCACTAACCATTTAAGAATTACAGCCATTTTTTACAGTCCCTCCATTTTTACAGGATCAAAAGTAATTGCACAATTGACTGATTAATGGCCACATGTTTCCTCATTATTTCATGACAAATTAAGGAGATAAAAGGTTTGGAGTTGATTACAAGCTGTTCATGGGAACTCTCAGTATGCAGTCCAAAGAAGTGTTGCAAGTCATGGAAGCCATCATTAGGCTGGAAAAACATAATCCTAATATTTATGATCGTTAGTTTGTCCAATTAATTTTGAGCATGTGAAAATGGATGGACTCTGCAAAAAATGGCTGTAATTTCTAAACAGTTAATGTTTAGAACATAAGAACATTAGTTAATGTTCTTGATTGCTTCATTCAAGTCCATTGCGACGGTGTACAGAGGCAAATTTACGAAAATTGTGTCGCTGTCCTACTATTTATGGACCTGACTGTATACGCGTATCCTTCCGCCTAAGCAAAACTTGATAAATCCCATTCACTGCAAAGTGCATATGCATGATTTATGCACACAACTATGTGTATGCACAGTTGATAAATGAGGTCCCTGATCTCCATCAGTAAACAGGAAGCTTGGAGAGGAGGTCAGAACCCTGAAAAAACTCTTCCTGTACATTAACGTCATTGAACTAATTGTGCACTACAGATTACAGATGAGAATACACATTCCCCTATAATAATAAATAGAGCTACAGAAGAGAGGGCCAGCAGCTATAAATTCATTGGTGTTAAAATCATCGAGGATATCACATAGTCAGTGCATACCAGAGCTGTGGTGGGGAAGGCAGAACAATGCCTCTACAATCTCAGGCTCCTTAACAAATTCTGTCTGAACCCCAGTATCCTCAGATCACTCTACCACTACACCATTGAGGGCGTGCTAACTGGTAGCATTGCCTGCTGGTAGCATTGGGAGCTGATTTGCTCTTGCCCAGCTTCCCTTCCTCCTGAACATTTACACCAGACAGTGCTTGAGGAAAAAAAAAAAACATTGCCTGGTTTTTCAAATCTTCAAGTGTCCACTTTCAAGCCTGTGCCCACTGTAGCCTCAGATTCCTGTTCTTGACTGACGAGTGGAACCCAATGTGGTCTTCTGCTGTTGGAACCCATTCGCCTCAAGGTTCAACATGTCATGCGCTTTGAGATGCTTTTCTGCACAACATAGTTGTACAGAGTGGTTATTTGAGTTACCATAGCTGTCCTGTCTTCTTGAACCTGTCTGGCCATTCTCCTCTGACCTCTCTCATCAACAAGGTGTTTCTACCTTCAAAATGGCCACTCACTGGATGTTTTTTGTTTTTCGCACCATTCTGTGTAAAAATCTTTTCTTATGCTTTTCAGGAAATTTAAGAGATGCAACTTCCTGTTGAACATGTGCTTTGTCGAATATTCCAAATATTACAAAGCTGAGTGGATGTTGTGGGATACAGCTAAAATGTACATTTTTCATAACCTATAATGGATGACTTATGAAACAGGATGAGATGTTAAATGGATTCACAGATTAATGAAAAAATAATAAGATGTTTTCAAGTATTGTAATGATTACATTTCAAGGAAAATTGTAGATATAGTGGGCTGGAATGGGCAAAAATGCTGTTTTCTATGTACTGTACTGTATATAGATTTTAATAATGTTTTAAGTGATTTGTCCGACACATTAGGTTGCTGTGTAGATCAACCCCATATGGACGGTCTGAAGAACCATTTGGTTTGCTGGGGATAGTCACACTTGGGGATCACATATTGGGAGCTGTACTGTAATGGCTTGGGACTGCGATTGCTGTAGTGGCTTTGGGGCTGCGGTTGCCACGAACACCTTCGTACTCAGGACTCCATCAGTGGACAGTGGATAGATTTTAACCAACCAGACTTCTTGCAAAAACTGTGATGAATTCATTGGTTGCACAATTGCACTATTTCTCCATATAGTACACAATAATAGAAGGGATTTATTTATAATTGCACTATCCGTTGCGCCCAGATGAGGATCCCTTTTGAGCCTGGTTCCTCTCAAGGTTTCTTCCTCATATTGTCTCAGGGAGTTTTTCCTTGCCATCGTCACCTCTGGCTTGCGCATTAGGGATAAATTCACATATTTACGATATATTTTTTTTGTGAATCCATTTATTTCTGTAAAGCTGCTTTGTGACAATGTCCATTGTTAAAAGCGCTATACAAATAAAATTGAATTGAATTGAACTTAAAAGTAACGATCATGTTCAAAATGTCTTTTACCTTACCATAATTCTTATACTTCAGTACAGTTCGATATGCAGTTGTAATATTTATTTACATATCATTTTGCATTTTATTTTTCCATTAAATTTTCTTTATACTTATTTTAACTGTCACTGTGTAAACTGTCACAATAAATCTAAATCTGATCTCGTCCTCTAGTCCTTTGCTTCCTAGGTTATTCAAGTTCTGAATTTTCTAGCTGTAGTCCCTATTCCCCTAGTCCTTCATGTTACTGGTTAAGCTCCTAGTACTTATTTTCCTACTTGTAGCTGCTATTGCCCTTGTGTTATTTTTGCTGACTATAGCTTCTAGTCCATAAGTTCTTAATTTTCTGTGTATAGGTACTGATCCGCTCGTTTTTATTCTCCTCAGGAACTACAACTCCACTAGTTTCCTGCTTCCCTGAGTTCTCTTTGTCTCAGTTTTGGGTTCCTCTCTGACTTTTAGGCAGTATTTGTACAAACAGAGTCTATCAGGCTGTCAAAGATGCTTGCTAAACCACTCTGTCTTTCAGAAATCTGCATGCGTGCGTGTGTTAGAAGTGAGAGAGAGAGAAAGAGTGAAAGAGAGTGAAGGAGTGAGCTTTGGCATATTCAATATGGCACTGCATTTCAGTAAAATGTTGTCAGTCTGTGCATAGATTTGTGTGTGTGTGTGTGTGTGTGTGTGTGTGTGAGAGAGAGAGATAGATAGATAGAGAGAGAGAGAGAGAGAGAGAGAGAGAGCGTGTATTCGTCTATGTGTTTTTATGTGGACCTTCTGACCTTCTCTGACACAGATGACAGTGCTGTGTGTTTTAGCCTCACCAAGCTGTTATTCTTCCTGCAAGTGCTGAGCTTTTCATCTGCCATCAAAATTCCATCTCACCACACACACACACACACACACACACACACACACACATATGACATAATTATTAATGTAGCTATTTAGCACTATGCTACACCTAAATAACACTAACATTAACCTAACATTAACCTCACAGCCTTTTTGTGTTTTTTTTTTTTCTTCTTTTTAAATTCCTCATAAGGACCAGCCAAATGTCACCACCAGGTTAAAACTGTCAGATACTCCTATCCTTGTTGGGACATTTTGTCACAACTAAAATATAAAAACATGCCCCCAAGGCCTTTTAGACATTCTATCATGATGAAATTGGTGACTTTAGCTGGTGAAACCTCTGATATGAAATGGAAGTGAATTTTAAGCACTACATAATTTTGTGCTGTTAAAGATGAAGCTAACACGTAGAAGCTTCTTGTCACTGTGGATCAATCTTGGTGCTTGAACTTGGTTTCTGGTTCTCAGTCAAAAGTCAGGGCTTGACTTAAACAGGGCAACCCAGATGAAGACCGCTGTAACAATAAAGGGGAAACAGTACAAGAACACAGAGCAAAACCACCATCCATCCATCCATCCATCCATCCATCCATTAATTCATTCATCTTCGGTAAGTGTGTTATCCTGGTCAGAGTTGTGGAGGACCCAAAGGCTATCCCAGGAACACTGTAAGGAACTCTGTAACAGTAAGGTGGGAATACACCCTGGAAGGGATGCACGTTTATCACAGGGAAATCTGCACACAAATATTCACACGTTCCTTCACACACAGGAACAATATATAGAACACAGTTCACCTCTGTTTTTGGAAGGCAAGGGAAACCTGGAGGAAACCCATATAAACACGGGGAGAACGTGCAAATCGTCACACAGAGAGTATCCTGAGCTCAGGATCACATGAGTGACGCTGGAGCTGTGAGGTGGCCACCCTACTCACCATCATAGTATCACCCTTGGTGCAACTCAATTTCTCATGACTTCATTCCTCTGAAATCCAACCACATTGCCATACCTTGTTTGAATTTGCACACATTTCTCATATGATCTATCTATTTGTTCCTTTGTCTGTCTGGACAGCATACTGTAACATCATAGATTTGTTTATCAGGAGGGGGAAAACCTAATTCTAACTGGTCTGTCTGTTTTTTTTCCTTACAATCATGTTTCACTGCACAACTCATCTTCCTCATATTCACCAAAATTCACCACCACTTAAAATACTACAAATGCAAAGCAATCACGTACAAATCTCATTTCCACCGAAAACAAAACTCCAACAAAGCCATGAAATCATAAATATTAATCAGATTTCATAGTTAGATGAAAAGCATATTGGAACTTAACAACAAACAGTGCAGATCTGTTTTTCAGCTGACTGCTATAAATTGCAAAGAATCTTGTTAAAACAGAAAATAGGGCAGGGAACTTTATGATAATACTCTGCATATTGTGATTGAGCTCATACAGTGAAGTCTTTATTGGACATAAATGAATTACAATTGTAAATTTCCCAGCAGCAGTACAACGCATTCAGCTTTTTTTTTTTACTGCTACATCCCCCATGAACCTTTCCACATTGAACTGAAATAGACTTAACTGTTATATGTCATGAATAAAAAAACATAACCCATAATATTTAAGTGGGAAATCAATAGAGTTTGCAGAATTATTTACAAATAAGTTGCTTAAGTATTAAGGAGATATCAAAACAAAGAGCTTTCAAAACCAGGAAACTGTTCTCGAAAAATATCAATCAGGGTTTGGTAATTTAAAAAAAAAATCCAGTGGAGCTCCATTAAATCCATTATTAAACATATGAAATCCCATGTTGAAGACTCAGCAGCATGTGGAAAATAGCTTCTCTGGTCTGATGAGACCAAACCTGAACATTTTGGCCTGGCACAAAGTGCTATATTTAGATGAAATCCAACACTACTCATTACTCTGAGGACACCATCACCACAGTGAAGCATGATGGTGGTAGCATCATGTTGTGGGGATGCTTTTCATCAGCAGAGACAGGGAGACTGGTCAGCATTGAAAGCTAGATTGATGAAGCCATATACAGGGCAATCGTAAAAGATACCCTGTTCCAGTCCACAAGAGACTGGCGCAGAGGTTCACTTTCCATCAGGACAATGACCCTAGACGTACTGTCATTGCTACATTGGAGTGATTTAAGACCAAGAACCTGTAGCTGTCAGAATTGCCCAATCAAAGCTCAGACCTCAATCCAATTGAGAATCCGTGGAAAGCCTTGAAAATTGCTGGACACCCACAGTCTCTATCCAATCTCACAGAGCCTGAGAAATTTTGGCATGCGAAATGGGGAAAAATATCAGGATCCAGATTTTTAAAGCTGATATAGACATATCCCATATGACTTGCAGTTGTAATTGTTGCCAAATATCTCTAGAATATACTCTGCATCAATCCATGGAAATGAACAAATTACTTATGCAACAAATGTCTGGATTTTAACAAAAAATCTAATTAATTAATTTTATTTAACAAATTTGATTAATTTGTTTAATTATTGTGTCACAATTAAATTTTGTCCCACCCTCAAATGTTAGAAAAAGTGTGTAAATCACATGGTAAAAGTCCATTTTACTTTCATGTTGTAACACTACAAACTATGTAAAAGTTCAAAGGGGGTGAATACTTATGCAAGGCATAATTACATTATAACAATTCCACTTTATGTGCACAGTTTGCTAGCTAGTCTTACAATGAGGGATGTTGTTGGAGTACATTAAAGAAGCAGAAATTGCTAGTTAATAGCACCATAAAAGATTAAAAGTAAGCGAGCAGGAAGAACCCCCTCACTATGCTAGAATTCATGTCTTATTAGTGTTTTTACTAGAACATCAACTGGTTTAAAAATAAGGTTGATGGTAATAATATTAAAACCTATTACGGTAATACACATAGTTCAGAGGTGCGTTCTGGTTTAATTATTGCCCCTGTGTCAAGCGATGTTCCTTCCTGGATCCACTTTGTTTAAGGTCCCACTATGACTATGACTATGACTATGATGACTATAGAGAAAGTAAGAAACCAAATCCTATATATTGACTTAAGTCATGAATGATCTTTATCACTGACTGACAAATCGTGATATCTCTTAGTGGGTCTTCACACACAGTGACATCTCTGTGTAATATATTATAGACAGTAATCATCAGTGAGTTCTTAGTATTTTCCCCATGCTACTCCTAGATGGAGCTTGATGAGTTATTTACATTTGACAGAGCCCTATCGAGTCTTTACATAGATTTTTACCTGCTGCACATAGTGAGCCCTTCTTCTGATCCACTTAAGCTTCTTTCAATGGGGCTTTTTAATTAAATTCCCTGAGATCGCAGGAGGGCGTTTGCACAGTGAGGAAAATTGCTGCTCTGATGCCGGCTTTGAAATAAATATTTTGCTTGTATCTTCCTCTCTATCGCCGCCTTAACTGGGTCAAGGACCTCATCAATGAAACACAAGGTGTTCGCCTGCTGTGATGGCACCAAACCACAGATGAAAGATTAGCTGCTTTCTGAATGTTATCTGATGTACTTCAGAATGTTCATCACAAATAACAAGGCTTTATTCATGAATCTCCCTGGACTTTGCAATGCAATAGAAAAAAAGGAAGAGATGCTAGGACTGAAAAACTTTCTGATTTTAACCTATATATTTTTAAACCCATTTCTAAATTTGTTGCCCATAAACCTGTCAGTGTGGATGTTACGCAAGATAGCAAATTGAAGTACTAACGATTGGACTAGAATCAGAGCTTATTAGATAACCAGTCATGTGTTAGTGTGGTGATGGGTAGAGGCTTAGAATGTACATATACTGTATACACAAATGTGACAGGGGTATTTTATTTAACAAATGCAGGAATGGAAATTGAGGGATATAAGAGACTACCCTGCGTGGAGGTTTTCACAAGGGCGCTCAGGTGCAGTTTTGTGCCGTCTATGTGCTTTACAGGCTCTGCAGTGCTGGAGGCCACACTTTGTCAGAGAAAGCTATGAAAATGCCCGGGTCAGTGATTTTTAAGTCAGAAAATATAAAATATCTGCTCATAGGAGAAACTCTGGTTTCTGTGGTGCCCCAGGCGCGGTATAGGGGTGAAAACAAGTGACGTAGCCATCTATATCCCGCCAATCTATACTTACATATCAGTCATCTTGCCTGTCAATTCAGGAAGCAGTCCATCTTTTACTCAGCTGTTCTAGCTGTGGCAGCTTTGTAATTCAGAAGGAATGGTGAGAGCTCAGGTGTGGCGGTACTTGTAATGGAAGCTTGTGTTTTTCTTTATTTCCGCCATAAATGTTTTATATTCTTTGTGTTTATGTAATATCATTTATTGTTCCTCTGCAGAAAACGTATTGATTTCTCTATATGCAAATCTGGCTGTTTGCCACAAACATATAGATTTCATGTCTGTCAATAAGTCTAACACTGAAACCTTATCATTCACATCCTAACAAGCTGTTGTTTGTCCAGTCACTGTAGCAATGATAAAGCTAATAACCATTAGTGCTTTTTTTTTTTTTTTTTTTTAATTTTATTGTGTAAACTGTATGCAAGCTCCAAATTAGTATAACGTCCCTTAAGTGTACTTATGTGCTGTAAATACACAAAATAATGTACAGTATGTACAATAATACAGAATTCATGCATGTATGTCTGTGCTTATGCAAAGTTGTTTAAGTACAATTATACATTTGGCTTATATCAGGCCTGAATCCAAACCTTCTTTTATTCTTTATTCTGATTTCCTCATTCTCACTCAGTTAATCCACTCAGATAATTTGTTCTGGCCAAGAGCTCTCTTGTCCTCTTTATACACTTTAATGGTTTACTTTTTATTAGATGAGATAAAGAAACTAATTAGAGCTCTTCATGTGACGACAGGAAAGATTTAAAGACTAGAGTGCAGGAGCCCAAGGCAAACAATAAATATCTGCTTTGCATAGACCCTGCTGCTAAGAAAAGTCATGATAACCATTAGAGGTGTTTACTGGTTCCTGATGGTTTTTCCTGATGGTCACAGCACCTCTGACAGTCGTTCCAGCTGTAATTCAAATCGCAGGTTTATATTAATATGCTCGTTCTAACGTATTATTGTTTCACAGTAACAGCTATACTACTGTCTTTGTGCTCTCCTGTTTAAACATGACAAGCTGTGTTTTGTCTTATTAACTTCAAGAGAGAGAAAAAAAGAGAGGTTTATGAGGGAACTATTGTTTATAGCTGCTATATCATAACTCCTCAACATTAAGTGTAATTCTGTTTCATGTCGAGTCACATCACACCACACCATTGTTGATCATTTTCCTGTAACAGTGTGCCCCATTATGTTTTATTCCTTACTTTATGCGCATCTTGCTATTCACATCTGTAGTGTTCATGCATTTCAGGCTGGCTTTAATGAAATTCATAGTTTTCTAGACAGAACTGGCCCATATTCCATTAAGATATAATGATTCAGTTAACACATTGACTATATTCTATCTATAACAGAACTGGTGGCCTCCAATAAACACCAATATAACTAATGGATACTGGAAGGTAAATGTGTAATGACAAAACAGTTACACCAAATCCCATTACAAAGTACATGCATGGTCTTGTTTTTCATTTCTGATATGACCAATAATGACATAATTATGTTCTTGGTGGTTAATTGGCCATTCCTGAATGTTGTTTATAGGCTCTTGACCTGAGTTCAGTTCATTTTCAACAATTATATAATAATAAAAATGGTGAAAAATGTGGTTTTGTGAAAATCCATACAGTACTTTGTTTAACTACTAACAAATACTGTCACAGCCTGCTTGTTCAGGCTGCAACAAAATCATCACATCAAAACCAACTAGATATCAACTTCCAGGAAAAAAAGAGGCCTTGAAACATGAGCACACCTAGCAGCTTTTAAAACTTTCCCTATAATGTCAACCAATATGTCTTCAGGGTTGGGACATGACACAGGTGGGTACGTAGGCAGGCTGCAACATTAGGGGAGGAGAGAGAGAAAATAGTAAACAATAGTTAACCTGTCCCAGAGGAGGACAGATGTCCAGGCCATCACAATACACATGAACTGTTAAATTTTCTGTAGAATATTTTGATGTTTAAATTCATGCTGGTAGGGATGATTTAAATTATGGCAGGGATGGTCTGCCGTAATAAGTACACTTGTTGTCCACAGTAAGCTAGTTAAGCTAAACACGGTGGACATGGCGAATCAGCTGTGGACGTGTCATGGCAACTAGAGGTATGGAATCAGTAGGTGTCTTGGAGAATGCGGCATGCATTACGAATATGGAAGCGATACATTTGAGCAGCTCTAGCTCATAGAACCAAAAGCTTGTTAATAGCACAGCATCACCCTTTAGATCATGCCCCAGACAGCTGCCTATGCTGCCTATGTCAAGCACCGTCCCTGGCCCATAAAGTGATAGTGTGAAAGGTCACAGTGGTGGTGTGTTTTTTCTTAGACTTATTCATGTAGATAGTGAAGTGGTGCAAGCTGTTGAGAAACCTGACTTTCCAAAGGAAGAAGCTGTTACAGCCTGAAAATCAATTACAGGACAGCAGTGGCAGCAGTTAAAGATCTTGAATACTGATTGAAAGGTTGAGTGTCCAAGTCCCAGTATCGACAAGCTGCCACTGTTGGACTGTTAGGTAAAGCCCTTAACTCCCAGTGGCTCTATGGACATGGCACCATGGCCAAATCTGTGCTCTGACCACAACGCCTTTCAAAGCTGGGATCAGTGAAGAAAAGCATTCTCTGTATATATCTGTATACATGAACATGTCTGTATGAAATACAGGGACCATTTATTGCATTATAGATGCCAATATCTGCAAGGGACAATCCTCAGTAGCATACTTAGCATTTACTGTAGCAATAAATATTATATATATATATATATATATATATATATATATATATATATATATATATATATATATATATATATAGGTCAAAAAGAGTGTAATCTAAGATGAATGTTGAAAAAAAAAAGTCATATATGAAAGTAACAAGAATACACTCATATACAGTAGATGTAAGAAATGTGTGAAGTGCCCAGTTTATTATTAAATAGTCAGCTGATTAAATATTGATGCTACATACAGTATGTGACCAAGCAGGAACTGGGAGCTCTGAGTAGGTAAAATATATTTGAATGGCCCTTCCACTCAAAATTCAGACTTGGAAAGTGAGAGACATTCTCAATAGCTATTACTGCTCCGAGTACATGGTAGCACCCACAGTGCAAAAAAAAAGAAAGAAAAAGCAGTGCATTTTGAGCTTTTTCAGCAGAATTTCAAGTCTCTGTCTGGGTATGATTTGCTTTATTATCTCCACATATAAGAGGATAGTTGGATAATTGTGGAAAGTAGGAATTTTTAGTTGTCCTGAATGCTATATAAACATCAGTTTATATTAATCTATCAAATTATTAAGCTTGCTATAACTCTTCATATATTGTCTGTCAAGACAATTCTTGTCAAGACAATACCCTCAGACTTTCTTTCTTTCTCTTTTTCACAGGGAAAATACACAACATCAGTATTCATGATGTAACTTCATCCAATTTAGCCAAATGCCTAATTTTCATAAATTTTAGGGACAACCCGAAAAAGCAAATAAGACAAAAAATCCACACAGCAGCATTAAAGAAACATGGTTATATAATACATAAAACTAACACTTAAAACACCAAACCCACTAAAACCACAATCCTAACACTAATTTATGTGAGCAATTATGTGAGCATGCTATTTAACTAGACATCATGCGTTCAAATCTCTGAAGTCTTAAAGTTCCTTCCAGTTATGTGATGTGTGAAAAGAAAATGCAGACTGAACGAAAACACTTCTCCTTAATGTCAATTCACAATAAACTCGTAATAGCCCTACTCACCCCATTAGTAATTTTATATACAAATTCTTCACACTACAGGAGGAAGACCATTTATGATTCAGAAACATTTAGGAATCAACTCAAATCTGCCAACATTCAACTTCACAGCATCTCTTATTATCAAACACACCAGTTACTGCTTAAAGGCTCATTTCCTCCATGTATATACACCCCATGTGTCAAATCACACATGATGCACTATAATCTTCTTAAATTATACACAATGTAGTGGAGTATATACTGTAGTAACAAATGACTACAATATTGAGTCACAAACGGCTTTCACATAAACAACCTCTGATTTAAAAATGCAGAACTGTAAACTTTTTTTTTTTAGGTGCAGAAGACCAGTATACATAATTGACATGTGTACAGGTAGAAGTAAATGGCAGATAGAGCCATTATGAAAATCTATGAAGGCAAGCACAAAGCCTGAGGAAAGCCATGGCTTATGGCAGATGACCAAGGACAGGCAGCATAGATAAATCACAGGGTAATATTAATGTGCATGTTCTAATGTGTTATAGTTTCTATAGTAACAGCTCATTTACAGAAATGTGTACAGTTGACATTGCACATAATCTAAGCCTAATAATAAACAGATAAAAAAAGGTGTTGTGATTTAACAAAGAAACACATATATTTATTTATATCATATATGACTGGACTCTCTAGTGTCAATGCTTGGTTAAGGTCAGGAAGTTTTCTGGCACAGGAGTCTTTCCACTTTCTCCATAATATGATAAACTGTATTTTTTTTCTCTTATTACTTTAAGAGAAAAAAAAAATAGAGAAGCAGGTGAAGGATCGACAAAGAAGGTTTATAGCTGCTAGCTTCTAGTTTCATGGACGTTCTACAACATCAAGTGTAACACTAAATGAAGGACAAGTTGTTTATTAACACATTAAAGAAGTTGAACAAGGGCAAACAGAGTGGACAAAAAATAAGAAATAAAAATAAGAAGGACAACCAGGTGGAAACTATCATGGAAATTGAGAAACAAGATGAGGACAGGAAATAATGACCATAAAAGGAAAGCAAGAGAGAAAAAAGCAGGGATCGAGTCAGAGTGGATGTGACACTCGACACACATCACATAGTTGAAAAAGTGGAAAAGAGTAACACAGTAAGAGTGAAACAGCAGGAAATGTGTTTGAAATGTTCAGAAATGGGCTGGAGGAGAACTGGAGAGACCTCAAGTTATTTTTGTCCCTAAAATCTCTCTCTCTCTCTCTCTCTCTCTTTCTCTCTCGCTTTCACTCTCTCACTCTCCATCACGTACTCTGCGGTAGAAGAAACAACAACTAGGGCTGCCAAATCCCATCTCGCCTTGTGAGTCTTTCATTATCATATCCTTACCCTGAGACTTAGTGTTGATAGGATAATTTTTCTGTCACCATTTATGCTGCCAAATGCTGCCTTTTAATTTAACAGCAAATACAAGGCCTCTGAGATAGCTATGCTGAACACAAGCCAATATCAGCCCAGTGTCAGGATACAAGAACCAACTTGAAGCAAATATGTGGCATTTTGCCAAGAGCAAATTTCATATTAAAAGTCATCCTGTTGCGATTAAGTATAGTACAGTCACAAAAACCTCATTGAACCTATTCGCTCTTTTAATATCTGCCAATTGCCTTTCACTTTTACTCCAAAGGGCATGATAATTGCACATCTAACAAGATAAAGTGTGGCTGTCTTTGTTCCGAAGGTGCGAAAAAGAAATACTGGATAGACTGCCATACATGTGTAAAGGTGCAAATTGCTGTTATGACCTCATCTGTGATTTCAAACAGCATTTCTCTCTCACTGGCTCTCTGACTCTCTCCAGAGATGTGAGATCTTTCATTTCCTGACCAGTAGACGGAAATGAAGGCTTGACAGAAATGAGATGACTGAGATCATGTGCCACTTATATCAAATGGTGAATATGAGACATGCGTCCCATTCTGATGATTCACAGAAAAAAATCATCAACTTAATGGACATGATAATGAAAATGTGTAAAAAGAATGCCATATTTATAGCAATAATTTTAATTATGCCAATTGATGCAAAAAAAAAAAAATTCTGCTCTATTGATTGTTTGTTATGTTTTTGATATGCTGTAGTTTCCTGTATATTTTATATAATTGTATTACTATTCAGATGGGATTAGTTTTTCTTGGGATCTCCTACTTGATAACATGCTTCCATCTGGACAACTATAAATTAACGTTGGATGAGCAAGTTTCAAGCAGCTGTCTAGAAACCTGGATGTTTGCATTAAGAATCTATTTATAGAAAACTACAATCATGTTATTAAGATATATAAAATATACTTCTGATTAGATTTTTCCTTTTTTCTTTATAATGGTGAAAATAGTACATAGCAACAGTAATATACTTATCCCAACTACACCTTTAGAAACTCTTCTATCCAATATTTAGTGATTTCTGAAAAATAAAATACTCCTAATACACAGGCAAAGTCACTGCAAAAAACATCCAGATTTTTATCCCGTTTTCTGGCTATTTTTCTGACCTTTTTTTCCCCCATGTATTGGCAATGTATTCTCCAAAGTTAAACTGAAAAAATGGTTTTGTTGATCTCTGTAAAACTCTGTAAAACAGATAATTGTTGTTTCCAATCGACAAACATTTAAAATATAAAATAAAACATTTCTTTGCATAAAAGACCTTGAATGGAAATCTGCTGAATGAGAAACTGATGAAACTATTTGGACCTGCATTAGAAATAATGGCAGCCATTTTCTCAGCTGGATATAAGTTACATTTTGTTTGAAGGTTTTTTTTAAATAGATGTTTGAGATGAATAAAGCAACAGGCACACAAAGTGAAATAGTATTTACTCATTTACTCACATTCAGTAACTGCTTTATCCTGGTGGTGGATCCAAAGCCTTTCCTGGGAACCCTGGGTGTGAGGCAAGAATACTCCCTGGATGGGACACCAGTCTATCAAAAGGGACCATGCACACACACACACACACACACACACACACACACACACACACACACATTCACACACTCATTCAAACCTGGGGAAATTTTGCATAGACCATCCATCAGTTTTTGGGAGATGGAAGGAAACCAGAGAACCCAGAGGAAACCCAGACACTGAAATATCTAATTAATTGTATTATGATAAAGCATGGATCCTAGTGAGAAAAGCTGTGAGGAAAGAAATGGCTTCACTACCATTATATGTGCAATGAAGACTTCAGACCCACCATCTGCCATTTCAGCTCTGATGCATGACATATCCACAAAAACAGGCACACATGGTTGCCCTTCGTGACTCCAAAGTAATTCACAGCTGAGATAGAGAGAGAGAATGGCACACAGTGTTTGCTATTCCATAACCACCAAAGGGAACGTGGTAAATTGTTGTGTGTGGGTGTGTGAGTGTGCGCCTTGGTGCATCTGAACTGGGAAACTAGATTGACAGGTGGAAGTGGCGGGTTTTAAGTCATCGCACATGGTAATGATAGACAAGCCAAGAGTGTTCTGCTTTCCTATTCTCTCTACACTCAATCGGGATCCAACTGAGAAAAGAGATTTCTCTGATAAATTACAGTTGTGAATGTGTGAAGCTGCAGTTGTACCAAAATGTGTGGAATAGCAGGAGGTACATGTAAAAAAAAATTAAAAAATGCTCCGGAGAACAGAAACCCACAACCTATTTCTGTCCCTCATATCATAAACTGTCTCTTTCTTCACCACACTCTCTACAGAATAGAACAGCAAGGTAGGGCTGCCAAACTCCATCTCATCCCATTAAGACATACAATTACAGTTAATTTTACTTTCATATGAAGATATCAAGATATGAGTTTTGTCTGTGATGGACTGCCTTGTGATATAGAGAAAGAATGGGAGTGGAGAGAAAGAGAGTGCTGCTTTCTATTTCCACAGAAAGCTGTTGCTACTTTTTATATCTTTTCATCAACTGACCCTCCCTCAGTCTTAACACATCTAAACCAAGCAACTAGGAACATAGAATACCTGATGGAGGTGTGTTGTGAGCTTGGAGCCAAGTCAATCACCAGATCTTAACTCTATTCAGCATGCATTTCACCACCTGAAGAGGAGACTGAAGGAAGAAATGAAAATAAAAAAACAAGTGAAATAAACTGCAGTACAGGCCTGGAAAGGCATCACAAAAGAGGAATGCAACAATTTGGTGATGTCAGTGGGTCGCCACCTTGATGCAGTTATTGCAAGCAAGGGGCATGCCACCAAATATTAAGTGTACTTTACTTTAAGACTATATGTTCCAATACTTTTGCTCACCTAAAAATTGGGTGGTCTGCCACCAGAGTGAAACGTGTGTCAGAGACAGCTCAATAGACAGATGAAAGACAAAGAGGTGATGTAGGTAATGAAGCGTCCTCTATTTGTCACAATACAGTGAAATTCTTTTCTTCACATATCTCAGCTTGTTAGGAAGTCAGGGTCAGAGCGCAGGGTCATGATACGGTGCCCTGGAGCAGATAGGGTTAAGGGCCTTGCTCAAGAGCCCCACAGTGGCAGATCTTCAGTACTGGGGCATGAACCCCTTACTTTCTGAAAGACAGGGTATAACTGTAAACAATATAGACTTAGTCTTTGCTACTCGTAATATGCAGTATGTCATATCTATATATCATTTCTTCCATATCAAATTCCCCCAACTACCCCCTCTGCAACATAGGTTAAATCCAGATCCATGTACTGATTACTGCTCTGAAACACTGCAGAGCTACTGGCTACCTGTCTATCATTCCCTATGTTCATTGTGGTAGTGTAAATGGCCTTGGATCTGCCTTAGACATGAATATATTTCTTGCAAATTTTCCCCTTCTTTAAATGGGAATTTTTGTTGTGTTTCTTCTTTAGACTTGCCCACATACAACTCACATTATTTGGTCTCTCCATTAAAGGATTGTGCAGTTCTGGCTTCCCATTCCAGGCACGTGGATTTGTTCCATATCATATTCCATAGAATATAAATAGTTCAGTATATCATTTCCTCCATATCAAATTCCCCCAACTACCCCCTCCGCAACATAGGTTAAATCCAGAGTCATGTACCGATTACTGCTCTGAAACACTGCAGAGCTACTGGCTACCTGTCTATCAGTCCCTATGTTCATTGTGGCAGTGTGACAAGAGAGGCTTAGTCACTCCTTAGAGCAACAAAATGACTGGAAGCAACAATGACAGGAGACGAGTGAGAACAAAGAGAATCCTCTCCTGATACCTCAGAGGTGTGCTGTGTAGCTGTTCAAGGGAGCTGTTTCTCCCTCCTTCTTTTCCATTCTCTTTCATGTGGGTATGGGACTATATGACAGATTTAGGGTATGATAAGCATACAACCCTAGCAAGCCTGTTTGGATGATGATAATGGATTTGCATGTGTAACCTGGACTATGACTGTGATCCTCGGACAAGTCTGTCACCTCTGGCACGTTCATACCAAAGAGTTTGCCAAACAGAGATGCAGTGAGTCTTTAGAGGCTACAAGACTTAGCTGTTGGCTGAGTGACAGGTTTGTGAGAGGCAGGAAGATGACCTTGAGCAGAGGTTAGAGCAGAATATGCTGTCTCTTGTGTCCTCCCCCATTAAACTAGACGATAAGCCACTCTTTCTTCAAGTCTTAGCAGCCTCCTTGGTGCAAATCTCAGGCAATCTACCCCATTTTAAACCCCATTTTCAGCTCATTTTAAGGAGTGAGAACAACCTATCCTGCAAATACTAAGATTGGATCATAATTTCTCTGAGCACAGTCTTGTCTAAGCACTCATCACCAAGACTGACATCAGTGTGTTACTAAAGTGCTGCCTTTGTAAGGCCACACTTCTTATGCTATGGTGTGGCTTCAGTCTTTAGCTCAAAATACTTGTTTCACACTTGTTTCTCTCTCAGAAAGACCTGTTCTACCTCCAAGACCTCTGACACTCCATTCTTTACAGCCTCATGTGGTGATCCAGTCTGGATAAATGGCCTTGGATCTGCCTTAGACATGAATATATTTCTTGCAAACGGTCCCCTTCTTTAAATGGGAATTTTTGTTGTGTTTCCTCTTTAGACCTGCCCACATACAACTCACATTATTTGGTCTCTCCATTAAAGCATTGTGCAGTTCTGGCTTCCCATTCCAGGCATGTGGATTTGTTCCATATCATATTCCATAGAATATAAATAGTTCACTATATGATTACCCATAGTGCAAGGAAATCCTGTGTACAGGCAATGCACACTACTTAGTCACTAAAGTGATAGTAACTTCTTTTACTATCACTTTAGTTAAGTGTCAGGATGGATACCAGAATATATACATGTAAATAAATAATTATTTAAAAATCCAAATGATTTTAGTTGTATTTAACAAACAGTGACTTTTAATACTTCTGTATTGTTGTGTTTTCAGTATGCTATCTAATTATTTTACATTCAGATTGTTAATATAAGGGCAAGACACAATGAGCTCCAGGATCACTCTCAAGTAAGTATTATTTCAATTTGGTTGGGCATCTCCATTACTGCTGCCTTGTATTGAACAGACTATATAGTAAATAGTGCACGATGGAGCACAATTTTAGACACAGCATCAGTTTTAGGTGTAATTCTGCTCTTTCTTCTGTCCTGCTGCTGAAAGATGAGCTTCATGATGGCAGAAAAAAAAATGTAAATGTTCTGCACTATGTTAGTGCACTCCATTGATTGTGGACATAAACTGCCTAGCTTTGCGGAAGTAGCCATTTCTAATAATTAGTCATTTAGATACAGCAAATCCAGCTGAACCAACAACACTCAACATAGATAGCACAATCATTTAATCATCTCTGATTTGATTAGTGTTGAATGTCACCGATATTGATGCATGGCATGCACTTTGTAATGCAGCACTGAATGAAACTGGTATGAATGCTAGTGTTAGGGCATCCCACCATACTCATGATAAAAGAGAATCATTTTCTGAATGTGACAGTAATCTCCAACCGTACCTACAACTAATCAACAACCTTTCCACCCCCTAATTGTCATCTAATTATTGTTATGTAAGCCAATATGAGTGGAGCCCTAGCCACTTTGTGAAGTATTAAGTTAGTGGCTGTGTCTCTAATAACATACTATGCTACATTTTGACAAGACAAGATGCTGTATATTGATGCAGGGTTGTTGCAGGGTATTAACATCACAATACATACACTAACATTTTACTTTAAAGAGAAATGACAGATCCCACAAGGTAACAGAACCGGCTCCACAGGAGCAACCTCCAAAGCCCAAAATATTTACTTTACTCTGGATTATAAATGACTACAGTGTACAGGTGTAGTAGAGTAAAGGCAAACAGAATTAAGTCAGCTGAAAAGGATGTTAAGTATGAGACTGTTGTGGTTAAGAGTCCTGGGAGGAGCACAGGGGGAGTCTTTATGATTCCAGCAGCAGTTTTTTGGTACAAAATTACAATATCCAGGTCATATTATCCACTGAAGCAAGGGTGAAACTTGGAAATAAACTGTGGGAAATGCAAATCTTTAGGGTATCCATATGGGACCATCCACAGTGGCAGAATGTAAGTCACAAGTGCTGAAAGACCCAAGCAGAAGTAAAGCATCAGAAAACACACTACCCATGATAAAAAAAAAAAAAAAAAAAAAAAAAAATCGAGACATGGGTAGCGTTGCATTGTAACATCTATGGTTTCTTTGCAGATATACAGAGCGTTCCGAATGCATCAAGACCTCTTCATGTTTCCTTATTTTGCTACATTACTTCCCAGCTCTGCTGCAGTTCACCAATCAGGCCTTTATGGTGCAGAATCTGGATGGAAGGCACTCCTCAGTAAAAGGCACATAATAGCTTGCTTGATGGTGGCCAAAAAGCACCTAAATAACTTTCTGACACTGGAAAAAGATGGTATGTTGAAACTAAGACTCTTTAACTTGAATACGAAGTATTTGATCCGGAGGAAATCAGGCACCACTCATCACCTGGCCAATTCAAAATCTCTGGTGAAGCACGGTGATGGCAGCATAATAATTTGGGCAGGTTTTTAAGCATAAGGTTCAGGGAGATTTGTCATGATTGAGGAAAGATGATCAGATCAAGAGCTCAAAAGTGCTCAGTATATAAGATAGGGGTGAAGGTTCACCTTTATGTGAAGCACACAGCCAACATTACACAGTAGAGGGGTGTGGCATCAATCTCAAGAAGCCTGTACAGAAAACCGTAATTGCGGCCAAGGTACTTCATCAAAGTATGGAGTAAATGTCTGAATGTGTGTTAAATTTTTATGGTGTTTTTTTTTTTAAAATTGTATTTGCATATCAGTGAGAAAATGGTAATTGAATACTTTCTGAGTGCACCATCTGTGCTTCATTAAGGCAAGCAAAAAAGAATTTGTAAAATTTCTGGACAATACAAAGGTCACACCATTCATTTTGGATGTGCAAACTGCTGTGCTGTGCCGATGGCTTCAGCTGCTAATAAGCACCATCAGTCATTTAGACACAGCAAATCCCGCTGACCAGCACCAACACTTTGCACAGTTTAGCTTGAATGTACACTAACCGATCAAGTGTGACTGCACTGAGAAAGGTTTTTAGAGTTTAAAGAGTCTTCATTTAAAAAAAAAGCATGTATCAGATATTGTAACTGGTAGTAACAGTACATTTTGATTCAAATTTTAATTATTATTTTTATTATTACCCCAATTTTCTCCCAATTTCATCATTTGAAAATTCCTCACCTTTAGCTAGCTCTTCACACTGCTGTATGCTATATGCTATATCACAGGTTATCTGAACACTTGGAAAAAAGTGCTAACTGCTGTCTTCTGCATACAGGAGCTCATAAGTGCCCATGATTGGCCAGTGTCACTCTGATTGATGTGCTATCCCTCTCATCTAAAAAGGTGGATTACACTGTAGGCTAATGTGGGCTTGGTGCAATTTGAGTACAGATGTTGCTCTGCTCTGTCAGTCCAGATGTGAGCTCGATTTGGGTCATATGTGGTCCAGAAAACAGCTGTTTATATGGGTCATATCTGGGCCAAAATATTTGCTGCCCTTGATGTGTCTTAATACTGCTTGTCAATTGGGGTCTGTTTTGTCACACAAATCTGACCATATGTCCCAAACACACATTAGTTTTCCCAAGTCTAATGAAGAAATTCAACACAATAAAATGGACTTTTGTGAGATTTTCCAAAAGTTATTACAAGAACAGCAGTCAATTACAAGAACAATACATAGTAATACAGTCAAATTGTGTTAATACAGTTAAATATTCCACAAAAGATGTCTTCTGTGCCCAGCAACCCACAAACTAGTAATCAACTCGTATATCATACTGAACTTGCATTTTCTTTTTAGCACAGCACATTTAGTAAGTGTTTCCAAGCACAGGTTGAGTGATGAGCTACAGCCTAAATAAATTAAACATTAATTTCAGATGCATTTGCAAGCACATTTTGCATTGTTTGCATTTCACATTGAGCCTCCTGACATACATACATCTGGCCCTCAGGGTCCAAATAAGCTATTATACAACATTCATGTTATATAAATATGATCTGTCACAATTATTTTCTACATTTCTTAGATAACGTAAACTGGCAAACTCTGATAAGAGCACTCTAGCTATTTTAAAAGGCTTCATTTAATAATCAAGGGCACTCTAAGGATTCATTTCTGAGAGGCTATTACTCCTACGTGAGAGTTTATGATTCGTCTTTGACAGCTTGTGACTTTTCTCTGACTCCTCACCATGATAAAAAGCAGCCCAGTGCCAGATAATGTCCTCAGAAACACCATTCCTGTCAAACAGTCCCATAGGACAACTGGACGAATCTCCTGACAAGTTCCTGTTCAGCCATTAGCTGATATTCATTATTTATTTTCAGGTAAGGATTTCCACTCTCACTTCTTTTTTTAAGACTGCATACTATAAATCTGTGAGGTGACATTACATAAGCTGTCTTACTGCTTAAAGACCAGTAGTGATGTCCATGTGGTTCTTTTTGGTGTATTTGTATGGGTATTAAGTACATGTTTTTACTGGTTTAATATGAGGGTATTATATGCTTTGTACAGTATGTTGACAGTCTTTTTTGTGACATGCTGGATTTCAGATGAATTTTTTCAGTTTGCAAATAGAGTATCCTGAGCTTGCTACAGCAGTTGGGATTGTTAGGAATACTTGGCATGCAATGGTGGCATTTGGAAACACTAATTTCACATCTTTGTCGACCAAATACTGCAACGTGTTAACGTGGGAAGCAGATGAGCCAAATCTTTATTTCCATTGCCAAATCTCCACCACAAACATCTCCTACAAAGAAATCAAATCATTCCTTTGTTTCTCTGAGCTAGAAAGCACTGAAAAGTTTTTTTGTCTCTCCTTTCAAATGCTTGTCCACTGTCATTTTGCCTGGAAAAGACATTCCAGTTATACAATTATACAGTTATACAGTTATACAGTTATACAATAATACAACTTGTTTTCCAATAGCTGTTACACAATCAGCCAATTAAAATGGCCCAATCATTATCAAAGTAATAGCTATTGCTCCTAGATGATACAGGGCAATCCCCTCCCTGAAATTCATACTTATATTGCATTTTTCATTTTAATCACATACGTCTAGGTGCAATTGCACTCCCTATTATGCCAGCCCTGATGGGAGTACGAGATGTTCAGCGATCAATTCTCATGTTTTGTCTTGATGCAGCTATAATAAAATGAATGCACCGTAATTGGTAAAATAGCTGAGGTGTATTTAAAGGTAATAGGATCCATCCTGATATTAATGAGTAGCTATGATACTGTACTCCATCTTCATCTCCTCTATTCGCTAACCTTCTGCCTCTCAGGTCAGCATTTACTCGTCTTCTTGCTGTGTGTGTAAATCTAATTAACGGGCAAGCCGTCTCGCTTTTAGCCGAGTTGTTTGGGGCAACAGGGGCTTGTATGAGAAATAATTTATAAAAGAAAGACAAGATGGACTTTTAAAATGGAAGGTAAACAAGAAGCTGAAATGGTATTGATGTCTCAGGTCAATTTGCTTCCAACACCAGCTGAGATACTGAGATACTTCTCTGCATATACACATCTTTAGTTTTTAATTAAAGGCAATTTGAAATGAAAGCTAATCAACAGAAAGCTTCTGATACTGATACCCTCATGCTGAGAATCTTAATTGCACTGGTGTGAGGATCTATGGGCCTTAATGTCAAACCAAAAACATGAAATGCATGTAGTAAATGTTTGCTTTGCAAAGTATCTAAGAAAATTGTGATAATAGTTTACATTAAGTTTTTTTCACACCCCTGTTGAATTCTTGATTCTGATTGGTCAGAAGATGTTGATGAATTTTCTGTAGTTCCAGCTGCAAGGCTGTTAAATCACTTGTTCTAATGTGTTATTGTTGCTATAGTAACAGTTTATTCACAGGGACGCGGACATATAATCTAAGCCTATTCCTTATAATCTAAGCCTAATAAAAATTTGATTTAAAAATAACTGTTTATAGTTGCTATATATACTATATACTATTTACAGCTGCTATAACATAAGTGATAACAGGAACTTGTTTACTGAATGTTCTTGGATGTGTTGTTATTTAATTAATAAAAAAAAATAATTGCTGGCAAATTGAGGATAAGAGGAATAAAACAATTCAGGACATGCTATTATAAGAAAATAATATATATATATATATATATATATATATATATATATATATATATATATATATATATATTATCCTGCCTTTAAACACTAGCACTTGTTTTTAAGCCCCAAAAATACGCAAGGATAGAACATGCGAATGGAAGCAAAGTGGAAAGCATATTTTTTTCTTTGCTGTCAAACATAATATAATGTTAAATAAAAGTAATAGATTTAAAACATGAAAAATAACAAAAGCCTAATACAATGATATATTATGAATTAGAAGGTGGCAAACATTGAAATAAACATCTAATAAGATTAGTAAAGTTACACTAATGCAGCGGTCTAGAGAAAGTTTGATACTCTGATTTATATCATGTGCTTGAACGTATATAACATGCTACAAATAAATTGTATATGAAGATCTTTTTTTAGGACTGGGTTGATTGGTGTTTTTTTAAATAATAAACCAAATAAGGAAAATAGACAACACCTGCATTAAACAGTGTTCATATCATTAAAGAGTAAAATTCAGACCACGGCAATGAACAAGCACAGCATCTTAATGAACATGTTTGTGGCTGATCTAAGAATCTGAAAATTTGAAAAATTTAAAATGTACACTTGAAGAGAAGAGTTTAATTAGTTATCAACATTCAGGAATATGTAATAATTTAATGTGGAATTATTTTTAGCCATGGATTGAATAAACATTAGCTTATTCAATTCAGATGTATTTCATTAAGATTTGAATTTGAAGGTCAATTAGCACATTTGTGGCATTTGTGGATTGTTAATGCTGAAGCTCGTGGTGTGTTAATGTTAACTAATGTAAGTAATATATATATAATATATACATAAATGCTACTTTACTATAGACTCACTATAAATGTAAGCTTCATTTAATATTTGCTGTCTTAGCCTAGATTATGCTGCCTTAATGGTGACTATGAACTTGGCATTTTCTGGCTCTTTCGGACATTTCCTACTTCCCAACTCGGATCACTCGGCTAGCACTTCTTTGGCTTCTGTGAGGATGTTAAAAACTCTCAAATGTAGGATTTGAAATGTGGGCTATAGTAATTCACTATTGATATCACTTGTAAAAAAATGTTCACTTTAATCCAACATCACAAAAGTATTCAAAACTGTTCAATTATCTAACTATCCTCTTTTGGTGATCATAAACATATCAAAGACAAACATATCAAAATCCTCTCATAAACATATCAAAGAAACTCAGCTTAGAAAAGAGAACGTGCTAAGAATGCTCAAAACACACTTGTATTGCTTGTATTTTTATTGTACTATCAGCACCACCATGTTGGAATGACATCACAAAATTCAAACTTTGAGAAGTCCGAGCTCTTGAGAAAGTCTAACTTTTCAAGCAAGAATACAAGTGGATGGCTGTTCGGCTTGACAGGCACCGCTTGTTCCCACTGCCCTCTTGGTTTTGGTATATGCTACATAAACAGACTCAGCAACAGCCTGACAGAGGGCACAAGACCACTGAACCATTAAGACCTCTTCTCTTACTCTTACCTGGGTGTGACTCTTAACAATAAACCGCACCAGTCAGAAAACACTGATGCCATATACAGAAAGAGCTAAAGTCGACACAAATTACTTGGGAGACTGAGATCCTGTAGAGTCTGCAGAGCACTCCTAAAGACATTATACAACTCTGTGGTGGCTTCAGTCATCTATTTTGCGGTTATCTGCTGGAGCAGTGGCATCACGGCTGATGACAATAGGACAAGCTGGACAAGCTGATCCTTGGCTGCCCACTGGGCCATATCAAGACCGTGGGTGCAAACAGGATGATAGCCAATTAACAGCTATCCTTGACAACACCTTCCACCCACACCCTGAGACTGTGAGGGCACTCGGGAATCGGCTGCTCCAAGAATGATAACGCAGGTCTTTCATACCTGTGGCGGTAAGGACATATTTCTATGACATACTTTTGATGTCATATTAAGGCACCATAATGGTCATATTTATATTTATTCAGATTAATTTTTCTTCATTACTTTTTAGGATGTAACACTTTAATTTTCCCTTGAGGGATCTTTATCTTTATTTTATCTTATCTTACAGATTACTTTACTTCTACAAACCAAGCTTTCTGCCCAACTCACATCACTGTGTTATGTAACCACCTAGCAAATAGGGTAATTAACTTATGCATGTTCATATATTGTAGCATTTAGGATGTTTCTCAAAATGGCCAAGTTCTAGCATTTGGGACCCACATTCTCTCTCTCTCTCTCTCTCTCTCTCTCACACACACACACACATGCACACACACTCTCTCTCTTGCAAACTGTTCCACACCAGTACCTACCTGAATAAAAAAAGATGACTCAATCCATGCAAGTTCATGATTGAGAACATTCCCAAATGCCATTCTTTTTCTCACACATTTTTAATAATCTCTGATTCGATTAGTGCTGAGGGTTTTTAATGTCACTGTGTTTGATGCATGACACGTACTTTGTAATGCAGCACTGAGCAAAGTGGTTGCTTCTGCATATGAGTGTCACACTCATCTGTGCGTAAATGCATGTGCATGTATTCCAACAAGAAGATCACAAACAAATAGGATTTGCCTCTGGAGTGTCATAATGCACCACCTGTCATGGCGACGAGTCAACTTGTCACTACGCACATCAACACCTGATTATTGATTTCACCCAGTACTTGCTACCCTTCCTACAAAAAGAATATAAAACCTAATCTAAGACTCCTCATGAGGTCTGTCCAGAATGCTAATAAAGGAGAAGATCCCTAGCCTTAGCCACATTGTTAAGTGTTGGATCAGTGGCTGTGTCTCAAATAACACACTATAGGCAATTAGATCAGTATGACAACATGTGCTCTGAGACATAGAAAGTGTTTCATTGCTAAGCCACTTTTTCCCTTTGTTTTGGACTGTAATATCCTAAACGCTTGTATTTGAAAGAAGAGCTCTTCTTTTGAAAATGGTCAGAGAAAATCTTGCTTGTGACTGTGTTGTTACAACCATCTGTCCTGAGGTTCGCTGTGGTTGTATGGTTTGGTTGTGCTTTATGTCTGTTTTTTCTCTACTGTGGTACATGGAGAGCTCTAGTAGGGATATATATATATTGGTCTCTCCATCCCTCTCTTAACATACTTACATTCACTTCAGTGTTAACACCTGTTACTGTATCAGCTTTGTCTCTTGCAGTACTGTTGAAGAACTTGAAGTATTGCTTTATGGTTGAATATACCCTGCTGCATTCTGGGTACATGATACATTGAGTAGAAAAGATTTGGCACAAGCACAGTTGATGTTTTTGAATACTTTTGTATCCTGTTTTGCTGTGAGTGAGTTAGGGTAGAGTATTGTATTTGCTGTTTCTTTTAGTGTAGGTTAGTTAGTGGCCCCAAATCAAACCTCTCCCCCTGCTGTTGCACACTAAGGAAAGGTTGATGTTGCTGCACCTGCAATTTGGCCTGAACCACTTGAGCAAGAGGTCTCTGCACCATGCCTGTGTTAGGTCCCAGAATTTAGCACCAATGTTGTCAGCATGCTGTTCATAGAGCACCGCTGACCCAGGGTAAGAGTACCTCTTGGCAGTAATGTAATCTTAATAAAAAACAAAATCTCAGATCTACTGGCACCCCCTCCAACTTCCATCTAGAGCAGTCGCATGATTATACCTTGAGGAATGCTTTCAAACAAGGTTCAAAACATCAAATCCCAATCTGATCCCACTTTTAGACCATCTCATACTATCTCAGAGAGCAAAGGTTGCTGCATGGTGTGCCAAAGTGGTTCTGAACAAATTTGGGAAATTGCTTGACATTGGTGTAATAGAGTGTGACACTGTGATTGGAATAGCTCTTTTGCACTTTTGCCCAAGCCAGACTGGTAGCCCAACTTGATTCCTATCTAATACCTTGTATTGACAAGCCTCTGTATTTGCTAGGCACAGCTCATTTTTATTCAAAGCTGGGTTTGACCAATGGCCATTGGTAGATTTTCTCATCACCAAAGGCAAAGGAAAAATGGCTTTCACACCACTGTTTACACCAATTTGTCACTCTACCATTTGTTTCCTACATTCCAGTTTTAAATAATGGACCTAATAGTAAATTCCTGAGGCTGGTATAATATTATCACATGTTTCTGCTTAATTATTTAGACCTCACAAGCCTGAGTGCCTCAGATCCATCCTGGTGGTCAAAGCAGTGGTATTAAAGATGCCATCTGTGGGGGGCCCCTTGATAGGGCAGTGGTGGGTCAACAGTTAAGGCTCTGGGTCACTGATCAGAAGGTTAGGAGTTTAAGCCCCAGCACTGCACTCTCCCTTTTACTCTCTTTTTACACCACGCTCCCCTGATGTGAAGCATTAAGGGTGCCATCGCATGGACCACTTGTTAGTGTCTTGTGTTAAATCCTATTACATTCACCATGGTCTGCCAATCAGACAGCAGATGTGTGGTGTTTGGGGACAGCCTAGAGGGGGTAATGATTGATTTGGCACACCTGAACCCTGCTTTCCCACAAAATAACACTCATCCTCTCTCTCTCTGTGAGCAGTGAGCAGTGCATGTGTGGCAGTGAGCCAGTCAAACAGAAGTCAAGCTTGAAGAAGTGACAAGCATGCTGAAAAGAATCTGAGAATTTGTTTGTTTTGTACATTGTTACATTGTTACATTGTACAAGGTAAAAAAAAAACCCTCACATTTGCCGTATTCATAGTTATATATACAGGGTGTCCCAAAAGTCTCTATACATAGGGGACTATGTATTCCAGCACCACGTCAGTTCTGCCTTCGTCAGTGGATGTTCGTGGACGTCCACTTCTCGGCTGGTCCGCATCACTTCTAATCTTTTTGCATTTTGTAATAAGTTTGGCGACAATGTCATGTGTGATGTGCTTGCCACGTTTCCTGTTAAAGTCCATTGCAACCTTGGGACATGAGAATGATTTCAATATGTTCTTCTCTTTACAAAGGTGTTCTTAAAGGCTATCTGAAAAAAATATATATAAACTATAAAAGTATAAAAAATAAAAGTATAAAAGTATGAAAAATTTTGGAAGATGTTTTGCTAAAAAGTGTTAATTTCCCCTCCATACGGAGACTTTTGGGACACCATGTAAAGTATATACAGTATACATTATATATACTCTCTCCCTTCTCTAATTTGTAATCATTGCAAAAATGATTACTTAATGCTCGCTCACTACTGAAACCATCCCAGAGGGCTGTACGATACATAAATCTACATAAATCAACCCACTCTGCCAAACTGTGGCAGAAAACACAGAGGTGCTAAACACAGGTGGCCTTTAGCAGAGAGTGTTTGGAGTAGACACATCAGAACTTGAAGTATAAATGGGGCAGCACATGTCCCCCAGAATGGTGGTTATATTATACAAGTCCTGAACTTTGAGAGGCATAGCAAGAAAATTGACGCATGTGCTGATATAGGGCACAGCTCTGGATACGATAGTTCTGGCTGGTGTTAAGTAACATTCAGAAAGTCCTCATAACAGATTACGCTTTGGTTTTCTCTCCATGTCCAAAGCAGCTAGCAAACTTCAAAAATAACCTGTCAATATGATAAAGACAATACATAGCAGATACTGTTGTTGATTAGCTTTATCGATTAGTGACTGTAAAAACAGAATAACTACATATAACCTCTCTATTCCATAACATACAGTATAGACTATTTAAAGACTATACTCAATCAAGATAATCAAAATAAACCATATTAAAAACAGATTAGGGTAGCTAACTACATTGCTGGGGTGCTAGGAGAATCTTAATTGGCTTACTATTTGCCATACAGTTTACTACATAGGGTGAGAAAGCCATTATGCAGACCTTTGTAGAGAGCAGGAAGCCATTTTGTCTTACTCTCTGGGCTCGTGATCACTGTTACCATAGAAACAGTCATAAATAAAGCTGGCATTCTTAAACCTTCACCCCACTTGTTATGGAGAAAAACACATGTCCAACAGCCAGAGAAGCCAAAGACTACAAATTGTTTATACTTTTTTGTCCAGATTTTAACAGTGACTTCAATTCTATGTTTGAACTATCATATCTGGTTGAATTTATGGATTTCTCCCAATCCAACTCACTGATTATTGCTACTGTAAAGAGTTAAAAAGGTACACTACTGTGCTCTGCTTGCTAGCTAGTAATTCTCTTTAAAACTGGTATATTCACACAGTGCATTATGCTTATACACTCGGCCATGGACAATAACACAGTATGAACACTTGAAAATAGAGACCATAAGACCATGTTCTAAGAAGAACACCATTAGATGCTAAATCTAGCCATCTGAGACATATGCATCTATGCTAAAATGAAATGGCCAGCGTAAGAAGATGTCCACGTTCTCTCTCTCTCTCGCTCTCTCTTTCTCTCTGACTAGCTGTTCCACACCAGTGCCCACCTGAAAAAAGGGACAATTCAATCTATGCAAGCTCATGATTGAAAACATTTCCAAACACCATTCTCTTATCACACACTATTCTGTTGATTAGTGCTGAGGGTCTTTAATGTCACTGTGTTTGATGCATGGCTCACACTTCGTAATGCAGCACTGAGCAAAGTGATATGAGAGCTATCATTAGGCTTAGTTCAGCTTGTCACACTCATCTGTGTCTGTTCTAGCAGCTGTGTCTAGCGGGAGGGAAGAAGATTAAAACACAAATAGTATTTGCCTCTGGTGTATCATAATGTACCACCTGCCATCCCAACAACCAGTCATCTACTTCACCTCCCACATAATCACACATCTTATTATTGATTTCACCTTTCCTTATATAGCTAATATAAACATGTGGAAGGTTTTTTAAAATTACTTTTTGATAATCTACTATACAGTATGTTTGATGTAAGATTCTTTATTAGACTTTTGTCCTTATGTCTCTTCTGTTGACTTTGAATCCCTTGAATTCCTTGAATTTCTGGGATCTTAACTTCTTGTAGTTTTCCTCTGATATAACTGTCAGCCATGTTATGAATTTGAATCTGAATCTTGTGTGCTAGTGTGTGTTTAAAACTCTGCACCTGAAGTAGCTACACACACACACACACACACACACACTTATAAGGGCAGTTTAGAGTCTATCATCCACCATGAGATTTGGCTAATTAAATTCTTGGAATTTGAGAAATTGACTTTTGGCCTTTTCAAGCCCTCTTCCAGTTTATTGAAAAGGCAGCTGGATCACTTTTCTGTCAATGCTCTCTCTCTCTCTCTCTCTCTCTCTCTTTCTCTCTCTATCACACACACACATGCACACACACACACACAAACAACCCTCTGAGCACTCACCCTGTCCTGCACCAGCTGAGTAAGCCTCACAGACTGCTGAGTGGCTCTGCGTAAGTATCTTTATGCAGTTTCGTTTGGGAGCACTTAAGCTGCGAGGTGTGCTAATCACCAGCCCGTAATTCCCATAATGCACTGTGAGCACATGTCAAGTTTAACACTGGAAAATACCAAGCAGGATGTTCTATTACAAATTCTGATGATTGTATGTCTGTAAAACACAAAGCCACAGGTCATATGCTTAGTGTTGCTGTGTCAATTTGTGTTTCTTACTAAGGCATTATTATATCACCTTCTGGTTTTAGATTGTGGTTAAGTTTTCTTTGCACTGGTTTAGCTTTAGGAGATGAACTATACACCAATTTATAAGTATTAATCTTATGGTTCCATGAATGTATTTATGATTCCGCCTATTTATAAATACATTAATGGAATCATAAGCCTGACAAATTAATACTTATAAATTGGTGTATAATGCATTATGAACATGAGCATTGAAAAAGCAAGTGCATCACTTATAAGTAATTATAACAGTAATATAAATGTGACTATAACTGTTATTATAATGAAGTATAGGTCTTGATGTGTCCTTATAAATGTATTTATAGAACAGTAATACTTGCTTATAAGTAATTATAAAAGGGGCTATAATTCATTATGAGCATGGGCTTCATAGAAAATGTTACCAAGTTTTCTTTAAGGAGATGTTTATTTCTTATTTATGGGAGTCTCTGGTGTCTCCAGTGTTAAAGCTTTATAAGCATCAGTAAGTTTGACACCATGGGAGAGTCTTTAGGACAGAGGACTTTGTGCTTTGTTGTTCCCCATTAACATGACAAGCTGCGTTTTCGTCTAATCTTATTAAGAATAAAAAATGAGGCTGGTGTAGGAGTGATTGTTAGTACCTGCTATAATGTAAAATAAGTGGGAACACTGAACTGCTGCTGTTTGATACACTATGCTTACTGATATGGTTCATGAACAAGCAAATGTTCCTATTTTGCTGTGCCTACTTCCTTTCAAGCATTATGCTTGAAACCAATTATACACCCAACAACCTGTTTAGTGGGAGCACCTGTACGCCTCTTCATGGTAGTTGGTGCCAGACGGGCTGGTTTGTGTATTTCAGAAATGGCTGATCTCCTGGGATTTTCAAAGTTGAAGACTGGAAAAAAGATCTTTATCTTCAGCTGTCCAGTTTTGGTGGAACCCAATGTGGTCTTCTGCTGTGGTGTTATAGCCCATCAGCCTCAAGGTTTGATGTGTTATGCATTCTGAGATGCTTTTCTACGGTGGTTATTTGAGTCACTGTAGCTTTCCTGTCAGTTCAAACCCGCCTGACTGTTATCCTCTGACTTCGCTCATCAACAAGACACTTTTGCCCACAGAACTGCCACTCATTGGATGTTCTTTGTTTTTCGCACAGTTATGTATAAATTATAGAGACTGTTTTGTGTGAAAATTGTGTAAGTTGTGTAAGTAACTTGTGTGCCTGGCTTTTCACTAGTACTGATTTTCATTATATGTGTATGTTGGTGCATTTTCTATATTTGAATATAGATTTTTTTTATTTTCACTGTGTGTAGTTTTACAGTTTATCTATTTGGCTTTTTTTGTAATTTATGTTTTCTTCTCTCTATCTTTCTCTTTCCTTCTGTGTGTGTGTGTGTGTGAATGTGAGGCAATCTCAGCATTGCCATTTTACCCCAGAGTGTGTGGAAATGTCACCTGTACCCTCAGCGAGTTAGAAGCCAACTGAAGCTTATCAGGGGTCTGTGTGTTGATAGGGGATGATCGGCTGTGGTATGTCTATTACGCATGTATGCACACACACATACACACACACATTTTGCAGTACCAGCTTTGCAGCTTTTACTCTATACATACCCAGAACGTAATCAATTTTAAATTATTATTATTAATAATAATAATAATAATAATAATAATCTTTCATTTACATTCTACTCTATACAAATCCACAACACAAGGCGTCCTTCAAGGACTTAGTCCCTGCTTCTCTAGTATCTCTTAATTTTCCACAATTATGGCGTCCATTTAAACAGTGCTCAAAACCTTGGTGTAATTTAGATTATACGCTCTCCTTCAAATCCTAAATATATCTAAGAGTGCTAAAAGCACTTTTCTTTAGCTCTACAACATCACATGACTTTGACCCAAAAGATGCTGACAGCTTAGCGCACTCTTTCAAAAACCTACATTTAATTTACTGCAATTTCCTTGTCACTGACATATCTGGGAAAAGATATACGCCTGAATATGTGTCTTAGGTTTCCATTTTCAGTTGATGAAATCATTCAACATTGTAAAAGTACAATAATTGAATTAATAATGAGATAATTAATGAGATAATTAATTAATTTAATTAATAATGAGATTGTTTGCATGACTCAAGATACAAATGCAATGTAAGAATGCAATGTAGCCTAAAGTAGCCTGTCTGTTCAGGCCCCCCAGTGGTGTAGATGCTGGCGAAATCCAGGTAGAAACAAAGGTTATATCGTAGTTTATTTAGTTTTAGGGACATGTGTATTTGAATCCTCTGTTGTCAGCCATATCAAGTAGAGTCTCATGTCTGCAGCTATGAACTGAATGTTGATTTATTCAGCCTGGATTGAATCAGAGAGGAAAGGCTGCCTGAATACAGCAGAGATACTTTGCTGTGTGTGTGCGTTGCATCATGTTTTCATCTAGTTCTACAAACTGACCCAAAAGAGTGATGTTGGTGCAGATGCGTGGATATGTTTGCGGCATTAACGCTGATATATGATACTCATTTGGAACACTCCACACATTGTAATGTTTGCTCCACCACCTTTAGCTATCAGCATCATAATATACCACGGAGACCCCAAATATTTAAATATTAAATATTAAGTATTAAATATTTCTGCGAATTTCGCAGTTCTTTCCTGCTACACATTTCCTTCTTTCCTGCTACACATAGCCATTGCTGTTATCACTTCCTAATATGCTAGCTGCTCACCTAAGGAGAACATGTGGGCTTGATTAAGTATAAATGTTTATTAAACTCGTGTAATGTAAAGATGGTTATAGCCTGCAAATAGCCTATTTCATGTCTGTTGTATTGTTCTATTGTATTGTTATATTGCCTACAATGTCTCACAAATATTTTTGCATATAGTACTAAAAAACCACCCAGCATATTCATAACACCTGTATGAATTCTACTTGTGATTCATACTTATTGTAAGATCCCATTGAGCATGTGTTTGACATGAGTCAGTTTTAATCCACTGTTTTTCCACATAACATCTGCTTTTTTCCCCCAGCTAAAGTGATTTGTATATATTTTAATGTTTAGTATATATGTTGTGTATATTTGTAGTTTATGTATATTTATGTTATATTAAGTGTTTTATATTCAATTGTTCTATTGGGCTACTTTGGTTCTTATTGGGGCCTCGATAAATTTCTGTATTAATATCCAGTCACATAGAAAAAAGTCCACATTTACCTTATATTATAATATATTATATTATATTCAAAATTCAGTCTGTGGTTACACGCTCTGCACTCGTGATTCACTTTGGGCCATGTGTGCTGTGAGCCAAATTAATTTAACCACACTCACATCTGCCCTACGCTTTTAATAACATCAATATGTAACAACCAATTTACCTAATATTTAATCCTATTCAGCATGGGCCACTTTCTGTGTAATTTAGTGATATTCATGACATATGGTTAGACAGAAGGTAAATGAAATAATCTTATTTATCCTCAGCTGTTGTCACGTGATAATCAAGTAAACATGTTACACAACAGGACAAGTGAGCAATTATAATGATCAGTTTTATTAGTGATTGCACATCATAAAGCAATGCACAACACTATTGTTATTTTTATTGGACAGTCTGACTTTCTAATTCCTGTATGATTTAAGCATTTGCCAATTGAGATACAATGAAGATAATTAAAAGTGGACTACCCCTAGCAACCACCTGGAATACCATAGCAACCAGTTGGCATCACCCGAGCAACCACCTGGAATACCATAGCAATCAGTTGGCATCGCCCTAGCAACCACCTGGAATACCAAAGCAACCAGCTAGCATCACTCTAGCAACCACCAGTAATATAATAGCTATAAACACCCTAGAAACCACCTAGGATACCATAGCGACTAAATAGCAACATCTTAACAACCACCCTGGATTCCCTAGCAAACACCTGGCAACACCCTAGCAAGCACCTGGAATACCATAACAACCACCTAGCAACACTCTCGCAACCACCTGTAATACCATAGCAACCACTGTGCAACACCCTAGCCACACATTAGCAACAGTAACACCTTGCTTAAGCTGCACATTCTGCATGTTCTTCAGGAAAACAAACTCTTCTAGTTTTAGCCGTCAGCTTCTGATGTTGCCATGACAAATACTACAAAACCTAGAATCCTAGTCTTCTCTCAGCCAATCAGAAATTCAGGAATGTTTGAAACATGGAAAGTGCTAAGATGCCCAAGGTTTTGGAGAGGGTCTCTGGAGCCACGGAGATACCGCGCTCCCATATGACTACAATAGTGTAATATATTAAAAGCTGCATAAAAGCTGTGTATAGCAACAGTAGCTACCTAGAATCTGTACCCAAAAATTTGCACACACATGATAGTTTCTCAGCAACCCTCCTTACTTCCTTACCCATCTCACATCCAAGTATAATTGCAAGAAAAATTTGTGATCCTTTAAAACATGCCTGGATTGCTGTAATACTGATAACACATTGTCTGATCTTCATCCTAGTCATAATAATAGACAAACCCATACCACCTAAATGGATAACACACAAACATTGTTTAAACATTAATAGGCTAGGTTTTAAAATGTGTATAAACCTCTGGGCTTGGGCACTGAGCGAATGATGAAATTCAAAAAGTGCATGAAGAACTTTTACAAGAGAATGTGCGAGTAGTACTTCATCTCCTTATGAATGCTAGGTGATGCAACAAGACAATGACCAAAAACACACAAGTAGATGAACAAAAGAATGGTTTAAAAAGAAGAAAAATGATAAGTCAGAGGCCCATTGTAACCTATTGTAGATGCTGACCTGAAAAAGGACTGACCCTCACCCTAGTGCGGTAGGAACTGCTAAAAGAGGTTCTAATGGTTCTAATAATAATAAGAGTTCAGATCATTTCCACGGCCAGGGCTGTGAATTATTAATCAAAGAGTTCTTTGTGCTGTTACTTTAGACAGAATGAGTGTATTATGACTTGATCGTGAATGAAGATCCAATTACATTTTATGAGTAATTAATGCAGAAATCCAGGTGATTCCAAAGGTCAAAACATTTATGTATGCCCCCTTGGCTATTTATGTGTAGGCTTAGGCGTAGGCTTACCTGGTAGAGCGGCCAGTGAGCTATGCTAGACAGGCAATAATATATGAACATTTATAATACAACGACATCTTAAATAATCATGTGCTTCTTGCAAGAGTTTGGGAGAGGCCCTTTCCTGTTTCAGCATGACAGTGCCTCCCTACAGAAAGCCAGGTCCATTTGCAGAGTTTGGTGTAGACAAACTTGACTGGAATGCACAGAGCCATCTTTAGGCTGAAGTCTGCAAGTCAGGTCTCTTTACCCAACACCAGCAGCTTCATATTCCATTAATAATCCATCTGATTAGAAATCAGAATAGAAAACGTCCATGTGTACACCTCAATTGGAAAATAGTAAACCAATTGAGGCCAGTGAAATTTCTATCTGATTGAATGAGGTGGGCTAATGTCCTTTTAGTAAGCTACAGTATTACAACTTGAGTGAAAAGTAGAATCTCAGAAAGTAGAAAAATATTTACATGAATTTCAGAGTGTCTTAGTATTTGGTACATTTCCCTTTTTGCTTTAATGACAGTGTGCACTCGACATGGCATGGACTCGACCTGGCATGGACTCCACAAGTTTGTGAAAAATCTTATGATCTGTTTTAGATCAAATGGATAGATACTATGTTATAGTATGTTACGTTTACATTCACAGCAATTTATTATATTGTTATGCTTTTGCACTACTGTTATATCTGACACTTTCATACTAGAACTGTGTACTGGTTGGTGCTGCACTGTGTCTTACTGTGCCTATTGTCCTGTTTTAGTAGTTATTGTACTGTCTTAGTTATTGTCCTGTTTTAGTAGTTATCGTACTGTCTTAGTTACTGTACTGTTTTAATAGTTACTGTACTGTCTTGTGCTGTTTGTACATGTTTGCACATGCACTGTATGTGTAGTCTCTTGTAGTTCTGTGTTGTTTTATGTAGCACCTTGGTCCTGGAGGAACGTTCTTTCATTTCACTGTGTGCTAACTAGCTGTATATGCTTGAAATGACAATAAAGCCACTCGACTTGACTTGAGATTTAGATGGTGTTGTCTGAACACATGCTTCAAAGAAGAGATCAGGCAAGAGGAAAATCTGACATTTTGTACAAAGCAGTTAACATGAGCAATATCACATATTTGCATACATTTAAATAGGGACCAAGAAATAGTGCAGAATCTTGATTATTAATCCTTCAAGATATTGAATATTTACTTTCTTTGTTTTAAATATTTCAAAATTCTAAAAACTTCTGTTTATTTCCAATTTTAAATGAAAAATAAAATCCGAGAGATTCAATGGTCTTAGACTTTTGGACCCCAGTGTATGTCTGATTACTTTTAGTATCAGAATCTGTGTGCGTTCAGTGCATGTGTGTTTAGAATACAAAACACTCCACAAACCGCAGTTCATGGTATATGTTGCATATTTAAAAATGATGTGAATTGAACTAAAGTTCAGTATTTTATAGTCGCCAAACATTCAGCGATCAGAATACAAGTAAAGGCATGATACTGTATATATGTTTTACTGAGCATCCTTGTTCCTGAATGTTGAAAATGGCGAGCAACCTTTCTGTGGTCACAAACACTCGTTGACCAACCTCACTAATGCTGCTGTGATTGAAAATACAATAAGCCTATAATATTGGTAATGAATTTAAGGGAAGCCATGCTCCAAAATCTAGTGCAAAGCATCTTAAATGTATTTCACAAGGAGGACCAGCATATTCGATAATATTCATAATAATGGACCCTTTAACATTATCGCCTTTATGTTATGATGGAAGTAGTATTGCAATAAAATTTCAACTACAATTATAGAAAATGTTTTTTTAGAATAAACTGCTCAAGGTTATATCTAAGCATCCATGTTTGTGCCAGTTTATTTTTTTTTTAAATATGGAGTTCAGCTTACGGATTTCCACAGGAGAACATTTAACCTTTCTATGTTTTTTTAAATAAAATCTCTGGTGCCTTTGAATATACTAGAAGATCAGACCAAATAGGAGGCAGGCAGGTGTTAGATCACATTCCTTGCTCCAGAGATTTCCTCACCAATTTTTCAGTAAACACTGACAACTTACAGCTCGATCAAAAGTAAACTTTATTTTCAAAAGCGTCTGGGTGCCACAGGACCAGCAGTAGCACCACAGGCTCACGGCTGCACCATCTCTGCAAAGCTTCACCCGCCATGCACTTTTGCACACTAAAGATCAAAGGCATTGTGAGCAGGCGTGAAATAGACAGCCTAGGTGATGTATCGTTAGATGCTGATTTGTGAAACAAGGGTCTGTGAGGTGCTGTTCTGTTAAAAGGTGAAGCTATGTAGAAGTAGAATTGCAATAGCAGATACAACACGCTGGGAAAAATGATTCACTGGTTCAGTAAATAGGACAAAAACAAATCTGTGATTTTTACCCCAAAAAATTAGAATTACTTAATTGCTTTAAATTCTGTACTAAATTAATTCATGTAAATATGCGGCTAAAACCCAAAGTGTATATTTTATCTACTTTACTGGGTTAAATTTAATATTATTTTGCAAGTGCTCAAAAAACTAGAAAAAAAAGTAATGTTTACTTGAATCGATTTCATACTAAAGTGTGGGCGTGGTTTTTGAACGTGATTTGCATATGCATTTGCAACTTTAAACTGATTCAGTTTTGAGCATTATGGATGGGTTGTTTTCAATGTTTCTTGTTTTCTGTCAGATTTAAAGCCTAAAGCTATTGTATTATGAAATGTTTTGAAAGATCAAGTGTTTTGGCAAAATTTTCTTGGTTTACCCTTTTTGTGTTTCTCAGTCAGGTGTATGGTTTTGAATATACGGCAATTAAGTAATTGTCTTGGGTTCTGCCAGTTCAGACTTTATGAAGGCTGATGGACAGTAAATGCATTTTCCCATTAGAGTGCTACTTCTTCTTAGAACAGTTTAAGGTGTTAATGGCCATTAAGTAGTAATGATAACCTTTAGAAGATGTAAAATGGATGAAAATGAAAAGGAAGAAATTAATGATGATTAAAAAATAATTTTAATGCTGAGACAGGCAAAAAAATCTCCCAACTCTACCAAAATCTCACAACCTTTTCGAAATCAGGTACTACATGGCAGGAAGTCATCTGAGATGACCTCAACCTCAGCCTGTCTTAGTAATGAACCAAACTGATGCTCTCACACTGTGTGAAATTTTACTCCACATTAATCATGCGATGATTGTAGGATTTACGCTTTATTTGTTTGTTCGTGTGTTTTACTTTGGCATTAATATGGTCAACATTCAAAGGCTGTTGGGAGGCACTCAGAATTTCCAGCACAGAGGAAATACTTAATGTCACTTAATTTTCACTTGATTTGATAATTAACCTTTAAAAAAAAGCAGCCTATCCCGAAGCTTGCAAAAATCCATTACTCTTCTTATTCCGCTCATTCTTTCATTAATCCCTAGCATCTCTGGAAAACACTGACAAGTTGTCTATGGGTCTCAACAGGCTAAAATATTATGCCTTTCCACTCCTGTTATACCCTCATAATGGCTCAACTGACCGTAATGTGTTTTTAATTAAAGACGTTTTTCAGCCAATATAGTACGTGCACTTCTGCACACATGTAGTCTACAATGAATTAGGACAGAAAACAGATGAGTTGGGACACAGCCAGAAGAGGAAATCTGATTAACAGATTGCTGCTTTAAACATATGGTTTGGCCAAAGAAAAAAAAAAAACATTCAGTTTTTTACATCCCAAATATAGCCAAGACATTTTTGCATATTTTGTGTAGTTGTGTATTAATTAGAATCCTATTGTATATGATGGGTAATGGAAGTCTATGTCTTGATAAATCAGACTAGCTGATGTGGTTTAGAGCATATTGACGTAAATTCTGGTTCATTATTTGATCCCCATGTGACCTCTTCCATGGCTTATTACCTTCTGAGAAACACAGCCAAAATATGAAATATGTGAAGCCTACGTACAGTAACACCGAGAAACTAGTTCATGCTTTCATAACCTCTAGATTTGACTAGACTAGACTGGACTAGATTAAACTTGGACTAGAAGCCAGATCACATTACCCCAAGGTTTTTCTTTTTTCCATTTTGTTTCTACATAACAAAGAAGCTTTTTCAATTTTCCATTTTGCCATCTTAACACTAAAATGGGCAATATGAAAAAAAATCTGGATGACCAAAACATACACAGACCCTTTTCAGCTTGTTTCAGGCAGATTAACTGTCAAAATATACAACTAACATTCAGAATACAGGCCAGTATTCTAAAACATCATGTTCAGAGTGTAGATTATCTGATAAAATAGAAAAAAAATAAACTGTAAATTCATAGCCAATGCAATAAAATCAGAAATTCAGAAAACAAGTTGTTTTTTTATTTTTTGATTTCAAAACAGATATGGAGTGAACAGATTTTTCCATGACCTGTTGCTTCATTTGCCTCCTGTGCAATAAATAAATAAATAAATAAATAAATAAATAAATAAAGCAAGCATAAAATAAGCTGATCGAATACATTTGAGATCAAGGAAAATTGTGTAAACGTGATATTTTGACAAACTTTTCCTTTAATCCTGAAATGAAATCTGGCTCTGGTTCACGTTCTGCTTGAGCTTTAATTGCTCCTGTGGGTCTCTGCGAAGTCTCATGGCATGTGTCGAGGCTTTTGCTCAGAAAATCATGAATTAAACACGCTTCAGAAGAGCAGCCTCCAGACTGGAATGTGATATGAGGATTGTACGCTCGGTGCATCCCAAATCTCTGAGAGCACAGAGGACAGAGCAAGAACCAGAGGCACGATGTTGACACTGATATTATACAAAGTAAATGCCAAATACATGCTGTGTTGCTGGGCCCTGCAGGAATATTACTGCACATGGAGCACCGCTAACACAGGCTAAGCACCTTGCACAGCGACTCCAATGAGGCTGGACGTCTCCTAGAATGGCACCAGCAGCGCATTTGCCTGGGGCAGAGTGAAGCTGAACCATTCACAGCTGGAGGGCAATGACTGCACTCATCCACGACAGTAGAAGTGTTACTGTGTCCCTGCAATCTGACGCTTTCCTTCTATAAGTTTTACATAAGTTGCCCTCAAGCTAGTTATGTGATGATCATCCCAGTATCCAGGTTTGAACCCTACCGAAAACCTGTGGTTTAGATTGAAGAGGGACGTCCACATGCACAAACCTAAGAATATACTCTAAAGCAGCTCACATTTTTTTGCATTGAAAATTGACCCAGAGGGGCCTATAATGTTCCTTACATGGAGTGTCTTGTTAGACATTACAGGAAGTGACTCTCATGTCACTTGTAATTTGTCTCTTTTGGGAATGTAGCAACTGCTAATATTAGCACTTTGATGAGAAACTGTCAGCCAATCAGCCAATCATGTGCTTAACTTGAATCTAATGCTTGGGCTAGCCTCCCACAAGCTTCTCATAATACTTTGCCAGAATTTCCATACCACATAAACTTGGATATCTGTAAAAAATATTACGGTATAACAATATTACGATGATAGTACACAGAGCCGGGGGTTAATGGATACTCTTAATATTCAGCACAGAATATTTATTCAATTGCTGATTGTAGTCAGACATGTCCCAACTGCAATCTCAGTCAAACACATGAAGAAAGCTGCATTTCACCTGGGAGCTATCTGCTCATCATATGATGAGATAATATATTTTATATATTACATTCTCTCTCTCTCTCTCTCTCTCTCTCTCTCTCCTCCTTTCCCCAGGTGTGGCTTCTTTTTCATTCCTAACACTTCTAAGAACCTAATCATTTGTGTATTTTTTAAATTTCTTTTTCTTTTGCTGAGTTTCCTTCCCTTAAGGATGCATTATTTCCTGATTTTTCACCTCTGTGTATATCATTACAGTCTCAGATCTGTCTTCAAAGGTGTGATTTTTTTGGTGGGCAAAAATTATTTTAGACAGTTATTTCTGCAGCATACTGTATGTTTTATTCATCTGTGCATGTTAGGAAGAATAGCAAAAAATATATATAATATTACAACAATACAGCACAATCCAATATCATAGCCTTCAGTACAAACACTGCTTACAAAATTTTTAAATCAGATGACTTTAAAGGAATAGTTCAGCAAAAACTGAAATGAACACTGTTCTTATTTGAACAAAATTTATACAATCAGTCAAGACAATGAAACTTCATTACATGAGAATAAGCATACCTAATAATCTGTGTTTCCCTCTCTCTCTCTCTCTCTCTCTCTCTCTCTTTCTGTCAAGCTACACATGCTATCAGTGATATCAGTGATCCTGACCCCTTCTGTTCTCCGGACCTGCCTGATCCATCCTGATGCCCTACTTCTGTTTGGAGTTCTCATCACTTGGAAACCACTCGCAGCTGCTGAGGATGGCCTCACACAGACAGCCTAAAGGTACACGAGATTACAGTGGATGGTTCCACTTAGAAACCATGAAGATGGCTTTGGACTTCAATTGATACAAACAATTTTGCTACAATTGCTATGATAGCTTTAGGACTGCAATTGCCACGAACAGTTTTGCACTCAAGACTCCATCAGTGAACAGTTGATAACTTCAACAAAATAGACTTCGTGTGGAAACTATAATGAATTTCCTGGTTACACAATTGCACTTTTTGACCATATCATACACAGTTATAGAAGGGATTTATATATAGTTGCACTATTTGTTGTCACCCAGATGAAAATTGGTTCCCTTTTGAGTCTGGTTCCTCTCAAGGTTTCTTCCTCATGTCGTCTCAAGGAGTTTTTCTTGCCACATTCACCTCTGGCTTGCTCATTTGGGATAAATTTCAAAATTTAATATTTATATCCTGAATTTATATATCTCTGTAAAGCTGCTTTATGACAATGTCCATTGTTAAAAGCACTATACAAATAAAATTGAATTGAATTGAACTTGAACTTCCACTTATATTGAACTGGAAATATAATGTATCAACATCTGCATAACTTCCAACTTGATACTAAATTGTGTTAAGATAAGCTCTTAAGATAAGCTTATTGGACAATAGTTGAACTTTATCACTATACAAATCCATGTGCACTGCCACTTCTATTCATTTTTCTTTTGTTTTCTCATATTAACTTTATACAATATTGTACATACATATTCATTTTATTACTGTTCACAATGCTATCTATCTATAAAAAAAGTAATTCCAGTTGACCACGATGGTTGCTGCAGTAACCTTACAGCATTTAATTACACAACGAAGTCTTGTTCATGTTTATAGATCATTAGAAGTCACTTGTGTCAATTTTTTCTCTGCTACTTTCATCCAGGCTTTAATTTTTTCTCAAAATGTCTCTATTCACATTTAATGAGAGGTTGTACAATAAAAAACCATAGATATAAGTTTTTCTTCTATTTTTGCACATCTAACAGTACATGGGAAATAACTGTAGGAAGTGATTGGGGAACTGTAGATACATAGAACCACATGCACTTGACCTGATAAATCATTTCAGCCAATCATTTCAATTTGTCACTTTACTGTGTCATACTTAATTTACATAAAATTGAGAAAATTTCCATTCAAATCGCTGTTGCTTTGCACCTTGTGCTGAAATCCTGAGCCATGTTGAGTGCGTACACAGACTATGAATGGCTGCTTTCTCTTTGTAGGTAAGTAGGTAAGCAGCTGCACTCGTGGGGATCTCAGATGGATTTGGTGGAGGGAATGGAGACGGGCCAGCCCCTAGCTTCTTCTTCAACCACCAGATCCACTGCCCTCTCTCTGGGATCGGAAGCCCATGCCGTGGTTTCTTCCCCCCAGGGAGAGGGCTCGACGCTCCTCCTGTCTTCCTCCGAGGAGGTTCACGTGGAGGTCGTCAGTGAGAATTCGCCCCCTCAATCTCCCCAGTATGAGGAGCTCTTGGAGGTGGTTACTCGTGCTGTGGCCCAGCTGAATATCGATTGGCCTGCCGAGAAACGGGCTGAACCGCAGACAAGCAGGCTGGATGACCGCTTTCTGCGGAGTAAGCCGCCGCCTCCACACCGGAGCCTACCTTTCTTCCCCGTCCTCCACACCGAGATGTCTAGGTCGTGGGGGCGGCCTTATTCAGCCCGTATCTTCAGTCCCGCCTTCAGCTATTATGCTAATGTGGCAGGGCTGAGTGAGCATGGTTACAGGGCGATGCCCCAGGTCGAACAGACGCTGGCTAGCTATCTGTCCCCTGGCACGGCATCGTCCATGAAGACTACGGCATTGCCCTCCAAGCCGCTGCGGACCACCTCAGCGCTGGTGGGCAAGGGGTGCACGGCAGCAGGCCAGGCTGGCGCTTGCCTGCACACCATGGTGGTGTTGCAGGCCTATCAAGCCGTTCTGCTGAGAGAGCTAGACGAAGGCAAGGAGATTAAGTCTGAGGATGTCACAGAGCTCAGACGGACCGGCGGTTCCTCCCTCTGGTTCGGCCGCTCTCTAGTTCGTGGGGCTGCCAGGTGGGAGCAGCCCCCTCTGTGTGCCAGCTCCTCATACCAGGAGGCTCAAAAACAGCTCTAAGCTCTAAGCCAGGGTCTTCTAAGGCGAAGCCGGGTCTGCGGACCGGTCTTCTGCCTAAAAAGACCTCGGCCAAGAAGTCCTGACGCTGGTGGCCCAGGACTTCTGAGGGCAGGCCCCTCTGGGGAAGAGCGGTGTACATCTCATCATACGGTGCCCGTCTCTCCTCAGAACGTAGCGGTACTGGGAGGCTCGCTAACTCTTCGGAGGTCTCCAGAGCAGCTAGTTTGGCCGTTCCCTGCCGGTCCGCCGCCTCAGGGTACCAAGCTAGCTGTTTTCATTACACCAGAGGTCAGTCTTGAGAGACTGATTCCCTTATTAGACTATTTGGCAGCGTGGAAACTTCTGCCAAATGTGTCTCAATGGGTCCTGCATACTGTAGAGAGAGGCTACTGAATTTTTGAAAGAGGCTACCGTTTTTGCGGGGTTCTTCCCACTCTGGTGGGCCCCGAGCAGGCACTGGTAATGGAACAAGAAGTAGACACTCTCTTGAGGAAGGAGGCCATCGAGGTGGTCCCTCCTCACGACAGAGAGTCTGGGTTTTACAGCCGATACTTCATCGTTCCAAGGAAGGATGGAGGGTTGTGTCCCATTTTAGATCTGCGTCAATTGAACCGCTTAGTCATGCGACTGAAGTTCAGGATGCTCACAGTCAAACAAGTCGTGTCTCAGATCAGCTCCGAGGACTGGTTTGTCATGATCGATCTAAAAGACGCATACTTCCATATCTCCATCCTTCCCCAATACAGGAAGTTCCTGAGGTTTGCTTTCGGGGGCGAAGCTTACCAATATCGGGTTCTTCCATTCAGCCTGGCACTCTCACCCCGCACTTTCACGAAGTGTGTGGATGCTGCTCTGGCTCCTCTGCGACTCCAGGGCATCCGCATACTGAATTATATCGATGATTGATTGATATTAGCTCAATCGGAGCAGGTGGTGGTTCGGCATCGAGATGTCATTCTTGCACACATGAAAGAGCTGGGGTTAAGACTAAATGCCAAGAAAAGTGTGCTTTCTCCAGTACAGAGAACCACTTATCTGGGCGTGGTGTGGGATTCGACCACGATGCAGGCATGTCTGTCTCTTGCTCGGATCAAGTCGATCCTCACAGCAGTCACAAGAGTGAGAGAAGGCAGGTCACTCACTGCAAAGCAGTTCCAGGAACTGCTGGGTCTAATGGCAGCTGCGTCCAACGTGATACCTTTTGGCTCGCTGTACATGAGACCCCTACAGTGGTGGCTCAAGACCAAGGGGTTCTCCCCGAGAGGAAACCCGCTTCACATGATCAAGGTCACGCGGCGATGCCTACGTGCCTTAGACATGTGGAGGAAACCTTGGTACTTGTCTCAGGGCCCGGTGCTGGGAGCTCCTTGTCGCCGCATAATGCTAATGACGGACGCATCTCTCACCGGTTGGGGAGCAGTCATAAGTGACCACTCAGCCCGCGGCACATCAACTGCCTGGAGATGATGGCCGTGTTTCTAGCATTGAAACACTTTATCCCGGACCTAAGAGATCACCATGTGTTGGTGCGCACCGACAACACAGCGGTGGGCTCTTACATCAACCACCAGGGAGGTCTGCGTTTGAACCCCCTTTACAGGCTGGCGCACCAGATCCTTGTGTGGTCCCAAGGGAAACTCCTCTCGCTGAAAGCAGTTTACATCCCTGGACATCTCAATATGGGAGCAGACATCCTGTCGAGGCAGGGGCCCGAGGCCTGGGAGGTGAAGCAGATATGGAGAGTGTTTGGCCAGGCTCAGCTGGATCTGTTTGCGACTCAGGAGACATCGCACTGTCCCCTCTGGTTCTCTCTGACTCATCCAGCTCCTCTCGGACAGGATGCCATGGTACAGACTGGGCCGAGGCTTTGTCTGTACGCCTTTCCCCCTGATCGCTCTGCTTTCGGGAGTTCTGGACATAGGGCGCCGGGACGAGGTTCGTCTGTTGCTAGTAGCCCTGTTCTGGCCGGGCCGAGTATGGTTCCCAGACCTGAATTCCCTTCTCGATGGCTCTGCATGGGAGATTCCTGTCAGGAGGGATCTCCTCTCACAGGCGGGTCCACCCCCGCCCGGAGTGGTGGAAGCTGTGGGTGTGGCCTCTGAGGAGGCACAACTCATAGCTTCCGGTCTCTCAACCAAGGTTGTTGAGACCATTCTCCAATCCAGAGCTCCCTCAACGAGGAAACTGTATGCCTTTAAGTGGAAACTTTTCACTTCTTGGTGCGGAGACTGCCAGCTCGACACAGTTAACTGCCCAGTTGGTACAGTGCTGGAGTTCCTGCAGGCCCAATTCTCCGCAGGGTTGGTCTGTGGGCAGACACCCCCTAGTTACATGCTGAGGCCTCCGGTATAATCTTGTGTCCCTCCTTGGGACCTGGCTGTGGTGCTAGAGGCTCTTTCTAAAGAGAGTTGAGGATCTTCGGGCCCTCTTAGTGGCCCCCTCTTATTTAGACTTTGCCCCTGACTTTCATCGGGTTCTATGGCCTTGACATGCGAGCCACTTCTGGCTCTTTTGTTCTCTCGCCCTAGCTGTGCTCTTCCAGGGGTTCCAGGGATTTGTAAGTCTGGAGGCGTGGGCATACTCATTCCCATAGCGTTTCAATGCAGCTCGAGTTCCTGAAGGGGAACGTCTCCAGGTTACGTATGTAACCATGGTTCCCCGAGGGAACGAGACGCTGCGTCTCAGTGCCATACTTCTGGCATCCCTGCGAGCGCCCGCTTCATTCTCGAAGCTGCTGCTGTATCCACCATGCGTGCTTTTAAGCTTCCTGGTCACTACGTCACCCCACCCATGACGTCTCACCCATCCATTGGACTGATTACACACGTGATTCAGAGCGTGGTCACGCTGAAGGAGTTCCCATAGTGTTTCAATGCAGCGTCTCGTTCCTTCGGGGAACCATGGTTACATACGTAACCTGGAGACGTATATGGGGAAAAATTTACATGACTTGGTAGCTGGTCTTGTATATTTACAGCATTTGGCAGATTCCTTTACCCAGAGCAACTTACTAACTTACGCTAGTACAAATAGGTCACACTCTAAGAATATCATCAAGCTAAAAGCCTGTTAGCGGGCAGTTAGCATGAGTCACAAGAAAAATTGTAAAAGTCAGGAGGACACCCGCCACCCCCCACCCCCACCTTCCAGTTAGTGTTCATTTAAGTGCTTATTGAAGAAGAGGGTCTTTAGTGTGTTTTTGAAGATAGCCAGACTGCTAGAGGAAGTTAATTCACCACCTGGGTTCCAGAACAGAGGAGAGTCCTAACGCATGTCTTGCTTACATCTTGTGTGAAAGTGGGTTAAGTCAAGCCATGCTAGAGGTTCAGAGGAAATGTGGTGCAGATCCTTTTTTCTTGTGAAGACATTTATTATTTATACTTGTATAGCATATTAATATAGCACAATATTAATACATGTTCCCTTATCAGAGTCCACTGTCATACCTATAATGTGCATAACCATATCACAAGTTCTATATATTTTATTAATTTTTTGTTAATTATCGGTATTATATGATATTATTGTATCAATCTATGCATCGTGTATTAGCATGCAATTTAAGATCAATCTTAAAAATCTTCATGTGTCTCTGTATGCAGCTAGTGGCTGATTCTTTAGATCAGGGTCTATTTCTGTTGCACTGGACATCATGTTCTGTGTGTGTGTGTGTGTGTGTGTGTGTGTGTGTGTGTGTGTGTGTGAGAGAGAGAGAGAGAGAGAGAGAGAGAGGGGGAGACTGAATACTGGCTTTTACTGAAATTAAAAACCTACTTGATTTACATGAAAACCATAAAAAAATTTCCTTTGTCATTGTTCCAGAGATACAAAAAGCATGTCAATGGCGTTGATCCTTTGGGTGAATGGTTTCTGGAAAAAAATTAAAAAAACATTCTGAATGAAAACCATTCTGAATAAAAAGAATGGCAGGGCAAAAGGGGCATGACATTGCAATCCAAATGCTTATTAAACAAACAAATCTCTCAGTCCCATACCTCAGCAACACAGTCAATACCAAGGGGTTGTTTTGCATGAACGTCTCTTTAAATCATTAATACAAGTAGGAGATTTGGAAGCAATTTTGATACCCAGGTTTCAAGGTTTTTCACATCTTTACACTTACAAAGAAGGAAAGAATTTTTTTCAGTGGTCAGTGATGAGTGAGTCTTTATTTCAAGAAAAACAACATACATACTTTAGTAGTATTTTGTATCATTTTCAACACTCGGTCTAAGTATTCAATCTCATGCAAGAAACAAATCTACGTTTTGCTCTTTAATGAGTAACAAGGTTGAAAGTAACAGAGTTCCTAGCCTAGAGTTTTTAGCATAAAAGTTGCAAATACACAAAATGGGGTAGCATCCAGATGTACATGACCTGAAGACATTAAGGTCATTCTAATGATTTAATTTTTTTTTAATTAATAATTTACTTTCAATCTATAATTTGGGTTACAGGTTTGTACTTTCAAAGTGACCTCCTCAGTCGATATTGCTATATCATATCATTGAAAATAAAGAAAAAAAAAACGAAAGAAGTTACATTCATGCTCTTTCGGAAATTTGGAAGATACAACTTCCTGTTGAACATGTGACTTGTAGAATATTCCATTGTGTTCAGTGAATGCTGTAGAACTAATGGATGATTCATTAAAAAAAGGAAGGTTCAAGAATGAAATGTTAAATGTATTCAAACATAATCCTCATAAAATGCTTTTTACTTGACTTACATGCAGGTATTTGTAAATGTAATATCAGTGGGACACAAATGGTACCCCACTTATGGAATCAACCAGGCACAGATTAGGCTAAAGACATGATTCAACATCTCTAACCTTAGCGTGCATTTTGTAATTTTTAGAGAAGTGGAAAGGGTAAGATATCACGACTCCCTCATTTCGACTGCACTATGTGCACAGCCCTTGCTCTTATTGTGACATTGTTTACTTTCCTTTCCTGGTCTTGTCTCCGCTCCTTGTCCTGTCATTTGTGTGTCTCCTGATTGTATCCATCTGTTTTCAGTTTAGTTACTAATTATTATGTCTATTTATACCCTTCTGTCTCTGTATGCATGTGCATGAGTGCCTTTGTGAAGTCTCATTCAGTGTATATGTGTGTTTCTGAGTCTCATTTCCATAATTCTGATGTCTATGCTTGATTCCCCATTCTTCTTTGGTTTAAGATTCTTGGATTTATCCCAGTAAAAGCAGTGCTCTCTTCACTCATGCATGTCCCGTTACATACTGTAGGAAGATACCAAAACAGAGGTTAGCTTAATGGTGCACTTGAACATAAATATTTTGGAATTACAACTTCCCAATAGGGAAAATGATTATTTAAGCATTTAAAGGTAGTGTTAATCAAGTTTATGAGTAGTATATGAATGAATATGATTAGTATTTGAACGAAAGATTTAAGCATTTTATTTGTGTGTTAGTCTGTATAGCCTACCAGTTCATGTTTTAATTGCTTTAGTGTAATGTTAGTTTGTGTTAACCTGTTTACTTTAGTGCTAGTTCATGTTTAAGTGGTGTGCTACAGTACAATGCTGCTTTGTGAGTTAGCCTGTCTATTTGTCTTGTTTGTGGGTTGGTTTATTTACTATAATGGTATTTTGTCATTAGGCTATTTATCATAATGGTAATTTATGGGTTAGTACAGTATACCATAAAAAACACATTAGAAACCATTTGAGATTAATACTGGTTCCGAGTAATGTTAATTATCCATCCATGAAAGAAGTCCCTTTTGGGTTATGGTGACATTTAATATCAGCCTGCTGGTATTGCTTTCTAAATTATGATTTATGATGGTTTTTGAAGGTAACCATAGATGCATTTAATGTTCCTTTACCACTATTTTCAACCAATGTATGCACACACACACACACACAGACACACCTTGGGGCAATTTACAGTAGCCACTTCACCTGGCAGTCGATTTTGGGCAGTGGAAAGTAACCGGAGAACCCAGAGGAAACCTACACAGACATGAGCCGACATGCAAGACTCCATGCAGTCAGTAACATGAGCTCATGATCGAACCTTCAGAAATTCATTAAGCCAATTCCCAATAAGGTGATGGAAACCATCAGACATTTATCAATTGATTGCAGTGATTTTTTTTTTAAATGTAGATGCTAGTTCGTGGTTAGCATGTTTACTATAATGCTAATTTGATGGATAATTTGTTTACTTTAGTAGAGCCCATGGAGGACTAGTGGTTAGGCCACAGTGCTCTCACTGCTGCATCCTGGGTTCGATTCCTGGCCAGGGGTTGCATGCAACAGTGCGCTCTCAGTGCCGGTCCCAAGCCCAGATAAAATTGGGGAGGGTTGTGTCAGGAAGGGCATCCAGCGTAAAAAAATAAATAAATAAATAAATAAAACTGTGCCAAAAATCTAAATACGCAAACCAATGATCTGCAGTGGCGACCCCTTACGGGAGCAGCCAAAAGAGGAACAACAGCAACAATTTGTTTATTCTAGTGCTAGGTAACTTTTAGCCCTATTTATAAGGCTTGGCATAGTTTATTTACTATTAAGCTACTTGATTAGTGTGCTTATCAGGGCTGCTATTGAACTGATAGATGGAAACATACAGCGGAAGCATAAGATACAACATGCTTAGAATGACTCAGTGTGCATTATTTACCAAGGTCTGCATTGTCTCAGCCGTTGCTAAATTATCATGTATAAGTGGATTTAAAATAATTTTAAGGCAGCACAAGCAGCGTGAGTTTGACTGGGCATGACGCTGCCTCAGCTGGAATGAGTTTGAGTAAATGTGAATGCCATACAATTGGACACAGAGGTAATTTCATTAGCAGTTTAAGTGAAAGGACAAACACTTTCAGTGTGTGACAGCAGCTTACTTGCTGTGCTTATTTTCTTCCCCGATGTGAGACTTAATCTGTGACTCACAAAACTGACTGTCATGCCGGGCAGATGAACCTGGGGAATAGAACAGCTTCAAAAATTGGATTTTGAAAAACATGTCCTTGGTCTTTGTTAATATTTGCTTGATTGTTGATCAGATGTTTACTGTTTTGCAATGAAAAAGACAGTATGCAAGTGCAGTATGCATAATAGTGCTGATTTGTTTTTGTACATAATTTCTGATGAGATACAGACATTAAGCACTTTTACGCAATTTACTGTTGTGGGCAGGTGTAAAAATGTGTAAACTTATGTGATAACACCTACACAAATATGCAAGCTAACATGATCTATAGATGATTCCATCTTTTCAATGAGCAAAATAACACACCAGGTCCATTTTGCATGAGCATTATGCAATTTAAGGGAATGTTTCTCCCTAAAACTGTCAAATATGCCTAAAAATGCCAATGTCTGTGCAAATATATTAATTTCTACCACAAGCCTAAAAGTCACTTCAGGGACAGTGCCTGTGTGATCAAATTAGTATGACTAAAGGCCAGGTACTACATGCAATTAGTCTTATGCACATGCAAATTTTTTGCACAGCAGTGCACCTAGAGGTGGGGTCACAGGGGCACTGGCCCTGGTGAAAATCTGATTGGCCCCTTAAATGTCCCTCTCCTGTGGATGAACCCTTTTCCAGCACCTCATTGGTTGGTTCTTCAATGAGTCCTGGTACACGAACAACTCACAGCTGGAATACTCAGTCAAAACAAGCTCTGCTTATTGTTGTGATTGTAGACAGTTTTCCCTCCCGAGTGCTCCAGCAACAATATTTTCAAACTGGAAAAAGTCAGTCTAAGTGCCATGTTTGCCTGGACGTTGCACCAACTTAACAGTGAGAGAGACTCAACAAACAGTAGAAACAGTGAATTAAGAAAAGGAAATCCGAATACAAGATAAACTTCACCACTTAGCAGACATGATCCAAAATTCTTGACCTCTTAGCAGACATGGTCCATGACAGCATAATTCATGAGGTGAAAGAAAGTGAAGCTTTTAGCCTTACTGCAGATGTCTCCAAAACTGTAAAATATGTCCAAAAAGCAGCTTTCCTAGCTGAGAGCTATTACTGCACCAGAAGGGCACACAAGTGGTTTCTAAACAAAAGTACACAACCTTGATGTTGCTAGCTTAACTCAGATGGGTACTGAGTGTCTAGTTTTAAGATATGTAAGCACAGAGAGACATGTTTGAAAATCATAGCAAATGCAAAAAAAATAAAAATTACTCTCTTCTGCATTTCTAACATTTTCATGAGCTCAAATTAATGCACTGTGGCAATGTTTCTCCCTTGAGAAGAAACCTCTGTGGTTTTATTAATCTGTTCACAAATGTTGGAAACATCCCAACAATATTATAGCGATTTATATAATTTATTTATTGTAAGTCACATTGATTTTTGTTGGTAAGAAACCTGAGAACCAGCAGGAAACACATGCGGACATGGGGAAGACATGCAAAACCCATCAAAAACAATAACCCGGGGACTCTTTCGGGGGACTCTATAAACACTGTAGTACATATAATCGGGGGACTCTATAAACACTAGTACATATAATCAGGAGACTCTATAAACACTATAATACATGCTTGGCTAGTTGATTTAATGCATACAATATAGTGGAACATGTGTATCCAAGGATTCTGAAAAGAATTTATCACACTTTCATACACAAAATATGTCATAGGATTGCATTGGAAAAGTTAAACAACTATGACCGGGGAAAGTGCCAAAGACATGATGAAATCTGTTAGATTTTTTTCCCACAATAACCTTCAATAATGACAGGATTTGGATGTAAAAGGTCAAGATTCAAGAGTTCTATGCTCAGGAAGTGACTCATGTTCAGAAGTGTACATACACAGATTATAAATGCTTTGTTGCTTTACTTTTATGTGTCACAGAGTGAGAAAGTGAAGTGACTCAACGAGAAGAAATACAAGCAAGGCAAGTAATTGTTTTGGACTTCAAAGGTTAAAATACTTCTGCTTTTTTCAACTTAATCTATTTCCAATGCATCTGTGTATGTGCAGACACTAGAAATTTCACGTCTCCCTGTATTAAGAAGAGAACTGAAAGGTGGTTTACTTGTAACGTACTGACAGTGAACATCTAAGAGAAGTTATTGAAGGTGTTCTGTCAATAAAAATTTTGTGGAAATATTTTTCTATGATGTTTTCTATTATGTTTTCTGTTACAATTCTTCAGGCAAATGTACTTGTGATTTATGCTCAGAATCTGCTCATTTGTCTCATCAGAGGTGTAATCAACTAGTGGAATATTCCCATATGCTTACTTCCTTGCCAAGTACCAATAGCAAAGCAGTAACCTCCTCCATGCTCGTCCTCTCATTATCATTTGAAGAGTTGAAAGAAAGTGTTTTTTTTATGCAGAGTATAGAACTCCTTTGATTCTTGATAATAATAATTGCAACCTAATGTGTATTTGAGGACAGGATGGCGAGTTGTTTGTTGTGCCCAGCCTTGATGGAGTTGGATAATGGACATTACCAATGCCTAAGTTGTTTTGGGACCACTTACAGAGTTTTGCCTTAACTGCAGCACAATGCCATTAGCATAACACAAAATGTACCTTGCAGGCTGTAGAAATAGTGCTGGGGGAAAAAAGGCAAGTTCTTTCACTGCGTTGTTGCAACAAGAATAGAAATAGGCAGACGTCTCAGCTGATCAGTCCCATGGAAGACAAAGAACAAGTGCCTTTACCATGTTGAAGGACATGGGCTAAATGCCAGACCTGTTAGTGGCAGTGCAACAATGCAATGAAGTACAGAGTTCAGGAGAGCCTAGTACAGCCACTTCACATACAGAGACAGATCATGCTGTGCTATCAGCGGCTGCATATCATTCTCCGCGCCAGAGGTCCACTTTGGCGGAGAGTGCTGGTAGCTTCACATCAAAGCAGTCTAGAAGCACTGGCCAAGTGAGTGACTGGGCTATTCCACAGTGTACCAGTTTCATTAAAGACCTCTTTTGAACATCTAAGAGTGCACTGAAGATGTGACTTGATAAAAGGGTAGGCATACTGGCTGAAATGACAGACACAGATGCCCTAGGCTTGAAATCAATGCCTCAATAGTAATACAGTTCCAGGACTGAAAGGAGGTAGAACAGAAAGAGGACCAATGGACCAGAATGATTTGCAGGGACATCTTATATGCTACCTACATGGGGTCATGGTTGAGGTGATAATTTGGCATTGTTATATGGAAAGGAAATCACGATACTCCTGTAGGTCTGAGGGAAACCACCCTGGCAGTCCTCCACTAAATCATATAACCATGGTTACATATGTAACCTTATGTCTTCTGTTATTTTTCAGTACTTGAAAATGTGTCTAAACTCAGCTAAATTCAGCTAAATAAATACATTTTTTTTAGTAAATTGAAATACACAATATGGCAAAACGTTTGTGGGCACTTGACCATCACACTCACATGCACTTTTTAAGCAACCCATTCCAGATTTCCAGAGCTCTACTCTTCTGGGAAGGCTACATTTTGGAGCATGGATGTGGGGATTTGTGTTCATTCAGCCACAAGAGCATTAGTGAAGTCAGGCACTGATATCGGGTGAGGAGTCCTGAGGTGCAGTCAGAGTTCCAGTTCATCCCAGAGGTGTTCAGTGGGGTTGAGGTCAGGGCTCTGTGCAGGCCACTCGAGTTCTTCCACTCCAACCTTGACAAACCATGTCTTCAATGTGGCTTGCTTTGTGCACAGAGGCATTGTCATGCTGGAACAGGTCCGAGCCCCTTAGTTCCAGTGAAGGGAAATTGTCATGCTACAGGATACAAAGGCATCCTACAATTGTGCTTCCACACAATTGTTCCAGAACTGGAATTCCGAGGGCACTCACAGTTTAGGGAAGACCCACATATGGATGTGATGGTCAGGTGTCCACATACTTTTGGGAATAAGGTGTAGTAGTCATTAAGAGGTAAGAAAGAAACTGAAGTGATTTAAGAAGAAAAAATAGAAGTGACCCAGTGACCAGTACTGTCTTGGATGAACCAATTATGTGAATTATTCAGATAAGTAGTGCCAATATAATGACTTGGATAGTTTAATTTGTCATGGTAGTTAATACCTTTTTAGGTCATTTGAAAAAATCAGTAGCTAACAGAAGCTTAATTCTGAGTCTTATTGAGTAGTTCATGCTGAAGTCTCAAGAGGCACTTAAAGTTATTGACTGATTAGGACACTGCTCAAAGAGCTGCTTTTTATAGTGTTTGAGCTGGTGACTTTGGTTTATTGGCAGTAGTTTCAACAGAACTAGGTCACATCTCTGAGGATTGAACTTCATTACAAAAGTTACTGAAAGAGTAAAAATAGAAGATAAAAAAGGGGCCAAAGAGCACTGCCTTAGACCAGCCAGTGCAATAGAGATGCATATGAATTTAATACATTTTTGGGTTCAATTGATATATTAGCAGTTGAGAGACTCTTCTGTCTGAGTGACTAGGTCTGATCAATGATGTATCGTATTAGCAATGACAAAGTTTTCTTTTTAAGTTTTGCACTAAAGGTTTAAGGTTCATTCATAAAGCGTCACACAGTCACCTCAAAAATCATAAAATAATTTGTACAGTTTCATAATAAGAATATATTTTCATATTAATTTCAATAAAAATATTGTTTCAGAATATATCCATATGAATCAAATTTATATTTTGGTATTCCGGAGACGACCCTTTCAACACTTCGTGTTAAAGGGCTGTCATTGGAATACCAAAATATGTTAGTGTTTAGTGAAACACTAATAATTTTGTCATGTCTAATATCTAGTTTTATGGACCTATGATCTCACTAGCTATTTATGTACTATCTAACCTACACTAAATGTCCCTTGCTGTAAAGATATCTTAAATAATAATTCAAGTCTTTTGAGTTTTAAATGGTAACAATGACTTTTAGATCCGTTCCAAGGTGGCAGATTTCGTCTGTGACATTGCGAGCAGCTGGTACGAGAGTGTGAGTCCAGTTTATTGGCTGTAGTTTTGGACAGTCCAGATAAATCAAGTCTAGCTTTATTTTTTATTTAAACATAGGCTTATTCCAGAAGGTGCTTATGGATAAATTATGAGGTAGTCATTGTTGTTAAAGCAATTCACATCTGTCATGTTATGATGAAGCATCTGAAAGTCTACTTCAGGTAAAAATTGTGCGAGTTAAAAAAAAAAAAAAAAAAAAAAAACAGGTTTGGGTTAAATTCATATTGCGTTTCCCAGTATTGGGTTTCCAAATGGACCCAAACTGGATTATTTTTAGCCAAGCTATTTTTACAGTGTATTGTGTTTAAAAACGAAATCTGTTTCCACTTTTCTGCTGTGGGCTGCAGTCAGATCCATATCTTTTTGCTACAATGAATCAGAAACAATTACATTCACCAAGAAAGTTTGACATGTGGTCTTCAGGCACAAATTGATGCTCTTGTGCAGAATTGTTGTAACACCCGCTGAGAAGTCAGAGGGCTCAACATCCTCAGAGCAATTTCTCTGCAAGCTCACTGAATGTCTTCTTCAGCTCAAGTGGATGGTGATCAGTGTGCACTCTCTTCTACATTTCAGTAATGCCAGAGTGTTGTGTTGTTGAGTCGGCCAAGAGTGTAAACCCCTTGACTTAGAATTTTTACCAACACTAGATTAAAAGAGGAGAATCTCTCTGCATAATGGTGATTTATTATTAAATTAGGACAGATGGGAATGTGTTTATGCCCATCTTTTTCAACCTTTTTTTTTTTTTACTTTTCCCTCCCTAATTTGATCTCTCCCAATTCCCACTTACCAGCCAGTTCTCCCCTATTAAATGATTAAATTTACTTTTTTTTTTTTTTTACTTTTTGCCTCCCTAATTTGATCTCTCCCAATTCCCACTTACCAGCCAGTTCTCCCCTATTAAATGACAGTTACAAACCGGTGAGTCTCACTTTCAGTGAGTCACGTGAAGGCAGTCAATCGCATCTTCTAGAACTGTGTAACACATTTGGCTATTTGCCCTCTTTCACATACATGAGCTCACAGATGCCCACAATTGGCTAGTGTTGCTGTGATTGACAGGAGAGAGGAATATGCCACTCCTCCCACCCAGAAAGCATGGCCAATTTTGCTCTTTCTCTTACTCCCAGCCACAGACGGCTGATGCCCAGCATTTCTTTGTAGGCACTTTATGCTCATCTTAGTTCATCTTAGCCAGCTAGTTAGTCTTAATTTTAAAGATTACACAAAATTATTAATAAATCAGACTTTAAGAATCCAAATCATCTCAGAAATCCTATAAAGTTAACTCATGTTAGTTAGCTAGTTAAAAAAAAAAATTAACTAATGGAAGGAATGCCAATGTATGCAATGTGTTTATTACTGCTTATGCCGATCATGTACTTATTATTGCTCATGTACTTATTACTGTTTATTACTTATGATGTCTTCATACTCAAAGACACACCTTCTTCACCCTATTTATCATATAAGTAACCTCTGATATAATCCTTTTATAATACTTATCTGAGTAAAGTGCACAGATCTGAGTAAACTGCACACATCCAACAACAAAGGGAGTGTTCATTCTGGAAAGCATATTTAGTTTTACTGATTAGTATGGGAAAAATGCTTTCCCGAATTTCTCATTGCATGATGCCTCTTACTTGACTGAGCTTTGATTAAATTGCTCTAGGTTCTGTTTGACAGTAGTGAGACACAGGATTTTCTTGTTGATTCTAAATTATGACATCAAAACATAAATTATTTACACTGGTGTGCATTACAAATCGAATTTCCTTGGCATTGTCCCATCATCTTTCCTATAGGACACACTCTATATGCTTAGAAAAAGATCCTTTAAGGTTTCTTTGGTTTCCCACCTATTGGATGTTTAAAAAAACCATTGAGGGAACAAATTTTAAATAGTAAACGCTATTAAACAAGATTAAATTCTTCTTGTTCTCTTTCTATCTTTTGTAGCTTATATGAAGGTCCATTCTAAAGTTGCTCCAATGATTTCACCTCACCAAACTATACATTCAGGATAGTACCAAACTTGAGAAATGCCTCTTTTACATCCAGCTTAATAAAACTCTGAATAAAAAAACATTCAGCCATATACAATCTAAATAACCATATTTATAGATCAGTATCTGTGTGTAAGCTCTAAGCATGTATGTGTCGTTCACTATGTGCTGACTCAAGGTCCTAAGGACTGTAGGTGAAAGAGAACTGTAATCTGAGGACACATATTCACCAAAACTCGTCTTTTTCCAATCTTCAACTTCAACCCGTTTTTCTGGTGAGCCTGTGCCCACTGGAGCCTCAGATTCCAGTTCTTAGCTGAGAGGAGTTGAATCTGCCTCAAGGTTCGACATGCATTCTGAGATGCTTTTCCTTTCTCCACGGTTGTAAAAATTGGTTATTTGATTTACTGTATGTTGTGAACATTAACTGAAGCTCTTGACCTGTATCTGTATGATTGTATGCATTGTGCTACTGCCACATGATTGACTGATTGGATAATTGTATGTACAGGTGTACAGATGTTCTTAAAAAGTGGCAAATATATATCACAATTTAATATAAATATAGTATATCCTTAATGTATTCCATGCATACTCATTTCAAGAACAGGGATCAGTCAGTCAGTAAGTGAAAATGCAATAAACACTGAAATGGTTCAAGCTTTTTATCATAAATTAATATATATAGATTCCCCCTTTTAAGTAAAAGGAATAATCCTGAATCTGAGCTAAGGACCTAAATCACTTTACGGAGAAATGAAAACTTCACTTGGAAATGGAACCTTCTACTGCCTTTTTATTACTACTCGAGAACATGCCTTATTTAGTGATAGCAACAATATTAGAAATGGTAGAACTCAATATATTACATCTTTGCTCGTATATTAGATGTTTTTTTGGTGAGCTCAGTGTGCAGTCACCTCTGCTTTAGAGTGCTCTTATCTTGTTTCACACCATCCTGAACTCTGGCTTTGTTTCATTTATTTATTAGCCTTACTGAAATAGAGAGAGAGAGAGAGAGAGAGAGAGAGAGAGAGAGAGAGAGTTTTCATCAGTAAGGTTCCCATGCAGCAGCATTGATATTCTCATGTCAGTGAGCTCATGTGATGCTAGATCATTTAATCTCTTAAACTTACAGAGGAGAGGAGGAGAAAATAGGATGGAACACAGTGGCAAGGAGAGGAGACAAAAGAGGAAATGTGAGAAAGGGGAAAAGAGAGGAAGAAATTTTCAGAAAGGAGTAAAAGCTAGGAGAGAACAGAAATGAATAGGAAACAAGGAATATGAAGTGATAAAAGGAGGAGAGAAAAAAGAGCAGGGAAGTGGAAAAGAGGACGGGAGAAAGGAAGAAAAAATGAAAAGAGAAGTGAGAAAAACATGAAAAATGAGAGATTAGAAGAGGGAAAGGAACATGAGCAAAAGAGGAGATGAGAATAGAAGAGAAATTAGGAAGAATTGGGTAGAAATTATATGAAAAGAAACAAGATAAAGAGAGAAGGAGGAAGTAAAAAAAGAGAAAGACCCAAAAGTGGAAAATGGAGATGAGAGGAAAAGAGAGGTAGATGTGCATCTTTAAATAGAACCTCACACTAATCACAGCGAACAAAACAACACTAAAGAAGACTCTATACAGACTATATAAATCTTATAGTGCTGAATATGGCTGCTATTAATATGAGTGGATTAAAGCTGAAGCGTGCTATGCTAATGAGAGCAGTGGGCGTGTGGAGTGTATTTTCTCCTTTAGCCAGCACAGGCTGCTGATTATCCAGCTGTAATTGGTGTAAGTGGAGTCATTAGTGTTATATACACTCACTGAACACTTTATTGGGAACACTATACTACTGGGTAGGGCCTCCTTTTGCTCTCAGAACAGCCTCAATTCTTCCTGGCATGGATTCCGCAAGATGTTGGAAACATTCCTTTGGGATTCTGGTCCATGTTGACATGATTGCATCACACAATTCTTGCAGATTTTTCAGGTGCACTTTCATGCTGCAAATCTCTCATTCTACCACATCCCAAAGGTGCTCTATTGGATTCAGATCTGGTGACTGGGAAGGCCGCTGCAGAACATTGAATTCATTGTCATCTAATGGCACTAGCCATTAGAAGATGAGTAAATTATGGCCATGAAGGGATGCACATGTTGAGCAACAATACTCAAAAAGGCTATGGCATTCGAGTGATTATCTGGTATTAAGAGGCCCAAAGTCTGCCAAGAAAACATTCCCCACACCATCACACTACCTCCACCAGCCTGGACCGTTGACACAAGGCAGGTTGAGTCCATGGATTCATGCTGTTGATGCCAAATTCTGACCCTATCATCTGTGTGCCTCAGCAGAAATCAAGATTCATCAGAACAGGCTGCAACTATCTAGTTTTGGTGAGCCTGCACCCACTGCAGCCTCAGCTTTCTGTTCTTGTCTGACTGAAGTGAAACCTGACGTGGTCTTCTGCTGTTGTAACCCATCCGCCTCAATGTGTGGTGTTGTGTATTCTTGCTTTTCTGCTCACCACAATTGTACAGAGTGGTTATCTGAGTTACTGTAGCTTTTCTGTCAGCTCGAAACAGTCTGGCCATTCTGCGTTGACCTCTCTCATCAACAAGGCATTTCCGTCCATAGAACTGCTGCTCACTGGATATTCTTTTTCTTTATTGCACCTTTCTGAGTAAACTCTAGAGAATGTTATGTGTGAAAATCCCAGGGGATCAGCAGTTATAGAAATACTCAGACCAGCCCATCTGTCACCAACAATCATGCCACAGTCAAAATCACTCAGCTCACATTTTTTCCCCATTCTGATGGTTGATGTGAAGGTTGATGTGAAGCTGTTGACTTGTATCTGCATGATTTTATGGATTGCACTGCTGCTACATGATTGACTGATTAGATAATTGCATGAATAATTAGGTGTGTTCCTAATAAAGTGCCTGGTGAGTGTAGAAGCTCAAAGTGTGCAGCAGTTTAGTGCTTCACTTCCTGGCTTTATACCACTTTTTATTATATTATTATTGTACTATTGTATATGCTATAGCCTTCCTATTAGTGTTTGAGACTCAGGGACACAGTCCTAATCTTCTAAGTCTTATTTGAAAACCTATTTTTAAATTTATTAAATAGCTTTTTATAAGAGCATACCTGTGGCAGCACAGTGACTCCATGGGTAGTGCTGAAGTGGTGAATTCCCCCGCCTTGCGCCTGGTGTTTCTGGGATAGGCTCCTGATCCACTGCGACCCTGGCCAGGATAAAGTGGTTACAGAAGATGAATGAAAGAGCATACCTAATAATCTGTTCACACTCTGTCGAGCTGAGTGTGCACTCCTGCTGCTTGATGTGAGCTTGATGCCAGATCCTGACACACTTCTTCTGCTGTCTGATTCATCCTGATGCTCTACTTCTGTTCGTGACTCACCTTCTGCTGCTGTGGATAGTCCCACATGGATACAACAAAGATTTGCTTCCAAAAAACAGTTCACGCCCAAGACTCCCCCTTGCGTCAGCGTATAATCTCGCCTGGATATTGTAGACTTATACATGCTATAATCATAAAGACTGTCCTGTGCTCATCCCAGGACTCATACACTATATTTTTTCTCATATTGAACATCCTTTCAACACACTTGGTACTCTTTGCCTTTACTCTACTACACCTGTTTACTGTAATGATTTATAATCCCACTTTCTGCTCTAACCCAGAAGAGGACGGGTTCCCTTTTACGGCTGGTTCCTCTCAAGGGTTCTTCCTCATGTCTTCTCAGGGAGTTTTTCCTTTGCCTTTGCTTACATACTGATTTCTGTAAAGCTGCTTTGTGACTATCAAATTAAAGAAGAAGATTGATTGGTCTATAAAAAAACGTTGTTATTATTGGTCTACAGTACTGTGCAAAAGTCTCAGGCACCCCATTGTTTTTAGTACAAACTTTATTATACATTTTTATTTTCTGACTTCTACATTATCAAGTCCATAAAAAAACATTTTAGATTTCCAAACATTAGTTTTCCAGCACAAAATTCAATGTTACAGAAAAATGTATGTCAGTAAAGAAAGCAGCATATTATGTAAAAGACCACTTTTCAGACCAAAAATATAGTGAAAGCTGCTGGGTTTTGCTGCAAAAATATGAAGCGAGTGTAACAAAGTCTCCAGAAGAACTGTGGCTGCTTCTGCAAGATGCTCAGTAACACTTACAGCTCATTTCCTTATAAAACTGCACACACTGTACCTGAGACTACTAAGTTTTTTTTTTTTTAAAGCAAAGGGTCATCACACCAAATACTGTGTTTAATTTATCACTGTTTACTGCTCTTTATAGTATTTTGAAGGTATCTTTGCTCTACAGCTTTTCTTTGCATGTGCCTAAGACCTTTGCACAGTACTGTGTTTTATGTCAGTCCTGGTCTGCCTTGATTACATATTACATATACAGTACAGCCATTTTTGTCTATATGAAGTTTTATAAAAAGACTTATGTTGTAGTGTTTTTGCAGCCAGGGACCCCTTTAACTGTAAAATATATGAACAAACAAACAAACGAATGAATGAATGGATGAATGAATGAGTGAATTTAAAAGGATCCCTCAGTACAAATTAATTTTTATTAATGTAATCTATCTATTCAAATTTGAGGCACATTAATTAATGTGTCCAGTAACATACTTGACCATGTAATTAGACCCATAGAGCTATTTATTCCTGAACGTTCCTCTCACTGCACACATTTTTGTTCAAATTATTAAGTTATTTATAAGCTTGCTGGTTATTGAGTTAATGTGGTTTGTGTATAACATTTTTTTAATTAAAGTGTCCAGGTTAACAAGCTAATAAGTATAAAAACCCAATAATAAACATAACCACTTTGCTAATGGCGGATCATGATTTCCACCACCATAATAAAATTAAAAAATCATAGAACTGTTAGCTAAGCTTCAAGGGCTCTTAGGGGTCCCTGAATCCCGGAGTGAAAATGATGGGTCTAGTGGATATAGTGCCCTGTCTTTTATTGTATATTCTGCTTTTGATATGTTTATTTATTGTAGTTTTATTTTTCCCTGTTTGTTTTAGCTTGAGTTAATTTGTCAGTGGTGTAACAGCATGGTCCAATCCTAATATCTGCCATGCTGGCATGTCACACGTTTCCATGTGGCTCCTGATGTTAGTGCTCAATGATAACAGCAGGAATCCCAAACTGTCACTGCAGGATTTAGAAGGCCCACCATGCCAGCGCTGGAGGGAAAGAGACAGCAAAGCTGCCACTTATCACATATGAGGAGGAGACTGTAGGAACCCAGTCTGAGATCAGAATGTGTGTGTGTGTGTGTGTATGTGTGTGTGTGGTGGAATTTTGCAGTTCCCAGTGTGCTGCTTCATTACAGCTACATGGGAGCTCTTTGAACTGTAGCTAAATTTCAGTAATGACATTTTAAATGGTGCATTTGCATACATAAATAAATATGCAATATAAATAGGCAAGTTAGGAAATTCTCTCATGTGCACCAGCCATCTGAAATAACCTTATAGTACAAACTTTAGCTAACTTAGTTACTCAGCTAGCTAACCGCCAGGTCAGCACGAGTGTGAGTATAGTATCAGAGTATTCAGCATTGCATCATCATATTCCTAACAATGTATTTAATGTTAGCAAAATCTCTTCAAATGTACCATGACAGTAAAAACTGCTTTAGTTCTATGTGTGTTTGTTAGTACGTCTGTGGTTGCTTTCTTTTTCAGGACATTCCAATATGTTGTATTTCGATAGTATGGGGTAAAAATGAATGTGTTTAGGAACACTCTTCTGATTCTGACACCCAACAGCACAATGTGACATTTTAGAAAACAAATTGTGGCTTCCTCTTAAAAATCTCTGTAGTCTCCTGCTTTGTTTTTGCAACCAGGATGCACGGCTGATATCAGAGTGACGTGTATCATTCAGGGGTCTATAGTGTGTGATTTGAGGCATAACATAAATTCACATGCATTTTTTCAGAAATGCAAAATAAGGATCCATTAATTTTCAACACAAAAGCATTCACCCTATCATCAGGAGATCGCGAGTTTGAATCCTGACAATGCCACAGCCATTTGTAGTTGAAAGGCAAATTGGCCGTGCTCTCTGGGCAGGAGGAATGGAGTTACTCTCTCTCCTGTCAATCAGAATGATAATCTCTGAGTTCATGTACTGAATGTGAATGAGGGAAGTTAATGTTTTCCTTCAAGTGTGTTCAGCTGCCCTGTGACATAGCACAAGCAGCAGTTTGGAAAGATGGCTGACTTCACATGTCATGGAGGAAGCATGTGCTAGCCCTCACCCTCCCCACTTGGTAGATGTCATGTCATAAGGGATAACTAAATTAAAAAACATACACATAATGGATACTGTATACTGTGTGTGTTGCCCTCCTTGTGTGTATGCTTGAGAGCACATAAATAAAGACAAATGATGGTGACTGCAAAGGTTTGTGTTTCCCAGTGTGGTGAAACAAGTGCTTAGCTTAGAGGTGAGAGTTGATCTTGTAAAAGTAAACACTGTTCTATATGAGCAGATGGGTAGCGCACACACACACACACACAGAGAGACAGAACAATCAATGCTCATATTGATGTGCATATCTTAGCACAGAGTTGGATGTATGAAAAGCAGAGATTAATCTAAATTAAAAAGCGAAGTTTATAATAAAAATGATCTATGACTCTATAATTATCACTCATAATATAAGAATCATCCATGTGAGCATGTGAGATAAATTAATTAGCACCGGGATAAAAATCTTAACCTCCATCTGGTAATCTTAGGTGTTTTTTTTTTCTTGGCATTTAAAGGAATGTTAAGCATTGTTAAGCAGTTAAGTTCTGCAAAATTAATATGAAAATAGCATATTCAATCATATCTGTCCAAATTGTTTTGAGACAAAAATCCTTTATCATTCCAGTGAATGTTATGGTTCAAACATATATTGATTTTGCAACTTCACCTCATATAGGTCAACTTTAAACACATTACACACACAAACACATACACCAATACACACAGAGCTGACGAAGCACTTTTGTTGGTAAAGAACTATTCCTCTGGAAACTTTTTGTATATTGTAATTTTTACTAGATCTACATTTATTACTGAAATGCACTAAAGTTTCTGTTTGCATTTGTCTCCATATACAGTTATTGGCCTGCCGTTAACATTATGCAATACAGGTAAAGATAATGATGTCAAAAACTATGGTGCAGCACATTTTATAAAATGTGCCACAAGATTTATAAACAGATATACATGAGAGAAGGTAGTATTTTGGAATTGTTCTGATAAATTAATGAAGGCTTTAAACAATATTTCCCAAATCCATAACTGACAATGTAGTGTTCCGCATTTGATCTGCTCCTCCATTAATCTGGAAAGCTGTAAGCAGCTGCTGTGCAAATGCTTTAGTCACATGTAAAGAAAATCTGTGAAGCAAAGATACTTTCAAATTAATTAAATGAAAAGTTTCTACACTATAAGACCAAAAGTATGTGGACACCTGACCATCACATGCATATGTGCTTTTTGAGCGTTCCATTCCAGATTTAGTCTCCTCTTTGCTGGTATAAAAAACTCTTCTGGGAAGGCTTGACACTAGATTTTGGAGCGTGGCTGTGGGGATTTGTGCTCATTCAGCCACAAGAGCATTAGTGAGGTCAGGCACTGATATAGAGAAGTGAGGAGGTCTGGGGTGCAGTCTGTGTTCCAGTTCATCCAGTTCAGTGGGGTTGAGGTCAGGGCTCTGTGCAGACCACCCGAATTCTTCCACTACAAACTTGGCAAACCATGTCTTCATGGACCTTGTTTTGTGTACAGGGGCATTGCCATGCTGGAACATGTTTGGACCTCTTAGTTCCACTGAAGGGAAATTGTAATGCTACAGCATACCAAATTGGCAACACTTTGTAGAAGACTCAAATATGGGTGTGATGGTCAAGAGTCCACATACTTTTGGCCATATAGTGTGTCTGTCAAATAAATAAGGAATAAAAAAACAACATGGTGTGTTGTTATAGGTAGAAAATCAACGATGGGTTAGTTTATTATTTTCCTATAACAGCATGACAACATTTTTTTCCTCTTATACCACCACAATTTACCAACATTTTTTAATTCATGATACATTTTAACCATTTATAGTTAATTTATATTTAATGTTGTGGAACTTCCATTAAACAATGTTGTTCCTGTTATTACTTACATTATAGCTCTTACATTATAGCAGTTATAAGCAGTCATTCCCATACCAGTCTTAAGACAAAACAGTAGTTTGTCTATTAGGGATCTAAATCTACATCTAGATTTCTGTAAACCTGCTTTGTGGCAAAAAGTACTATACAAATAAAATTGAATTGACTTATTGTCATGCCACTTAATGAATATGCATGTACAATAAAATAGGATATATTAAAGATTGACTGTGTTGCAGCGTACAAGAGCCAAAATATGTCTATGGCACCAAAACTGATGGTGGATGAAAAGTGATCTATATACAAAACTATATGGTAGGCAGTCACACAGCCTGTACTTTGTGGTAGTTTGACAATGTGTCCACATTTACAAACTGAGGATTGCTATTTATTCCAATGTATCTAGTTTAATGTGAAACAAACTCCCTCAATCTTTCTCCATCAAAGAACTGAGACACAGCTACATTGTAAACACAATGTGGAAGTTCAATAGGCTTAAAGTTGTCTTAACATCTTCTTTTTTCTGGTATGGTGATGGATCTGTGTTTGTCCTTGCTTCATTGCTCAGCTACATGACTTCTCCATTACAGTGTAAAGGATGAGTTCAGTGCCACGTCTACTGCTGCTACACTTCATCACCATAAACACTACTGCCAATGCTGTTCAACTCCCAAACCTCTGTGTGTGCGAGTTATTGAGTTATCCTTTGAGACATTGAGAGACCACCTGACTGCTAATAATAAACTCCCTACACCTCAATCACATTAAAACGTATTCCATTTCTCCTTTTCTGTTAAATGACACTCGACCTTATAACCAAGATATGTTATTATTATTGTATTATAAGTCACCCAGTACTTGTGAAGGCATTCAGGCTCCGTGGTTAAATGCGTGTAATCACAATAGACCAATTTACAATCAGAAAAAATCATTTGCATAACAGGCTTATTATACACCTCTATGCAAATAACAATTTCCAATTTGCCTTAAATGCTCTCCCTTCATGAGTGTTTACTGCTCATCTCCACTTGAATACATTCCTGTTTGTTTATTCTAGCATGATAGTGGGCCAGTCAGAGACCTGTCGGCATGGCGATGGAGCGTGTGGGTGTGGACATGCTTGGCCAAGCTTTTCTATACTGGAATGAGTACAGGGGTTAGAAAGAAACTTCTGCGTGGTAAATCATCAGCTCCAATTGGAGAGAGAGAGTGAAATAGGGAGAGACAGAAACAGAGAGAGACAAAGAGACAAGGATATACTGTTTGTGTGTGTATATATATATATATATATATCTATATATATAGAGAGAGAGAGAGATAGATAGATAGATAGATATAGATATAGATATAGTTATATAGATATGAGAGTGTGTGTGTGCGTATACATATATATATATATATATATATATATATATATATATATATATATAGTGCAAAAGTCTTAGGCACCATATGTTTTTAGACTTTTAAACTTTATTATACATTTTTATTTTATGACTTCTACATTATTGATTCAGTACAAAAACATTTTAGATTCCAAACATTAGTTTTCCAGCACAAAATTAAATGTTACAGAAAAATGTTTGTATGTCAGTAAAGAAAGCAGCTTATTATGTAAGAGACACTTTTCAGACCAAAAAACATAATGAAGGTTGCTGGGTTTTGCTGAAAAAATAAGAAAATGTGACAGTCAAAGTCTCCAGAAGAACTGTGGCTGCTTCTGCAAGATGCTCAGTAACACTTACAGCTCATTTCCTTATAAAACTGAACAATTTGGACCTGAGACTACTAAGTTTTGTTTTTTTTTTAAAGCAAAAGGTTGTCACACCAAATATTGACTTTGTTTCATTGATTACTGTTTACTGCACTTTATAGTATTTTTTTAACGTTGAAACATTTAATTTCATTATTTTCTAAGACATCTTTGCTCTACAACATTTTCTTTGCATGTATGTGCATAAGACTTTTGCACAGTACTGTATACAATACATATGTCTATATGAGAGAGAGAAGGCACACGAGAGAGAGAAAGATAATACTATAAATGACTATCAGTGATTCTTCTGACATGAACTGAGATACTTGTCTCAATTCCTCAATTTAATGAAATAAAACACAGTTTGTAAAAACTGGCTCAGAAACACAGTAACACATATGAATGTTAATAATGTATTATAATGTTATTAAGACATTTATTGCTCATAATTAATATACTAACTAACTACCCATTAAGCATTAATTACATCAGTGTCATAGATTAAGTATTTAGCAATGAGTCATTGTACTCAATATTAATGTTTCCTCCATTTTGCAGCCCTGCAGGAAAGACAGTCCTTTCCATGGGAAAAAAATCTGTCTTGCAAAATGTACTTTTCTTAGTCATCAGGAAGCTTTGGGATAATTTCAACAGTGTCTTAATCAATAATTAAATGATCATATAAATAATTGTTTCTTTTTAGAACAAAATGTGAGACTGACATAAGCCTTTCATTTTAAGATCCTCTGGAGACACACAAGAGGAGCACAATGTCTCATCTCTCTCTGACAGCCTGCTGATAGATTTCTGAGTTCATATTCAAACCATATAATAAAACAAATAAAAGAACTGTGTCAGATGTGTAATGTACCAGTGAGAGTTCAATAAGGCTCACTGAGCCACCACTAAGATGAACCATAACCTGTCAAAGAAAAGGAACTCACAAGCCTTTCTTATTGAAATATTTTAAGATAAGATGTGCAATAGGTGAGATGTAATCTCTATTAACAACTTTTACACTTTTCACTGAAGTGAGAATTAACATAGAAACTGTTGAATTCTGTCAATAAATGGATAAAATATGCATCTGTATCACACAAATTCACGCTTTCATAAGCTTCTCAAAGCTGTTCTTATATGGTTTATATATTAATTTTCCAATACAGGAACAATACAGTAAAAAAATAAAAAATTAATAAAAATTTCCTGAAAGTTATGTGGAATCTATGTTCCATTAAACTACACAATTATGCTAGGCACATCTAACAACAAATTCATTTCCCTGAAAAAGTAGACACATTTCTGAAAAGACTCATTTTACAGAGTTTCATTTGGCTTAAGTGTTTAACAAGTTGTGCATTCCTGCCTTAGTGTTCCCAGGATAGACTCTGGATCCAGCGCAACCATGACCAGGATAAAGCAGTAACTGAAAAGGAATGAATGAATTAGTTTTATAAAGGAATCAGGAATAAAACATGACAGCATGCTGTCATGTAGAAAAATAATGACAGCTTGGTGTCTCATGCGTTTTAATTGTTTAGTTATTTTATGTTGTGTCCTGGTGTCACTTATGTTACCGCAGCTATATCTTGTCATTCTCTCACCATCCTCTCTTTTCTTCTCTTTTTTCAAGTTAATAGTGCAAAAAAAAAAAAAAGCTAAACACAGCTTGTCATATTACCGAGAAACCCAAAAGTCATCTATCCTGAAGATTTTCCTGTGGCAGAAAACTTGCTGACTGTTACAAAGCGCTCATGCCTGCGACTCATGCATGTCTCCGAACAGAAAACCATTTTAACAATTACGCACTTTATTTATTTATTTAGTATTTTATTTAATCTGTTTATTATTAGCCTTAGATCAGGTAGTGTGTCTGACCATACAAGTCTCTGTAAATGAGTTGTTACTAAATGCTAAGTACTGTATGTGAACGAGCACATTAATATAAACATGAGACTTGATTTAGAACTGAACTACTTCCAGAGCTGCTGTTGTAGAAAATTAATCAACACCTTCTGACCAATCTGATTTAAAAAGTGAAGAGTGCTGTATAAGCAAAATTATGCGTTTTGTACATGCAAAGCAACAACGTCCAATGTGAATACTAGGTAAAACTGCTCCATAGTCACATTATATAAGTGTGTATGCCAGTGTATATAATTGTAACAACACTTTAAATTGATATAAATATGCCCTGAGCCCAAATCAAGCTGGTCGTTTTTTCATGCACAGACATTATTTTCAATGAATATACTTTGGTCTGCAATTTCACCATGTTTGAAACATTATAGCAGATTATGAATGAACAGTCAATTAAAACATATACATGAGACAACATTGTTTAACTCCCAGACACGAACTAGTATGGCAAAAATTTCCATGTAATGACAAAACCTCACACAGAAAAACTGTACTTATGCACAGTGGATACAGTGGGCTCATTAAAAATGCACTCACAGTTATGAGACAGTGTGTCCGTAAACTGTAGCTACAAGTTCTTGGCAAAGAGTATAGCTGGCAGGCAGTGAAGCAGTTCCCTGTACACCACGCCAACATGTAGCAAAGCTTTGCACAATGTTGCTGATTGGACAGAGTACTTCACACACCCTCCATGAGGCCTTGATTAAATTCAGAGCAGGTGCTGAGATCCAGAGGCATTTTTCACACAAGCATGAGATGAAGCAGAATGTACAGTTACTCAAATTATGCACCTTCTGCATTGCAATCTTGTCATACAATTTTGCCTTTACTGTCTTATCCAAAGGAAAAATAGCTCTAATTTAGAATCACTCAGCTATCCAATGAAGATTCTACCATCAGAAAAATTACATAGATGTTACACTATCAGACTTACTACTCTTGGTAACACCGAACCTACACTTTGATTCATTCATTTATCTTCAGTAAGAACTTCATCCTGGACAGGGTTTAGTGGGATCCAGAGCCTACATCGAGAATAGTGGGTGTGAGGTGGAAATAAAGCCTGGATGGGATGCGAATCTTATAAAAGCCAGAATGCACACACACACACACACACACACACTCACACCTAGGGGCAATTTAGAGTCTTCAGTGCACACACCTTTTGGGAGGTGGGAGGAAACAATTGAACCCTGAGGAAACCAACACAGACAAAGGAAAAACAGTAGTGACTCGATTTCAGACTCTAGTCAGGGTGTGAGCTGTGAGGCTACCCACTGCACCACCATGCTGCCCCAAGACTCTGCCTGGTCTCTGTTCATTCAGTGTGTTCTTAATTTCAGGGTTCAACTTTGGTATCAACACTGAAATTCCTAATGCACAAATGTAACTGCCTTTTCACTTGCCTGTATAGTGTAGTCAGTTATTGATCAACTTTTTTTTCCAAGCAAATTAATGTGTGCAGTATGGAAAAACCCTTCTTATTGTGAAATGTTGACCTTTCTTTCTTTCATTCTTTCTTTTTTTCTTTCCATCACAAGGTACGTTGCTCACAACACACAGCTAGACACATGAAACTCAGACAGTAACTGAGAGTACCGCTACCCACTTCTCCACTATGCCACCCCTTTTGTTTATGTTTTAAATTTACAAATCTTTGTGAAAACCTGTTTTTTTTATTTTAGTTATTTATTTTTTTAAATTTCATTGTGGGATTTTTTTTGAAGATTAATGGGAAGTCAATTTTAAAGTACCATTATGAAACCACTCCTTTTCTATGACCTATAAAAAGCTTTTCATGCCTTAATTTTTTTCAATAACTGTATTTCCTTACTTGATTATTACCAGCAATATGCGTTTTATTTATGACCAGCATAATATTATGCCTTAAATCTGCTCATCAATATGAATCACTCTTCTCTTCTCACAGAGAGTTCATTCAAAATGGCACAGCTAGATTACTTACTCTACCAGTACCGAAATGAGTGATCAAGCTTCTTTCCACTGGCTCCCAGTACATTTGTACATCCAGTTGAATGTTTTACTATTTCTTTTCAAAGCTCATCAAAACTCTAAGGTCTCCAATCTTCTTTTATTCCAACTTGAGATCTTTTAGGTCTGCCAATTAGCTGTATCTGACAGATCCACAGTCTTGATTTAAGCTAATCAGTGACTGTGACTTTGCAATAGCTGAACAGAGATGATGAAAAACCAGTCAGCTATAGATGTGCCTCTTCCACTTGTGCCTTTAAATCTCATCCATCTGTGCTCTCTAGAATTTGTGTGTGTGTGTGTGTGTGTGTGTTTCTTTAATACATGTTGCTTTAATTGTAGATGTTTCCTAGTTGGTCAGATTAAACAAATTCTACTTATTTACATCAGCTAACTGGCATTCATCTTCTCTGTCACTAAGATTATAACCTCTCATATGACATAAGTTATAATTGCCAGAAGATATAATTGCCATAAAAGTCTTAACACTATGGCAAGTGTTTCTTATAAAGAAGTGTGTGTTAGCTTTAACTGCTCTGCTCTACTTAACAAGATTCGGGTCATCCGTGACCATGGTGTTTCTTACTGAGTCAGCTGGATAATTTGACACCATGTGTCATCTACTGTATTTGTAATGATGCTGGTCAGCTTGCACAGCAATCAATTGTGCAGTTGTGCCCTTTGGAATAAATTAGGTTTATTCATTTTCATTTAATTTACTACAGTAGACATTGCTATGTACTATATAAATATTGGGTTCAATCACGGTCTCCATTTCGCTGATTATCTTCCTCGTGCCAGTGGATCTGTTTGTAGAGGCATAATGAGCATGGCATAGTGTTGGGGTGAAATGAGCTCCTGCTTCTATAGCAGAATGATTGATCTGATGGGGAAGGAAGACTGATTAACATGGGCCTTTTGTATTTCTGCCACTCATAAATCATTCATTTTTGGTTTAATTTTTAATCAGTTCTATTGAGGAGGATAAAAGGGATAAAATATCGTGCACTCTTAAAAATAAGTGCTAGAAATATTTTTTAGGGAGTTACCATTGAGGAACCATTTTAAGATTTCTTAAAGAGTGGTGTGATTGATAAATCTTTAACTGTTTTTGTTGGGAGTATAGCGAGCTAAAAACGAATATAGTTTTCATTAGACGGAAACATCTTTTTGGTTGGAAGTGATTATTGCACTTATTGTGATACCAAAGAAATTGTTAAAGACTAAATGTTAGGCTATTTAATAACTTGGGACAATTTGCCATTTGAAGGCTTTGAGACAACATGATCAAAAATCAAACCATTTCAATGGCATTTATTGGCACATAAATGGGAGTGCTGCCAAACAAATGTGAGTATCAAATTGCCTGAACTTCCATTATAGCCTATAATTTGGGTTAACCCACTTTCCAAAGGGGTTAACTTGATGTTCCATCTTTATTAATACTGTGTAAGTCATGATACTGAGTTGTCAGTACTTAACTATTACGATTATTAATGGCTATTTATACAGTATGACTTAATTGTCTCTGACTCTGAGTCACACAAACAGGCTGGTTTGGAGATTAATTCAAATGCTGTTGCTGTGATTAAATTTCAATGGCACGGCTGCTCACAGTCGCGCTAATGGCCAATGCTAGAATGGGGCACGCAGTCCACATGGCAATGGCGCCATGTGTCTGGAGCTCCACCTCCACTGGCAACCAGTGGACCAATTCGATAAATGAAAAAATATGAAAACAATAAAGCAAAAGAACAATGCAAAAACATAAATGGAAGAAAAACATACAAATGGAAGAATACAAAGCTCTGGGAAAAATGCCAGAAAAAAATATGCTTAGCATACTGTCAATCAGAAATAGAAGAAGGATGAATGAAATAGCTAATATCTAGGGTCATGTGTCTTCCATACCAACCAGTGGGAAAAGTAGGGTAGTAAAGTGGGGAGAAGACAAGCCCCTTTATTAGTTTAATTCTAGAAAATAATGTGAAATCTCTATTTGATGGAGAACACTATATTAAATGGCATATTAAAAGTCTCACGTGATCATTTGCTCAATTTCTGTGCTGGCGTGTTTGTTAACTGTGTGTTAACTGTAGAGATTGGCTGAGGCAGAAGGATAATCAGGAGTTAAGGGCATGTCATTAAGGGGTTAATCTATTTCTATTTAATTTACTCAGGTCAAGAGAAAATAAAAAACATAAATGTGTTTGTTGCTTTGCTCCAATATGGCAAAGATGTGCACTTTCTCACCCTGATGGAGTAATTGACGAGGAGTAGTTTGTTCTGACATTGCATGGGGTGTGCTGTCACTTCATTTGCATTTGCATGGTAATTTTACTGGATGTGCAATTGATTAATGATGGGCAAAAGCAGTGCAAGAGAAAATGAATGCAGCAGCTGTCTGATGCAGTGGCTCCTCGCATCAATAATGCATTTGCAGGGTAAATAACAAATAACACGTCAGTTGTAGCTAGCAATAAGGCTTTGTGCAAATTTTGCAGGAGAGCTGCTGTTGGGCCTTGAGCAAGACCCATTAGCCTCCTGTAATTGGATTGGATTTTGCTTTACTTATAGGTCACTATTGAAAAAGACCACAAAATGAGTTTAAATCTAGCTGCAATAGAAACTGACCTGAAATGGTGTTTTTTTGTCCAATTCTGCATTAGTGTGAAAAAATATTATATGTGGTTATTATTATAATAAGGAAAAACACATGGGAGGGCATGCTGTTATAGGAAAATAATCCACTTCGGGGTGTTAACAGTAACTCCACTTAATGTCAGGTTATATCACACCACTCAGGCATGGATTATTTTCCTATAACAGCATGCCCTGCCATGTGTTTTTGTCCTGCCATGCTTGAGTGGTGTGATATAGCCTGATGTTAAGTGGAGTTACTGTTACCACCCTGAAGTGGATTATTTTCCCAAAACAGCACATACTCAAGTGTGCTATTCTCTTATACCATCTTTTTTTTTCTTTATTAATGAACGTCTTGCTTTTTAATCATTTATAGTTACATGTAGTGTTATGGAATGTCCCCGAGACAAGTTATTTTTACTTTTATGACTTACATAAACAGTCGTTTCCTCAGATAACCATTACAATCACTAATAACCATCTCCTAAAGAAAACTTCATCACATCAGTGATTTACATTTTTCTTTGTTAAATACATGTTTTTACCTGGTTATTATATAAAGCTTAAATTATATGGAATTGTCAGCCATGCAAGTCCCAAAGAATGAGCAGTTACTATAGAAACAACAAAATATAAGAACTTGTGCATTAATATAAACTTATAATTTGTGCTTCAGCCAGAGCTACTGTAAGGGCTGCTGTTACAGAAAATGAATCCACACCTTCTGATTCAAGATAAGAAATGTTTAAAAGAATTTAAGACTGCTAAATGAATACATGTAAATAAGTGCTCACATGGTTGAAGTTAAATTAGTTAGATTATTAAGGAGCCATCAGAGGTCACTCCAGTTTAAGACTGCACTGGTTAGGACTGCACTGTTAGAGGTGGTCATTGTGGCTTTTAAAAATCAGTGCTTGGTTGTACGTACACTGGTGGTTCAATAGCATTTAATTTCTGGTCTAACCTGGGCTAATTATTCACAGCACTGCTGATATAATGGTTATCACTTGTTTTTCTTTGTTGGTTTCTTTGTTTTTTCAGTTAGCAACATTTGTTTTTTCAGTTTGTAACATACCAACATCTGTTGGTTCATATATTTCTTGGTCACCTCAATGCTGTGGCACCATGTGCGCTACTATTTTCCAGATCATGTCACCTGCTATATTATACATGCACATCAAGGACATAGTCTGGCTGCTGGTAGGAACTTTCTAGAATCAGGGATACAGTGATGTGGACACAGTCAGATTCAGTTGCATATTGCAAGGTGCATTCTGTTGTCCTGCACCTTATGTCTTATGTGTCTTATATGCCTTATGTGTCTTTGCTCTTTATGATGCTTGCACAGCTCGGGAACTTGCGATTAAGAATTCCAGTGCAAGATTTATACACTGTATAGCTCTTTGTATGTACAAATCCTGGACAGTGTAGTACAAAAAGTATAACTCTAATTGGAAAGAAGATGCTGGTCAGACTTTTCCCCAGCAATGCGAGAACACCACAGCTCATAACCAAAATGTTCAGCAATGTGCCTTTATGTTGAGGGCTCAACCATGATGCGTCATCACCAGAGCTACATAAAGTGTACATAAAGTCACCCCTCCTAGTGATACAAGCACTCATTTATGTTCCAGAGATTGTGTTAATGCACTAGTCATTCTTTTGAGTTAAGTTAATTACATCAGTTGTAGCTTTTTAGTGTCTTTAATTGGACTTCTGGTCAAGCATATCATGGGACCGGGGAAGCACACTGGAGCTTTCACTTGCCTGGTGGGCTAATTAATGAATTTTCGATTTTGTCCATCCCTGCTTAGTGTTCAGATCAAGATGTTACTGATTTACAAACATCCAAAGTCCAAGTACAAAGTGTATAGTCTAAGAATCCAATGCATGGTACGTGATTTAGAGACAAGTTGATGTCATAACCCTTGAGCAGTCAGGTTTATTTGAGCTTTCAGTCAAGAGAAGTGTGTAGTGTGTGGCTGAATGATTATCTTCTTTTTATTATAATTATTATTCATTGAAGGATGTGTGCTCTTTCTTCTTCGGTGCTGCGTATCATCTGGTGAATCTGCAAGACAGCTAAAGAAGCGAATGATCTTAGACATGCAGGTATTTTGTTATCGCTGATGAATGCTGCACTGTGGTGGATGAGTGCAGTCATTGGCCTCCAGCTGTGTGTAATTGCGCTTCACTTCGTCCAGCCTCATTGTAGTTGCTGTCTGATGTGATCATTCTGTGGCTAGGTCACTCCATATGTGGCGATTCACTCCAATGAAGCACAAAACTGCAAATGAAGCATAATTTAAACCTTTGCGCCTTTTTATCTTATGTAAGCTGACTTTATGTAAGAGCCACATATCCATAGTACATTACTATATTAAACAAATTAGATTTGGAAAAAGGGTTTGTTTAACATGTAGTAAATCCCAGTAATGTCCTTCACACCATTTACTGACACAAGAGTCTTCATTATTAACACTTCCTTACTGAACATGTGTTTCCGTTTTAGCTTCAAGACATTTATTGGCTCTATGGTAGACTATTTCCACTATTTCACAGCAGCTTTTAAATGGTAATATACACCTCACACAGAGCACATTTAGTAGGCGGTCCCAGGGGCAGTTTGTGTGATAATCTATCACGTTAATAAATTGAACATTTACTGTATGTCAGACACAGTGGAGGTGTGTTTTGCAATGTGTTTTGCACTACATCATGTTTTGCACTGCACTCATCACGCACTTGCACCCTTTATATAGACTTACGGCCTTTTTTTTAAACTCACTCCTATCTTGTTGGTCTAGATTGTAGCTGTACAGGTAGAGAGTAAAGCTGTGGACTAGCATTTTATCAGTTCCAGTAATGCATATTACATGTCAGAATCACTGCTATACTAAGAATGGTCCACTGATGGACAGGATAGATGGATGGCTGACAATGGTATTTTAAAAATATACTAAAAAAAAACCTCTTAACATAATTTTTCATACGTTGGTAAACCAAAGCACCAAAGGACTTTACCCAGTTGATGAAAGTCCAATATTCGAAATGTATTTAAAACTATAGCATGGAAATATGAAACCATATTTCCATGCTATAGTTTTAAATACTTGGGAAGTGGACAATGTTACCATTAAATATGAGAATAAAGAGACACCGTCCAACATTGCATAACTCTAACAGAATAAATGGAAGTCATGGGAAGCAAAATTAGTGAACTAGAGACATGGTTAAGAAATAAAAAAAAAACACTGGTATTGAGTGTGTGTCCACTTTCTATACATGTTTCACTGGAGCTTTTTCTGGCTCCTTTTGTTTTTCAGAGCATCTCCTGAACTTAGCTGGAAACTCACTCACTAACTTACTCCATCAATCACTTCCATTTACTCACTTTCAGTAACTGCTTTATCCTTGTCTGGGTCACGGAGCCTATCCCAGGAAGGTGGGAATACACCCTGGATGGGACGCCAATCCATTGCAGGATACCATGCACACACACATTCACACCTAAGCAATTTATCTTAGCTAATGCACCCACTGCCATGAATTTAGGAGGTGGGAGGAAACCAGAGAACTCAGAGGAAACGCACATGGACACAGGGAGAACATGCAACCCTGGAGCTGTGAGGCAGCAGTGAGACCCACTGCACCATCTGGCTGCCCAACTTTTTTTATTATTATTATTTTTTTTTTTTTAGCGATAACAGAAATCAGACAAGCCTAACAATAAACCTCATCAGTGAGCTGCTTAAGTATTGTATGTCATTCCTAAATCACAAATATAAGGTACATTTTTGTCATCAGAGTGACAGAAAAGATGGCGGAAAAGATGGCACTCATTAACCAAACTCATAATGCCATTGAAATATTTCAATACAGAGCTGTCAATCATCAATAAACAATCAGTCATCCTTTCTAATAGTTTACCCAGACTGCAAAAGTCAGCCAGAGCTGTGCTTCACATCAATCACACTATGTGGTCATGTATTTGTATTTTAATTACATAAATTTGTTACATATATTCTGTTACTCCATGTTATTATTAATATTATAAACGTGGCCTAACTTAAATAATAATAAACGGAGCTCCTTTACTAGGGCAGCCTTTAATGCTTTATGTCAATGTGCTCTTGTAAATTTGGCTTTGCTTTCAGTGACATTGTTGGACAATGTTAAATAATTGGTCTTTTATCTCCTATTCACTTATCTTATTGCTGCAGAGTTTAAGCAGGCTAACAATGAAAATCCAAACTTAAAAACACTTGGAAATTTTTTTTTTTGGTTTCTTGACAGCTCTTAGATTATAACCATGAAAGCATGGACATAATTAACATGTGATCTTGAGAAACGATCTCCTGTCATTTAGTTCACGCCCTCTTGTTATCCTACCCTAGCCTAAATGAGCTGTCATCGCCATGACTGGTTTATTTTTCTCGTTTCCAACATTTAATTTCAAAGGCCAGAGAAAGCAGCAATTTCAGAACTCTTACCAGTGGATAATTGTGGGTTTTTGAACTGTCAGTGATAATTGCTGGATTGGATGGACCTGGCCACTGCAGCTCACTGAGCACAAAAGTTTCAGAGAGATACACTTTTTCTTTTTTTCTTTTTTTTTTTTTTTAAGTCAGCCTGCCGCAGCAGAGAGAAAGGAGGCTAATGTGTTTTTGTGTGCTTTGATCTTGACGCAAGCAGATACTGTAGAGAATATTCAATATTCAGTATGAAGTCAAACACTACAGACATGAAGCACATCTCTTTTAAAGTTGTAGTCAATACAACCCCACTGACACCCAGACTAAGACCAAAAGCAGTCCCTTAAGTTTTATAGCTTTGCAATAGCTCTGAAACTTTAGCATTGGATTTAGTGTGTAACACCTGATAGTCTTGGTAGTATAAATAGCTACATCAATCTGAAATCATTTATTAACATCTTCGAAGACAATTTCAGACACTTTTCACTGAGATGTTTCCCTGTTATTCTGCTATTACCTTGTCTTTATACAAGGCTTAAGTTAAATGCTGGCTAGCTTCATCTTTAGCTTTACTCTTAAGCCAACTTAGGCTGTGTGTATTTCCAGTTGCCTTGCAACAGCATTTTCACAACTTTAACCACTGAATGGACCCCTGGCCATGGGAGTCTGATCAGATGAACATCCCTTGCTCCTGAAGGTCTAAGGGCCAGAGCTCTGTGGTAATACCCACTTTAGGCAGTCACCAAAGGGAGCCACACTGGAGACAGGGTTGTAATTCCAAGCCTCAACAGCATTTATTGACAGTTCCAGGGAATTTGAGGGGAAATAAACAGAGAGCCAGCCAAAAAAAAAAAAAAAAGATTTTCCCCAATAGCTTGAATTAGCTAGCTGCATAACATTAGGGGTGAAAAATATGAACATTTATTAACATAACTTAAATATCTAGCCAATCTAAATGCTCATAGTTTCATAAATATTAATTACAAAGCATAAGTAACCTATATAATCACCCAAAAGTTCTCCACGGTTTTGTCTGGTGGTATGTGGGTATAATTATCACTTGAATTATTGCGTTATTTTGGTGGATATGTGGGCATAATTATTGCTTGATTATTGCTCAAGTCTTCAGATTCTATTTCAGCTTGAAAGATCAGAGGAAAATCCTATCCTATTCCTGCCCACTTGGGCTGCTCTCATTCCTGTGTATAAACTCCAAGACACACCTTCTGCACACAAATCCTATTGATTTCAATGGACAACTGAATCATTTTTTTTGTAGCAGTTGAGTGACTAATAGCACTTTTAACCACAGTTCAGCAGCTTCTCAGATGCTCCACCTATGAGCCATGTAGCATCTGATATATTTTGCACAAGTTTCTGGCCACAAGATTCAGGATCTTTTGAATTCAGCAAGTTGCCATCTGATTTTCTCTTTGCACTTTGTGGGAAAACAAAGCATGACAGACAGCAAACTATTTACTGCATTGAAAACTGTTCACAGAATCTCGTCTTTAAAACTCAAGTCAATAACAATTTTGTTCATAGCAGTCAGTGGCGAGTAAATAAGATTTTTGCGTGTGTGTGTGTGTGTGTGTGTGTGTGTGTGTGTGTGTCTGTTGACAGGGTATGGGAGAAGGTCTGTGGTTGGCCACCACCATGTCAGTCAACTAGCCTCTTTCAGTGAAAGTAAGAGGTTATTGGTTACATTTATTGACAAAACATACCAGACTCTCTAGTGAATGCTATAAGTCTGGCTTGTGAGACCATGCATTCAATAACATCAATAAAACTAATAGGAAACGCATGTAATGGGGACGTGGAAACTCAATGTCTAAGGCGTTGGGGTACTGATCTGAATTTCAGGAGTTCAAATCCTGGCGCTGACACAGTTGGGTCTTTGAGCAAGACCCTTAAACCTCAACTGTTCAGCTGTATCCTGTCTCGACTGCAAGAAACTTTGGATAAAAGCATCAGCTAAATGAGGAAAGAATGTAAGTCTCAGAGTTTAATTAACTTTGCAGTTATCTCTAGGTAAAAACAGTTTCTTATCACAGGTCATGTTGTATTTGTTGTATGTTTGCTTAGCAGAGTGTAGCTCACATGAATCTGGGATGCTATCAAATGTTATTTGTGTGGGAACAGCATGCAGCAACCCCAGGTGGCCATCCGGTGTTTGTATACAGGGAGTCCATATTCCTGCTGTGTGTGCACCTGCGTCTCGAAATGTTTCAACCCACTGCACAAATGAAAGCATACATCATAGGTTTGAGTGAATCACAGTGTCTGTAGAATAACTGTTTGGAGACATAGCTAACTATTGTTGGAAATAAAATGTAGTAATAAGGGACATGTTCACTTTCCCCAGTAATTAAAGGTGTAAAAGATGTACCCTAATGTGTGTGTGTGTGTGTGTGTGTGCGTGGTGCCCTGTGATGGACGCCCAGTGTCCTTGGGATTGGCTCCTGATTCACAATCAGTCAAGTCAAGTCAAGTCCAGTGGCTTTTATTGTCATTTCAACCATATACAGGTAGTTAATACACAGTGAAATGAAACAACGTTCCTCCAGGACCAAGGTGCTACATAAAACAACACAGAACTACAGGAGACTACATATATTTACATAAAGTGCACAGTGCAAACATGTGCAGACAGCACAAGACAGGACAAAACCACCAAAAACAAGACAATGGGCACAGTAAATTACAGTGCAGCGCCGACAAGTACACGGTTCTGGTATAAAGTGAATCAGATGACACTAGTGCAAAAGAGTAATAATGTAAGTTGCTGTAAATGTAAACATAAGGAGTAGCAGCCAGGTAGAGAGTGTATAAAGATAACATACAGTATATAATAAATAGCAGCAGTAGCAGCAGAAACTGAATACGCAGATGTGCAAAAATTGCAAGGAGGATGGGGTGATGTTAAGTTGTGTGTGTGTTTTCAGTCCAGTCTCTGAGTGTTGAGGAATCTGGCCGTGAGGGTCCGAATGATTCGGTACTGTTTGCCAGATTGCAGGAGGGTGAACAGTTTGTGTGAGGGGTGTGTGGGGTCATCCACAATGCTGGTGGCTTTACAGATGCAACATGTGGTGTAAGTGTCTGTGATGGAGGGAGGAGAGACCCCGATGATCTTCTCAGCTGTCCTCACTATCCACAGCAGGGTCTTGCGATCCGAGACAGTGCAATTCCTAAACCAGGCAGTGATGCAGCTGCTCAGGATGCTCTTGATAGTCCCTCTGTAGAACATGGATCGGGGGTGGGAGATGGGCTTTCCTCAGCCTTTGCAGAAAGTAGAGACGCTGCTGGGCTTTCACTAAAATCACTAAAATCTCTAAAGCTAACAAGCTAATAGTTGCTAGTAGCTGTTTGTTAGCATTAGTTTGTATAAACTAGTGCAATAAATTAGATGAGGTACAGTTTCCTACCTGCAACATTTAGATAAAAACATACTACTGTATGCTGCTGCAATCATGAGCTTTAAGATGAGCCAAGACAGTACAACAGGCTCTAAAAGCCTGATTCCACTATGAAGGATTGTTATAAATTCATCCGTCATCAAAAACTAATGCAATGTTATTGACAGAAAGCAGTAGGGATGACGCACCTACATTAGTTTTTAGTCATTAAGTGATGAACACAATTAAAACTTGTTCATTAGGAATATAAATGTGTTATCAATTATTATTAAAATTCCACAAATGAAATGTAACAGTTCTTTGAAGTGCATTCAGTCATTTGGACTTGTATGTTTCACTTGTAAAACACAAATAAAACAATAAACTAATAAATAAAAAAATAATAAATAGACATCCATTCAAAGTTGTGAGGTTGTGTTTGCTGATTTATGACAGCAGCTAGTTTAGCCATTATGCCTGAGCTCTACAGCAGCCCTGCAGTGTTTATTTTTCATAGCACGCATGCAGCAAGTAACCGGTGACAGGGTCATGGGTGCCCAAGGCTCACTGATGCGCGTGGGAAGCAAAGGCTAGCCCGTCTGGTCTGATACCACAGAAGAGCTACTGTAGCACAAACTGCTTAAAAAAAAATTTAAATGCTGGCTATGATAGAAAGGTGTCAGAATGCAGCTTGCTGTGTGTGGGGCTGCGTAGTCAGACTGCCCATGCTGACCCCTGTCCACCGCCCAAAGTGCCTACAATAGGCACGTGAGCATCAGAACTGGAGACACACACACACATATCCAATTAGCCAATCACACAGCAGTGCAGTGCATAAGATCTTGCGGACAGAAGTAAAGAGATATAGGTCAAGAGCAAAGAGGGGCCTTCCCCAGTATAAGGAGGGAATCAATATAGTTTCCTAAATTTTTTACCTGTAAATTGCCCCTAAAATGTAATGTGATCTCAGTATAAATACACCTGTTCCTGGAAGGCCCCAGAGTTTGTTAGAGAACATAACTAAACAAACATCATGAAGACTAATCAAAACATATCTGGGACAAAGTCCTGGAAAAATATCAATGAGGACTTTGGTTATAAAAATAAATTCCAACTTTTAAACATCCCATGGAGCACCATTAAATCCATTATGATAAACTGGGGAGAACATGTCACAACTGCAACTCTGCCTGGAGGAGTCTGTCCACCAAAAGTCAGTGATGGCATTAGTCAAAGGGGCAGCAAAGAGGCCAAGGGTAAATCTGAAGGAGGTGGAGAGAGCCACAGCTCAGCTGGGAGAAGCTATTCACAGGACATCCTGAAGAAGAAAGCCATTATTGAAAAATGCAATATGACATTTGTTTGAGACTCATCAAATGTCCTCTGGTCTGGTAAGATCAAACATCAACTTTTTGGCATTGGCACAAAGCACTACATTTGGTGGAAACCCAACACTACTCATTACCCTGGGAACACCACTGCATCATGATGTTGTGGCGATGCTTTTCATCAGCAGGGATTAGGAAAATGGTCAGGGTTGAGGGCAAGAATCCTTAAAGAAAACCTCTTAAAGAAAATCCTCAAAGAAAAGCCAAATCCTTAAAGAAAACCTCTTCCACTCTGCAAAAGACCTGAGACTGGAGAGGAGGTTCACCTTCTACTGAGAGGACATTGATCCTAAGCATACTGTCAGTGCTACACTGAAGTGGGACAAAAGCAAGAACCTGAATGTGTTATAATTGCCAATTAGATCTAGAATCTGAGCAATTTGCCAAGATGAATGGGCAACAATATCAGCAGTCAGATGTCCAAGGCTGATCAAGGTAGAGATACACTATTTGGCCAAACGTATGTGGACACCTGACCATCACACTCATTTCAAAACCATGGACATTAAAATGCAGTTGGTACCCCGTTCGCTGCAGACTCCAATCTTCTGGGTAGGATTTCCACTAGATTTTGGCTGTGGGGATTTGTGCTCATTCAGCCACAAGAGCTTTACTGAGGTTGGGGACTGATGTTGGGCAAGAAGGCCTGGTTCAGAGTTGGCTTCCCAATTAATCCAATTAAAGATATTTACCCAATTAAAGATATTCAAAGGGGTTGAAGTCAGGGCTCTGTGCAGGCCACTCAAGGTCTTACACACCAACCTTGGCAAACCATGTCTTTATGGACAGGGGCATTGTCATGCTGGAACAGATTTGGACTAGGCCCCTTGAATGGAAATTTTTGTACTATAACATACATAGACATTCTAGATTGTGTACATTGTCTGCTTCCACCTTTGTTGCAACAGTTTGGACAATGTCCACATATGAGTATGATCAGGGGTCCACATACTTCTACAGATTACAGTGCATATCCCAGCTGTACAGACAAAGGTGGTTTTACCCAGTATTGAGTTGGGGGCATATACTTATGCACCCAACAAATGGCTGCTTTTAAATATATAAATGCAATTCAGAATATATCTAAATAATTTGCACCTTCAGATGTAAGAAATATTATGTAAATCACATGGTAAAATCCCAATTAATCCGTTCAGTTCAAGTTGTAAAACTGCATAATCTACTGTTAAGACAGAGAATTCCTGGCACTCACTCATCGCTGCACTCACTTATAATCCTAGTAATAAAACGGTGGCTCTAATTATGCTAAAAAAAAAAAAAAAATACTTCAGAATCCTGCTTGATGATCTAGAGACTGTCTCCACTCCTTTCTTTCAAATGGGACAAAAAAAAAATCAAAGACCTGAATTAACTGATCAGCCTACAGTTGTAAGATCCTACAATGATACTTCTGCATGCAACCGTTCAAGATGTTCCACTTGAAATATTTATTAATACAGCCACCATATCACTGATCTGCAGGATTTTATGCTGCCGCATGATTGGCTGACTAGATAATTGCATGAATGAGCAGGTGTCCAGGTGTTCCTAGTAAAATGTTCGGTGACTGTATATATAAACTTACTGTCCGCTTTATTTCTTTAGACTGCAGTTTTATCTGCAGTTCAGGTGGACTCCTCAGTTCAGTTCATGTCTATAATGATGATACAGTTTGAGGGCAGGATGAACAAGTCAGTTCCAGCTAGAAATGTCCATGCTCGTTTTCACTTTTCCCACCCTTCAGGCTATACATATGATTCAGTTCAAACTCAGATTACTCCTCGTCTCTTTTTTCTCCTTTGCACAGGTGTAGAGAGATGATGTTGGTCTCCTTCAGCAGACTCTAATGCTTTAGCTGCTGCTGTCATCTTTAATCCCTTTCCTCACTCCCTCATTCACATTCTCTTGCCCTTTCATCCTTTTTTCCTCTTCACTTCCCCATAATCCTTTCATACTTTGCTGGTAGTGACAGGAGCCCCAGGGAAAATGGTCAGCCATTCCATGTCCTTTCCTCTCTACAACTGTCTTCACTAATCCTTTGGTTGATATGGTATTCTATCTTCCCCTCTCCTCCATATCTTTCAACCAGTTATCAATGTGTGTGTCCCAGCTGGATGCCCTGATTTCACACTATTATATTGCCTGGACTGATTGCACCCTCCAATTGCCATCAGTTCTCCTGATTGATGAGAACATGAACGGACAGGAAGGCTGTCATTTTACTGTGGCAAACCATGTATCTGTAACAGCAAGACCCAAAACCAATTATCAGCCCCCTCAAGTTCTCCAAATTCATACCAAGTGGATCCATGTCATTAACTATATTAGGAAATACTTATATATGGTATGTGATGTGTTAATGGGCCACATGGAGGTGCAGAGGGTAGCTTTGTTGCCTTATAGCTCTAGGTATTACCAGTTTGTTTCTGAGCTCAGGTCTTTTTGGAGATTATTTGTGGAGATTCGCATGTTCATGCGCATTTCCTCCGGGTTCCCCGATTTCCTCCTACAGCATGTCTGCAAGCATGCCGGTAGGTGGATCGTCTTTGTTAAATTGCCCCCAGGTGTGATTAAGTGTGTGAACATGTGTGCATTGTGCACTGAGATAGTCATAATCCTGACACGGTTAAAATAGTACTGAAGATGAATAAATTAAACACATCATAAAATAACACCTAGTAATGTTAATCTCTATCAGATGCATAAGCAACAGTGCCAACGTGTCCATGAAATTCTGAACATAAACAATATTACACCATTTGCAACAGTACTACTACTACTAGAACAGCAACAACTACATGCCTTCATTTATTTATTACATTTTCCAACAAAGAATTCAATTCAAATTATGCCAAACAGTTGTTAAAATATTTTAATCTTTACATCAAGCCTACAAATTAAATTTTAATTATTAAATTCATATTTTGTATTACTTGCACCATTTACATTATTTGTATCCTGTATTTTATCCATTCATGTTACCTCAACTCTACCAAGACACATTCTGAGTACATGTAAAGTCTAACTGGCCAGTGAAGTGATTCTGATTGTCATTCATTTTTGCAAACGTCTCAGTACCTCTTCCTAGAGTGATGTTTTCAGCTTTCTTCCCTGCAATAAAGAGGAGAGTATGTTTGCCCACTCATTCCTAATCTGTAGAGTGCAGGTCATTTTTAACAAGTCTGCAGTGGGCTGAACGGATTGCCAGATTTGTGAACACTCAGTGCAAATCGTTTAGAACAAGGCATTGGTCTCTATTTTTGGATTTTGTTTAACACATCATTTTAACCAACCATTTTAACCCTGCTATGTTACTGCTTTATGTGCAGTAATGTGTAGGTCATATTTTTTACTTTTACTTTGGTACCATGTATGATACCATGGCTGGGTTTAAATACTAGTGAGTGAAGGATGAACAGAAGAATGGAGAATGGATGGAAATGATTCCGTGGTGGAGGCTGTTTATACGATTATATAGGTTGAATCCTTTGCAAGTCTACACCAAGACAAGCTACAAAAAGAGATATACAGGACGGATATAAGTATACAGATTGGAATGATGACAGAACAAGAAGAACTACGCACGTGAGAACTCGGACAAGAGAAAATGGACAAACTGGTGCTGAAGGAGAAACTGAAGGAGAAGTTTTTCATGACAAATATATTACTGGTCTGCAGTCCCTCTTCCACCCATCCCTCTCTTCCGTCGTCCTGTCCTTTCCTGGATCTCCTTCACACTGATGTCTATCCTACTGGGACATCCTCTCCACACACCACTGGGCAGATATGCTATTGCTAATGCTAATAATCTGCCCATCCTTACTCACCTCTGAAGTGTGTGTGTGTGTGTGTGTGTGTGTGTGTCTCGCCATAAATGTGTGACTATTTGTAATGGTCTTTTTTTTACACCACAGGGAAATCACTGCTGCACACGATTTTATAAACTAAATATTTTCTTTCACTCAGCCTTTTATTCCGTTTTGCACTGGAAGTTAAAAGGGTAATATTTAAACATAGCTGCAGACCAAATGAAACTATTTGTTTGGAATGGTTATAAAGGAGTAGTTTTTTTGTCTGCCGGGCAACTATGAATAAAAACTAAAAGCCTGGACATGAAATCTGCTTGTCCCAGGAGCCCGAGTTATTGATGTATCCACCCAAAGCTTCACTGTGTAGCTGAAACTGCAATGTTGTGAAGGCGGCCATATTGAATAACCAGAAACACATTTTTCCTTTTGGTATCATTCTGCTCCCTAAGCCTTATCTCCCAAAATCTGAAGGTGGAATAGTTCTACTTTAAAATTACAGACTTTTGTTAACACTGTTTATTTAAAAATCAGATTATATAGCTTGACATAGTTTAAAGGAAGTGCATGAAGGGTTGAATATGAATTTACATTGTCATGGCTACGCCAGAATCAGCATCAGTCTCCATTTCCCATAATGCACCAACGCCTACAAATACAGACACTATGGACTACAACACCCATGCACCACATTCATTGTCACGTTCACAGTCACCCGATTTCTGATCACACACACCTGGACTCTATTAGCACACACACACTGTATAAGCCCACTTACTGCACCTGCATATTGCAAAGTATATGTTCACTTTGTGATCTCACCTGATGTACTAAGCCTTTGTTTGATGTTTGCTAATTCTGGATTTAACCCTCGTTTTTGCCCTCGACTCTTGATCTTTGTCTTGTACTGTGATATCCAGTTTGTACCTTGCCTGACCTTCTGCCTGTTTAGCATTTTTGCCTCAAGATTTGGATTTGTTTATTATTACGAGTGATTTTACTAATGCTCATCCTCTGAAACTGTCACCTTCTCTGCCGCCTGATACACATAATTAAAAAAAGATTCGGGGTGCATAATACAGTACTTCAATTAAATTTGAGCTAAATTAGCCTTCTAGATCCAGTGCAAAAATAAAGAAGCTAAGTTCAGACACCAGAAATGTCTTGACTAATCAACGACATTTGGGGTAAGTGGGAAATTGTGTTAATGTTTGTGTTACTGTTAATAATAATGTGTTCTGCTCAATTATTGCCTTAATTCTGAGAGATTACTTGATGCTATTTTATATGGATTTTTTTGGTCTATATTGGATTGACATGGTCTTCAGTCAAGTTGCAAAAATTACCCCACACACACACACACACACACACACTCCCCAATAAGTCTCAACACAGATATAGAATCTGCCATTGCACTCATTTCCTGTTGTTGAAACTGCAGCAGAAATGAATTCATAAGCAAGCTGGGTGGTTTTGACATGTTGAATGAGTTAAAGAAAAAATAAAAAAACTTTAGCTATCTCAGCAAAAAAAAAATGGCAACTCAAAGTTGCCGTTCAAAAGGTGTTTATGATCTTGTCAGTGAGGAAGAAAAGATGTAAAAACAATTACATTTTTAAGAGCTCTGTAGAAATGCGAAATGGAACTGGTAATAAACAAAACTGCATCATTCATCACATTCAGCAATCGCCTGACAAACACAACCATCCACTTCCCCTTAATGCTATGTATCTAGTGTTTTCTCCCATAGACATTAGGTCCATCCTAAACTAGAGTATATTCAATATAAAGTTTACGTGTCCTCTTTAAACACAATGGGGCATTATGGTTATTCAGCACCCGCTAAATTTTGGATACTGCCTACTCCAATGCATTGTGGGATTTCATTAGTGCTTACTGAATGCCCACTGTGCTTTTAGACACGTCTACAGTATAGCACTTTCACCAAATTGTGAAGGTGGCCATTTTCGATTTTTATAAAATAGATTAGAATTAATCTTAAAGGGAAAGTCCACCCAGAAGCAGATTACATATGCTTATATTGAAATATTTGTGATGTGTTTAGAGGTTCCGGTGCAAATTTGTTGGTTGGTACTGTATTTTCATTCTTCCTGTGAGAAGTTGGCTCATGTCAAAGGTTGATGGTACTAGGGTGTTACAGTGTGGTTACCAATTTTTAGTGCTGTTCAATGTCATATTAATGAGAAATCCAACATAGAAGACAATAAACACAGATATATGTTCAGCACTGAGGCTATGTGAAGAAGCAGAGACTCCACTAGTTAGCATGATGGTGTTGATTAGCATGAATGTTGAGGCTTGGGAAGCTGATTTGTTTGAGCAGTGTGTACAGATGAGTAGGTGAGAGAGATGGACAGACTAAAGGACTAAAGCACTTCTGCATCGCTCTCTTTAGTTAGAAATGATGTGGGGGCTAAATCCCTCTGGCACCACTATAAGCAGGTAGTTGAATGGCATTGTGGGTAATATAGGAACAACTCAGAAATTCATTACAAAATAAACTTTGGATGCCACTGAAGATTACATCATTATATTAATATGTTTAATTATAACTATATAATATGAAAATCAGTAATATTGGATGTTTCCTTAATACTTAAAGCCATTTGCTAGTACATGAAAGCTAACATGGTTTAACTAAGGTTAATTATCACAAAAATAATTAAAATAAATAAAAATAAATACAGCATTTCTAATTTTTAATCACTTTTAACCTTTTATGTTTAATACAAATTACCTTATGAATCACCTTTATATTCAAAACATGAATTACTGTGATAAAGGTCCTGTCCTAATGAGCAGGCGAAGAGCGAAAGAGGTTAAATCTCCAGAAAATAGCACGGAGAAGGAAAGTTAAATGCCATGACTCAAGAGAAGACTTTTTTTTTTCGTCTTTTTTTTTGTTTCTTTTGGCTGCAGTGGATAGTGAAACCCAGTTTTTGGTGTTTGTCTATTTCTGCTGTCTTGGAAGCATAGATGCATATATTACAGGCCCAGACTACTGAAGACATCGCTCCAGTGGCTCAGACTGCCCAGAAGTAAGTGTACCCCTGACCTTTACTTGCATTAGTGATTTTTAAATACTTTTTTCATGACAATAAGTTATTGTTTAGTCTTTGTTTTGTTTTTGAAATAAAAAAAATCATTATAGTTTTTTATACACTTGTAACACTATTACCTTTTAACACTTGTTATAAATATTTCTAAAATTCTATTTTCTATATTGCTTTATTACAGGCATACCACAGACCTTGTTGTTGCCATTTTACATGAAACATTTCCTCCTGAAAATGGATTTATTATGTCATGTGGTAGCTGCCTAACCTGATACCTGTTCTCCATTTTTCAAAAACTTGGAGAATTTTTAATTATATTTTTAATTATATTTTTAAGTCCAAAGGAAAACTCCACTCTGAAACAGATGTTTATATTTGCTGGTTGGTGCTGTATTTTAATTTTTGTGAGATGTTAGCGGTTGTGTGATGTGCTGACATCAAAAGGGGACATTGCTAGTGCAGGTTAATTAAGCAATATCGCATGAGCAAGAGTGCGGTTATACTGAATATTGGCACAGCTGTGAGTCGGCCGTAGGCATGAGGCTGCAGGCCGAGTACTGTAGCTAATCACAGCTTTGCCGATATTCAGTATAAACTCAAAAATGAGAGTATGATATTGCTTTTATACAACAATTCCCTAAATAAGAAGTTAATATTGAGGAACTGGCATTTCACAATTCAACATGGGCAAATGTTTTGTTTATTTTTGCTCTGCTAGCAAAAATAGATCCAGAAGAAGCTACATTCACTTTATAGCCCATCAGCTACCTGGCTTGCTAGCTCACATTCATTTGTACATTCTCTGTGAAATTGGCTTCCCTTCTTCCTTCACATCTCCATCTGAATGTATCTTTTGCCATGTCCACTGATAATGTTGCTAAATTGTCAGTCTAAGAAACTATTGCTAGAATTGGACATTTATGTGGCGAACACATAGTGAAATAAAAGTTGAAATGCCCCAGTGTGGATATACTCAATATAAGCACACATGGAACACTGCTTGTCCAATCAAATTAGTGAACTGGAACTAATGGTTGTATAATGGTGTTTAATAGGAGAAAAAAATCAACAATCTCAAACAAGGGAAAATAGTCAGTTTTACAACAAGTAAGAGGTTCATAGTTAGAAATCGAAGTAGTTGAGAGAACAAACATTGGACTCAAAGCTCCAACTTTAATCAAACTTTCTCTTGTGTTTCAGCTGCATTTCTGATGTTTTTCAGACATTATGATGCATTATACATTATTGTGTATTTACAAATAATATACAGCTCATACAACTCTAACCCACTGAGTCACATTCATCCATCATCCGCATAATTCCCAGGTTCAATCTGCCTTTTGGATTTGCTTAGAGAAAAATATTATTCTAAATGCTCTCCTGTGCAAAATGGTACCTTTTGCTGAGAGAATATCCTCATTTTCTTCCTTCTCTTTTGTTTGTAGTTTTTGTATTCCTTTGTAATCTTTTTTGTATTATGTTATTCAAAGCTAAAAAGAAAATGACTCGCCTCGCTATGCAAGCTGATGTGAATCAGAACAATAGAGACTACACAACGCATAAACACCAGAGACTACAGACTACACTGCACACACACACACACACACACCCCTCTCTCTCTTTCTCTCTCCCCCTCCCTTTGGCTGATTACAGGTTCTCAGTAGAAATGCCATTTAGTGCACATACACACACCACAGATCCCTCTCTGTGGGCTAATTGCTCATTTAGGTATGCCACTTTCTGAATAATAATGCAAGCCATGATGCAGAGTGTGGTTCAATCTGCATCTCAATCATACTGCGGTTAGCAAACCAACGCTAGCACTGCTTACCTGACCTGCATAGTGGTTTTTGATTTTAATTCATGCAGACTAATTGTAAGGGTAACACCTCTGTTAAAATGCAGCACTTGCCATGGAGTTCAGTGAGAACATGGCACAGAGGGACAGCAGGACACTGCAATGTTTACAGGTTCATGTTTGGACGTTTGAAAGAACACACCGATGAAATCAGGTGTCCAGGTGTTTGCAATTTTTTTTTTGTCTAGTGCTTTTAAATATAGACATTGTCACAAAGCAGGGCCACAGAAACCTGGCTGTAGATTAAGATCCTTAATGAGCAAGAAATGGCAACAATGAAATTCTGCTAAGAAATGTTGGATGTATATGGACTACTGTTTAATGTATTCATTTCAAATTAATTTCAATATTGTTTAAAAAACATGAAATGAATAAAAAAAAGACATGGCTTTACAGAATAGGAGCAAAATGCAGTCAGGAATGAGTGACATCAGACAACCTGCGCCATTGGACAGGTCAGAGGAATTTACCAGAGCTATTCCTATGTATTTGCTGCTTTAATCTGTCATAAATAATTCACAAAACTGAAAAAGTCTCTAATCAGCTGTTCTGTTGCTGTTGCTGGATTCATGGCTCTTATTTTATGTCACATAAAATAAAATGATGCCTGTCACTTTGTCACTTGCTATTGTGAACCGTAGTGTTTTACTGACATTTGCGAAATTGAATCCAAGTTAAAAAGTCTAATTATCATCCATAACAGCCATGGGCTAAATATTAAATTTTCATAAACCTATGCAACACACTGTCATGCACATTATAATGCACTGTGGCATACATATTGAATTGGGTGTAGTCCTGGACACATCCACGGTGTGCTGACAATGTTGACACATTTGTAATGATGCATATATTGTGTGTAAGGACGAGGGAGTATGGCACAGTATACACTACAGAGCAGGAGGATGCGTCAACCTTTAATAACGCACTGCTGCCATCTGCTGTACAAAGGGATTGTCCAGCAGTCAAATTACCATGGCAACCTTCAACTAATCAATCATCTCTGATATATAAACTCTAACCAGTCATAACCCATCAGGAATTCATCTATTAGCTATGGATCTGAAGCCTCTAATTAGCAGCTCTGATTAGGCCAGAGAATCCTGACTGTGAGATTTTGTATATTTCAATGAAAAATACTCCAAATGTTGAATTAGATTAAACTCTGACGGATGTGCTTAGATTCAACAAATCTTTGCTGGTCTATTGTGTCAGCTCTAACCAATCCTTTCTGATCTAAAGCCTTAGTTCTAACCAATCATTTCTGATCTATATTCTCAGCTCCAATCAGCTGTCTCTGAATTATAATATCAGCTCTGACTAATAACCTCTGATCTATAGTCTAACCAATCATCTCTGATCTAAAGTCTCAGCTCTAAAAAAACCATCTCTGATCTATAGTCTCAACTCTAACCAATTATCTCTGATCTATTGTCTCAGCTCTAACCAATTACCTCTAATCTATAGTCTCAGCTCTAACTATTTATCCCTGATATATAGTCTCAGCTCTAATCAATCATCTCTGATCTAAAGTCTCATCTCTGACTAATAATCTCTGATCTATAGTCTCAGCTCTAACCAATTATCTCTGATCTATAGTCTCATCTCTGACTGATAATCTCTGATCTATAGTCTCAGCTCTAACCAATCATCTCTGATCTATAGTCTCAGCTCTAACCAATTATCTCTGATCTATAGTCTCAGCTCTGACTGATAATCTATAATCTATACTTTCAACTCTGGCCAATCATTTCTGATTTCCTGTATATTCCCAGCTTTAACCAATCAGCTCTGCTGGACGACCTTAGCTATAACCAATAATCACAACTCAACTATTATTCTGTGGCTGAATGACACTTGAAAATGAATATGCCACTTAAATAATATGACATTTTTCTCACAGTAGACTGATGACAGGAGACAGTTTATCAGTTTATCATTGGTTTAACTGTATCAAGATGCTATGATCAGGTGACAATGTAGAATGATTTGGTATCTAGGCAGAACCTAACTTCCACTGGTGGACAAATCAGAAAAAAAGTGTATTCAGTAGGGGAGAGCAGGGCACAACCTAACACATTTTGGTTTTTGCTTAATAAATTAATAAATATGTAAGTTAGAATAATATATAAGCAATTTTATACAAGCAATCTCTGCTTGTACTTGAACTTTGTTTCTAGTGCCTACCGTTCATGTACAATTCCAAAACAAACTGCATTTCATATATATACATATATATATACACCGCTCACCCATAACATTAAAACCACTTTGTGATGTTTGTGTGATCTAAATGTTTTAATGTGTAGGTAGGTGGTACCTGTCAAAGTATCATCCACATGAATGCCAGGACCCAAGGTTTCCCAGCAGAACATTGCCCAGAGCATCACACTGCCTCTGTCGGCTTGCCGTCTTCCCATAGTGCATCTCTTCCCCAGGTAAGCAACGCACATGCACCCAGCTGTCCACATGATGGAAAAGAAAATGTGATTCATCAGACCAGGCCATCTTCTTCCATTGCTCCATGGTCCAGTTCTGATGCTCATGTGCCCATCATGGGCACTCAGCAAGCTGCAGTGTACTGTGTGTTCTGACACCTTTCTATGATAGCCAGCATTAACTTTTTTAGCAATTTGTGCTACAGTATCTCTTCTGTGGGATCGGACCAGACGGGCTAGCCTTTGCTCCACAAGTCTCACCCTTCAGTGGTCTTCCAGGCCTTTTGGTGTTTTTAAGAATGTACCAGATTGTTTATTTGGCCACTTCTAAAGTTTCTGCTGTCTCTCTGATAGGTCTGTTTTGTTTTTTCAGCCTAATGATGGCCTCCTTCACTTGCATCTCTTTGGACCGCATAGTGAGAGTTCTCATTAACAGCTTCCAAATGCAAATTAAACACATGGAATCAACTCCAGACCTTTTATTCCCTTAATCTGTCATGAAATAAGGAGGAAACAGGCCATATCTGGCCATGAAACTGATTATCAGTCAAATGTCCAATTACTTTTGATCCTGTGAGAATAGAGGGACTCTGTAAAAATGGCTGTAATTCCTAAATGGTTAATGCAATATTTTTGTTTACTAAACCCCTTGAATTAAAGCTGAAAGTCTACACTTTAATCACATCTTGATTGCTTCATTTCAAATCCACTGTGGTGGTGTACAGAGGCAAAATTACAAAAAATTGTGTCACTGTCTGAATATTTACGGACCTGACTGTAAATTAAATTATAAATTACATAAATTCTTTCTCTTCTTCTGAAAAATAGTAAAAACCAACACACTTCTTTTCATATTTACCACATTTCCCATTGTTATTTGTGATATGAATTTTCAGTTACTGTATCACATATAAGCACTTGAACATTGATAAACAAATACATGACAAAACAAAATTGTGAATACTGGCAGAAACTACAGTTCTTACATCACTTCTTGTGTTTATATATTTCTATTTTAAACAAACTGTGAGTTGAGAAAATATGAAAGAGGATGGATGGCTTTTGGTAATAACTACTGCCCCTGAAGGGTATAAGAGATTTAACACCCATGAATTTAACTGAAAATGATGACAACACAAAAGCAATAAAACAATAAAATGTACGGCAGGCCGTGAGCTGAAGGGATGCATTATCATGCAAGCTTTTTCCCTTCTGTGTAACTCCATCAAAGTAGCTGTGATTATTCAGTTCCTGTCGCAGAACTATATTATGTTATGAATGCTAATGAATGCAAATAGGTGCTTTTTGGCATTTAGCCCCAGAAACCACAACTGTTATGAACAAATACTTCAATGGGGACAGAATCAGCCCAGCGGGAATGAAACATGTTCTGTATTGAATTATTTCTTATTTCATTTTAGTAGAGAATTTGCATTAGAGATGATATTTACTATGTGGGGCAGCAGTTAAAGGAATGACCTAATAAAAAACTAATTTATATAATTTTCCTCTATGAACTGAATATCTGACTCAAAAATATTTCCTGCTTATGTGCTTGCTTTTTTAATTATACAGTATACATTATTCAGATAATATATAAATAAACTATTAGGATTTTTGTTTTTTACTAAAATAGCAGGGATGGGAGCGGCATGGTGGCACAGCAGGTAGCCGTGCCCCCTCACAGCTCCAGAGTCCTGGGTTCGATGTTGAACTTGGGTCATTGTCTGTGTGGAGTCTCACATGTTCTCTCTGTGTTCATGTGGGTTTCCTCTGGGTTCTCCAGTTTCCTCCCACTGCCCAAAAACATGCAGATTGGCCAGGATAAATTGCCCCTAGGTGTGTGTGTGTGTGTGTTCTTCACTGGTGGATCTGATGTCCGATCCAGGCTGAATTCTTTTGCCTTGTGTCCAGTGTTAGAGAGATAGGTTCCAGGTCTGCTGTGACCCTGACCAGGATAAAGTGGTAGTGCAATAGCAGAGATGGTCTGTATTTACAAACTTAAGTGGATCTATATCATTCTCATGACATTGTACTATAACATTAGACTCAACCACCTATAGTGTAGAGGTGAAATTGCAGAAAGCTGGAGGTTTTCTGTGTAATAATATACTGTAGTTCCATTTGAAACCCAAATTTTTTAATATGGACTCTCCCTGATGCTGCTATTTTGCAAAATCCACAAAATCCCCTGCTTTTTTACAAATTGCAGGACTGTCAGAAAGCCTCTTTGGGGCCCTTAAACAAGAACCTTAACTCTCAGTAGCTCTGGTCTGTGTTTAGATTGAATTTCTCTTCACTTGGAGATTAGGTGATACTCTGGATAACAGCATCAGCCAAACGAAACCTGTACTTCCTCAGTAATTAAACATCCCTTGACGCATCCCATTAGACCTGCTGTGCAGGATAGCTAAACCTCGTGTAAGCACTGTCACAGTTATACATCAGCCTCTGTTACTGTGTTCACACAGTTCACAGCTTGAATAAAGCTCTTCAGTGGATAAAGTAAAATATTACAGTCCGAATGGTGAATAAATGGGGATCGGTTACACACAAACCTCAAATTGCAAACAGTGATTTTGGCTTTTTTGTCGCAGTTTATTGTTAGGACTTTCTGACTACTACTATAGCTAGAGTTGGTATGTAGTTATTTTATTTGCTTCAGTGTTATCTCTAGCCTTGGGTCTGTGTCATGTAACTCAATTACATATGAAAGTATAAAGTTTTCTATTCCAGACACAAAGAAATCCAGTTAAAAAAGGAAAATGCCAGATTAAGTACAGTTAAGCCCAACGGATCCCGCTAATCAGCTAGCTTACGTGAGCTAACCTGACAGGATTTCTGAGAGCAGTTTTGTCATACCCCTACATGTTTGTAATTTGCTAACACAAGCTATCCTGACAGGTTTCTGGGAAACATTTTTAATCATATTCACAAATGTTCATAATCATCACTGCTAAAATTAGCCAATTAAATAATATGAGCTAACAACTAAGCCATATTAATAAATATTTATAATCTACACTGCTAATTCTAGCTAGTAAGTTCACACAAGCTAACTAGTTTCTATTGGAGAATTTTTAAATCATCTTCACAAATGTTCATAATTTTTCACTGCTATTACTATCCATAGCTAATATGAGCTAACTTGACTGGATTTCTGAAAGAATATTTAAGTCATATTCATAAACATTCATAATCTACAAGCTAACATTCATAATCTACAACCTAACAGGCAAGGTAACAGGTGCTAAACTGAGAGAATTTTTAATTTTGATTAAGTTTGCATCTTCATAGCTAGTGATAGCTAGCAAGCCGACATGAAATAAGCTAGCATTTCATTTGCATGCTGTGATGTCAACCAAAAAACTTGATAATATTAACACAGTCCTTCAGAAAAGGCCAGATGAAAGAAAAGGGAAGATGACCTGATCCATTTTTACATTTGGTTTTCCATGATCATAACACTCACCATTTTCTTTCTTAACAGTGTCCCAACTTGAATTTTATTTTTAAAATAGTTTGTAGTTTAATGACATATAGTTTAACTAGTGACAGAAGTGTTACACCCCTTCATTATTTCACTCTAAGAAAGAGTTATTAAATCCTGATAAGATATTCTGGCATTCCCAGATGAGTGTTTTTGAAAGGGTTGATGTTCTTTTTAGCCTCTACAACTAAATACTCTAAATCCTCAAATCTCCACTGCACCACATTGTAGCTTTTTCTGTGTACTGCTTTTCACTTTTTGCCACCTTTTTAATACAGCAGTGGAGAAACCAAATAACTGTAGTATGTTGGGTCTTAGTAAATTATGTTTAGCATTTATTATTATTATCCATCCATTTTCTGTACTGCTTATCCTACACAGGGTCATGAGGGAGCCTGGAGCCTATCCCAGGGGACTCAGCCAACCCACAGGCCAACCCATCGCAGGGCACAATCACACACATATGCTCGCACACCCATTCACACACTATGGACAATTTAGAGATGCCAGTCAGCCTACAATGCATGTCTTTGAACTGGAGGAGGAAACCAGTGTACCCCAAAGCACATGGAGAACATGCAAACTCTGCACACACAGGGCAGAGGTGAGAATCAAACCAGAGGTGCAAGGCAAACGTGCTAACCACTAAGGCACCATGACCCCCGTTAGTATTATTATTATTATTATTATTATTATATTTTAAAAAAATATATACAGGACTGCCTGATATGTGAAAAATAGGGTTCAGGCAGGTTATTGTGCTATTTCAGAAATGGCAATTGCATGTGTAGATGGGGATGGTACATAAATTTGTATTAAAAGATGAGATTGGGTAAATAAATTGTCTTTCTACATATGACTCTTTCTTATTGTTGTAATGTCCATCTTGAAGCTGAAATTGCTTTCTTCCTCAGGACACAGTTTGGCATCACACTGCACAAGCGTCAGGAAGCGTCAGGAGGTGTGGCCCAAAGTTTGAAGTTGGAATTGTTCATTAGGACTGACTCACATGATATGTATGTGAATTTCATTTGTATGCTTAATTTTATTGTGTACTTTTATGAAACTGTATGAACAACTGGTTGTAATCACCTATCAGTTCAACAATATCTTGGTTCCCTTCTTTTCCTTTTTTCTTTTGGCATGTAATGTTGAAATATGGACAATAGGTGGCAGCATATTCACACCAATATTTTATCATGGCTTTTTTTTTTTTTTTTTTTTTTTTTTTTTTTTTTTTTTCCTCCTGAGTAGACAAGGTGTCTCCCACATCTGAAACAACAGTGGAGATAAAACAACAATCTGATTAAAGTAATTTTATAAAGGAAGACTGTTCCATTACTGAGGCTCAATTACTGCCAATTCAGGTGTGTAATTGTTGGCTATAGATCGTATTTCAGATAGAAATTGTACCTCTGAAGTATACGGTTATGATGACTTCATCACGCACGCTACACTATATATATTAAAGAGAAACACTCTACTTTTTAAGGGACTAAAAGTAATTGGACGGTTGGCTGCTCAGCTGTTCCAGGGTTAGGTCCAGGTGTGTTATTCCCTCATTATTTCACTTTACAAGTAAGCAGATAAAAGGTCTAGAGATGATTTAAAGTGTGGCATTTGCATTTGGAATCTGTTAACTCTGTAATCTAATAATAATCTATCTAATCCATCTAATAATCTGTTCCTGTTACCTCTCAATATGACGTCCACAGAGCTGTCACGCCCACTGATGCAAGTTAGGCTGAAAAATAAAAAAACATTAGATGTGGTCAAATAGACTATTTGGTACATTCTTAAGAAGAAAGAATGCACTGGTGAGCTCATGAACCACAGAAGTGTCAAGAAGTGTATCTGTGTCAAGGTCAACAATCAATAGAAGACGTTGCTAAAAAAAAAAAAAAGGGAAAAGAAAAGAAAAGAAAAAAAAAAACTGTACAGTTCAAAGTCCTATTGTTATATGTGACAAAGATCAGCTTTTGCCAGAATGATGGAAAGAGAAGAGTGTGGAAAAGGGAAGGAACTGCTCGTGATCAGAAGCATACCACTTCATCTTATGCCTTGGGCTTCCTTTTATTTATTGATGATGTGACTGCTGTGAAAAGCAGCAGGATAAATTGACGAAGTGTATAGGGATATATTATCTGCTCAGATTCAGCCGAATGCTTCAAAACTACCTAAACATACTGCAACCCGAATGCAACCGAGCATGTGCATTTCACTTGCAGAAGGCAAAAGCACATATAAAAAGTGTTGTGATTCCTACACCATTCTCCTGATATGGAAGAAAATACCCTCAAATTATAAATGATAGTCTGCACAGCAGAAAGTCCGGACAGCAGTTATTTTGTCTCTATATCAATATCTCTCTCTCTGTCTCTCTATACACACACACACACACACACACACACACATATATATGATTAATACAATTATGAATCTAATAATTCTTAGACTTCTTTATGTGTACTATGTATACTATCAACCAAGCAAGCAATCATTCAATCTGATGGGAAGGTCAGTTCAATTAGGTCTTAGACTCTTTAAATTTATTATTAATTTGGATTATTATGCAGTTTTATACATAAAATTTTGCAAAACTGGGAGATAATAAGAACTTTCTTTTTCTGTTCATATTAATATTCATTTAATTGACATATATGCTAATTTATTTACACTAATTTATTTATTTAATTCATAGCCTGTCTCCCTGTCAGCTGATGAGCTCCCAGTTGAACAGAGAGCTCTGAAAACCATAAACATCAGTCACCTGACATTACTTAGAGCCTATTCAAGACTAGTAAGATTTGAATTTAAGATATTATTTCATGATCAATTGTTTATACCACATTTTACTAAAGTGTTTATTGTACTTTGTCGCAACTAATGATGCAATATTCATTTTCACATAAATCAAAACATTTATGTAGTTACAAATGCTGTTATGAATAAAGAGTAATGCATGGTAAATTAGTACAGTCTAATTTGTCTAATTTGAGCTTTATTAAACAAACAACAAGACCTTAATTAATCCATAATGTGGGTTTCTTCAAAAGTGTTATAACTGATTATTACCTCATCAGCTCAATAATATCCTGATTTCCTTCAGTTCCAGTTTCCTGGTGCCAGATTTATTGGCACTTCATGCAGCTAACACTACTACTACTACTACTACTACTAATAATAATAATTAATAGAAAAATAGAAAATGGATAGGCAAAGTGAACAAGGATGATTTAAAAGGAACACTTAAAAGCAGAGCAAAGGTGAAAATGTCTAGGAGGCTCTGCATGCACGCGCGCGCGCACTTCCGGCGGCGCGCACTTGAGCGGAGCGGTGGATGGAAAGCACGCGCAGCGCGTCCCCGCTCCTCCTCCTCCTCCTCCTCCTCCTCTGAGCTGCTGCTGGTGCTGATGCTGTTTGGTCACATTTGCGCGGCGGCGAATGCACGAGCTGCTTTGCGGTTTGTCTTCACCGGAGCATCATCAGATACACGCGCTACCGGTGAGTAAGATTCGGTAATAATGCGCCTTTCAGTGCGGTTTTTCTGGCAGGGAATATGTGCTGGGTGATCTCCAGTCTCGAGCTCATAACGGCCTGTCGGTACCGGGATGGTGAAATAGCGCGCGCGGTGCGTTATTCACGTTAAACAGGATGTTTACAGAGCGGCGTTTGGCTCTGATTGGAGAAATGCGTGGCTGTGATTCACTCCCATTTTACAGAGGAGAGCTTAGATTAAATCCTGCTCAGAGAACACAGTTGAATCATGCAGGCTTGAATTAAGACACGCCGAATTTAATTAGGATTTATTAGGAATATTTATTGTCTATAACAACACATAGAAACGTGCCTGTGCTATTGCTCAAAAACAAACTCATAGTGTTTCTGTGTGCACTTCCTGCTGGACCCCAGTGAGCACTCTGGCTATTAATTCAAGTGTTGGCTTTAAGTGGCAGCTAATTCAACACTAGAGGTTGTGCTGTGCATTGATTTTGCTCCACAGTGGCAGGAACTGACCAGATGGTTGCGTCATAGGCACTTGCTGATACATACTGTGCGTTTTTGCATTCTCATTATTGCAAGTTCTTGCATGGATACAGTAAGTAAAAATACCCAACACTGTTTACTGTCTGGTATCAGTGCTGCTTACATTTCATACACTGGCATTAGGACGGTTCTGGGGTTTTTACTGGTTAGATGGTGTTTTGATTCTGTTCAGAGTAAACTTCTCAGCTTCACTAGCTCCAGACAAACATTTACAATCTGCTGACTCCATGTTTTATGTTTTGTTGTAATTTCTGAGTCTGGAGCCCTTGATGACTCTGAAGTCCTTCGAGATCTTGAGCAGGTCTGTCTTTAAAAAGTGATGTATATCACAAAAATACTAAACGGTGGTAGATAGTTGAAGAGGGACTGAATTTTCAGAAGATTATAAGATGATTGGGAAAATTGAGAAATGGTTAGAGAAAGACTGGATCTGGTAAATGTTTAGGGAACTGATTAATTTGGTAGATGGTTAAAGATGGTTGAATTCTTTTTATATAGTGAAGATTTGATGTTGGTAGATGTTAGAAACACTGGATTTGGCAGATGTTTACAAATTTGTGAAATCTCCTAAATGGTTGTAGAATTACTGAATTTGGTAGATGTTTAGAGAGTTGGTGAAGTTGGTAGATGTATAGAGAATTGCTGAATTTGGTAGATGTGTAGAGAATTGCTGAATTTGGTAGATGTGTAGAGAATTACTGAATTTGGTAGATGTTTAGAGAGTTGGTGAATTTGGTAGATGTATAGAGAATTGCTGAATTTGGTAGATGTTTAGAGAGTTGGTGAAGTTGGTAGATGTATAGAGAATTGCTGAATTTGGTAGATGTTTAGAGAGTTGCTGAATTTGGTAGATGTGTAGAGAATTACTGAATTTGGTAGATGTTTAGAGAGTTGGTGAATTTGGTAGATGTATAGAGAATTACTGAATTTGGTAGATGTTTAGAGAGTTGGTGAAGTTGGTAGATGTGTAGAGAATTGCTGAATTTGGTAGATGTTTAGAGAGTTGGTGAAGGTGGTAGATGTGTAGAGAATTACTGAATTTGGTAGATGTTTAGAGAGTTGGTGAAGTTGGTAGATGTGTAGAGAATTGCTGAATTTGGTAGATGTTTAGAGAGTTGTTGAAGTTGGTAGATGTGTAGAGAATTACTGAATTTGGTAGATGTTTAGAGAGTTGGTGAAGTTGGTAGATGTATAGAGAATTGCTGAATTTGGTAGATGTGTAGAGAGTTGTTGAAGTTGGTAGATGTGTAGAGAATTACTGAATTTGGTAGATGTTTAGAGAGTTGGTGAAGTTGGTAGATGTGTAGAGAATTGCTGAATTTGGTAGATGTTTAGAGAGTTGGTGAAGTTGGTAGATGTGTAGAGAATTGCTGAATTTGGTAGATGTTTAGAGAGTTGTTGAAGTTGGTAGATGTGTAGAGAATTACTGAATTTGGTAGATGTTTAGAGAGTTGGTGAAGTTGGTAGATGTATAGAGAATTGCTGAATTTGGTAGATGTGTAGAGAATTGCTGAATTTGGTAGATGTGTAGAGAATTGCTGAATTTGGTAGATGTTTAGAGAATTGCTGAATTTGGTAGATGTTTAGAGATTTACTGAATTTGGTAGATGTTTAAAGAGTTGGTGAAGTTGGTAGATATGTAGCGAATTACTGAATTTGGTAGATGTTTAGAGAAAGGCTGAATTTGGTAGATGTGTAGAGAATTGCTGAATCTGGGAGATGTTCAAAAATTAGCTGAATCTGGTAGATGGTTAAAGGAGAGTTGAATTTGGTAGACAATTACAGAAAGATTGGTTTTGTTAAACGGTTAAAGAAGCTCTAACTCTGGGAGATACTGAAGGTCTGATTTGGTGGATGATTAGACAAAGACTGGATTTGTTAAATGGTTAGAGGGGGGATGAAATTGGTAGATGGTTACAGGATGGCTGGTTTTGATCAGTGGTTCAGAAGGTATAAATATGGTAGATCGTGAAGGTGTGAGTTTGGTAGACAGAGAAAGACCTGATTTGGAAGACAGTTAAAGGGTTTAGTAGATGGTTACAGGATGGCTGGGTTTGATAGATGCTTATAGAAGTGCTGAATTTGGTAGACATTTAAAGGAGGACTGAAGTGGATAGTTTGAGGAGGACTGAACTGAGAAGATTGTTAGAGGATAGGTAATTAAATAAAATAGTTAAGTAAATAAAGCGATGCTTTAAACACCATGAGTCAGTTAGGTGACCTTTAACATCCATGAATGGGATGATTCTTTTTTATGTGGTGGAAAATAATTTATTCTTTCCAAGGCTCAGTATGAGCAAATCAGTGGTGTTATTCACTTCTCTGACACATTTTTGCAGCATCTCAAATGTCTTTTTTAATGCCTTTGGCATTAAAAAAAACATTCCAAATGCTAGGAAGCATATAATTCATTATAACAAGGCTTTTATAATTGAATTTTATAATTTTGATAATTTATTTTGCATTTAGGACACAACCCAACTCCACTCATAGGCTAATCAAAACTTTGGTGAGAGGATTGTTAGAGCTGCTCTACCATAAAATCATTAAACATCATCAAAAATCACAGATTCAGCCATACACTATATGGCCAAAAGTATGTGGACACCTGACCAGCACACCCATATGTGCTTTTTGAATATCTGATTCCAGATTTAGTCCCCCGTTTCTGTTATAGTAATCTCCATTCTTCTGGGAAGGCTTTCCACTAGATTTTGGAACATAATTGTGGAGATTCAACAAACAAAAGAGCATTAGTGAGGTCAGGCACTGATGTTGGGAGAGTAGGCCTGGGGTGCAGTCAGTGTTCCAGTTCAACCCAAAGGTGTTCATTGGGGTTGAGGTCAGGGCTCTGTGCAGGCCACTGAAGTTCTTCCACTCCGACCTTGGCAAACGATGTTTTCATGGACCATGCGTTCTGTACAGGAGCATTGTCATGCTGGAACATGTTTAGGCCTCTTAGTTCCAGTGAAGGGAAATTATCATGCTACAACATACAAAGACATTCTATACTATTGTGTGCTTCCAACTTTGTGGCAACAGTTTGGGGAAAGTCCACATATGGGCATGATGGTCAGGTGTGTACAAACTTTTGGCCATATAGTGTAGATATGACAGTAGTAGTATCGGTGATATGATTCCAAAAAAGAATGGTGGAAGCATTATATGCAGTGCAGTACATATGTATATCAGAATAAGTCAACAATATAGAAGTGCTGGTGCAGTATATTAGAGGATTGTCCTTGTGCAAAAATACAAATAAATGACAGCAGCATGTAATATGTTGAAGGACACTAATGTCAGCAAGAGTACAAACAAAAGAGCTGGTGCAATGGCAATAGTGCAATAGACCAGGGACTGCACAGTGTACTATAACAGCCTCCCCAGTCACCAGATATAAATCCAAAAGATCACCTTTGGGATGTGGTACAGTCAGAGATTTGAAGCACGAATGTGCAGCTGTATCTGCAGAAATGTTGTGATGCAATCATATCAACATTGACCAGAACCTTGAAGGAATACCATGAAGAATTGAGGCTGTTCTTTGAGCAAGGGTGAGGGTCCTACCTAGTACTAGTATAGTGTTCCTAATAAAGTGTCTGGTGAGTGTCTGTCAACAATACAGCCATCGCAAACCCTCTTAGCAGAACTGCAGAGGCACCTGACATTGCATGTGTTAGATACTCTAAAACCTGATAAAGCTTAATATTGGGTGTAAAATACCAGTTAGATCGCATTGCATCTTACTGTATGTTCAGCTCTTTACTAAGGGAAGTCAAGCACTGTCACAAGATCATGAGATATTCTTTCTGGCAGTAATTGTTACCATTCATACTGCTCCCGTAAATATCAGGATCCATCCATCCATTTTCCATACTGCATATCCTACACAGGATCGCAGGGGAGCCTGGACCCTATCCCAGGGGACTCGGGGCACAAGGCAGGGGACTCGCTGGATGGGGTGCCAACTCAATGCAGGGCACAATCACACACATTCACACACTACGGACTGGGGAGGAAACCCCCGAAGCACAGGGAGAACATGCGGAGGCGAGATTCGAACCCCTGACCCACAAGGCAAACGTGCTAACCACTAAGCCACCGTGCCCCCAAAATCAGGATCTCTTTATCCAAATTGGCAAAATTTTTAGCACCAGAAAACTGTGACTGCTTTTTCCTTTCCAGTGCCAACTGCAATCATTCATCTTTATCATCTTTATTAATCTTTATACACAAACATTTGCCAAGTCATTTTGTTGCAGCTGGTATGAGCTGGTTAAATAAACATCTGATCAGTCAAAGGTACAATATCCATAATTAACCTACCAATGGTGTTGTAATGCACCATAATGAGGACACAGTCATTTTAACTGTATCTGGTTCCACTTCTCTCTCTCTCTCTCTCTCTCTCTCTCTCTCTCTCTCTTGACTATAACTAGAATCCCAAGTCTAAATCCCAAGAAAAACATGCGGGTAATTCTGGGAGAAGAGGAACTGGAGCTGATTGTAGTGTGTTGTGCTCCCCTGTATTGTTTCAGTTTACACTTTCTTCTTCTGTGACTTTCCTGTGCTTTTGTTTTGCTTTAAAGCTAACACATTGTAGGAGTGTGTATGACAGTTGCTAACACTGTCAAAATGTTGGCCGCCCACACTGCTAATGTCAGACTACAATTTGGTTTTCTTAAATTTAATGGCTTTGATAATATAAACCAGTGGCGCTGTTCCCGTTCATCATGTGGATTAATGTAGGTGGGTTTTTGAGGCACAACTGGCACAGTTATTATTTATCTTTGTCTCTGAGGATTTTCATTAAGAGCAGGGCTCAAAAATGCAAACCCAGGTTTAGATGTGCTCTTTTACTAATATTTTTCTTTCTGAGGTGATAGATGACCTCATATATTACTGTATCTATGCTATTATTGTACATTAAAAGGAAAAATCCACCCTGAAACACATTAAAGATGTTTATATTGAACTATTTCTGATATGTTTAGCAGTTCTGGTGGTAAATTGATGGTAGATGCTGTATTTCTTTGTTATTCCTGTGAGAAGTTAGTGCTATGCTGATGTCACAAGGGGGACAATATTAGTGGAGTTACAATGGCATGTAATAAAAGAAAGAAATTTCAGTGATCTCAATCATTAGGGATGTTTGTCAGATTTTGCTTTTAGTTCCTAAAAACAAAGGAGCAAGTATTTCTTTCCCCACACACCATTTAGCAATGTTCAATGTCATATTAATGAGAAATCCAGTAGAAGCAGAGTACATAACAAATGTTAGACTCAAAGTTCCAGAATGCAATGCAGCTATACGACGCCGTTGTGAAGAGTTACGCCAGTGGCTCGGTCTGGCTAATTAGCAATCTATGCAGATTATGAAGGTATTAAAAGCAATATTAGCGTGAAAGTTTAGGCTTTGCATCTGAGCTCTTTGAGCAGAGTGTACAGATGAGGAGGTAAGAGCTGGACAGACTAAACGACTAAAGTGCTGCTGCATCACTCACTTTAGGTAGAGATGAAACAAGGGCAAAATCTCACTGGAACCACTAACAGCAGGTAGTCGAAGGGATTTGTGGGTAATGTATGAAACCAAAGTCAAAATAGATTGTGCCGACGAAAGAAGTTTAAACTAAAAAAGTCAACTCAGAATTTAATTAAAAAGTAAATCTTGGATGGCATTGAAGATTACATGTTAATTTTAAATATTAATATGCAAAGTGAATTTTTCCTGTTGTTTTTATTGTGGATTAGTATTATTTCTGCAAATTATAGTTTATCATTGGTAGTCTGAATGGCAGTTTTGTGTGTAGTGTGTGTAACACTTATGAGTACTAGCAATGACAGCAACCTCCAGCAATCTCTCCCCATGTAGCTCTCTGGTAGCCCATGTCCACTGCTTAATCTGGAACCAATCCAAGCATTTATACCACAAAGGAGATGGTTCTTGGCTGGTAAAGCCAGTTTGGCTCCAGCACCAAAATTCTGCTGGGTTGAAACCATTAACTGACGATGTCAAGGTCTGGGGGGACGTCATTTTGTTACCATGACAAAAGCTTAAGTAATTTACAGAAAGTGCTGGAATTTAGATAGCAATGAATAGTGCAGGGTGGATGGAAGATATTGTTAAAAAAACATATAGACTAATGTTGCTGTGATAACCATTTTAGTGGTAATTTAAGTAAGGAATAAAACATGACAGGCAGGTAGTTACAGGAAAATGATCAATGATGAAGTGGTGTGATGTAAATCCTTCATTATTTTTAATAGCAATGTCCTGGGGTGTTTTATTTATCTTATACCACAGCAATTTGCCAATAATTGCATTTGTTCCTGTTATCACATACATTATAGTAGCTATATACAGTCCTTCCCCTCTCTCTCTCTCTCTCTCTCTCTCTCTCGAATTTAAAAGACAAAAAAATATAGCTTGTCATGTTAATGAGAAACTGCAAAACCCTCCATCCTGAAGACATCCTCAAGACTCCATCCTGAAACCCTCAAGTTTTGCTTCTGACTTTTACAAAGCGCTGACACTGGAGACTCCTTCCAGAAAAGCTAAATAAACGTCTCCTAAGAGAAAACTTCATAACAACAAATACACACATTGTGTGGCACAGTTCTCTGTGTTAGTTGTTACTATAGTAACAGTAACATATTAGAAGAAGCACATTTATTTAAACCTTGTAGCCGAACTATTGTCAGAGCTGCTATTATAGAAAATTAATCAACATCTTCTGACCAATCAGAGCTGATGATTCAGCAGCGCTGTGGTATAAATTAACTTTATGCTGCATGGCTCAGAATAAAATAGGAATAAATGGGTGGTAAAAGATGTTCCCAAAACCAGAAGTATGACCTGTAAAACCCTGCATAGTAGGTAATATTAGGAAACGTCCACATTTGTACTGGTTTGGCTCTTAAACTGGTAAAAAGGCAGGCTGCTTCTTACAAAGGTCTGCTGGTTCACTGAAACTGCATCAGCACTGTATTGGTGCTGTCAGATGGTGTAAATCTCACAGCACCTGTATCACTGTAGACTTCTTTAACCAAATGTATATAAAGGAAGGTGACAGTGTTACCGAAGATAAAATGCACGGTTTGGGTCACCTTTTGCAGTGAATGAGCTTGGAGTTGGAGATACAGTAAAGCGAGGCATGTTATCCACAGTAGGCTGGCTGCCTTGTGTTTGTTTGAGCTCTAAATCACTTCATGCTGATTGGCATAGCTTCGAGGCGGCCATTAGTGCTACTCAGGAAAAACATGCTCGGAAATTTTAGCCTTTATAGAGCATTTGCGTGTCAGAAAGAGTAGAAGCACTGCTGTCACACACACACACACACACACACACACATGCGCACACACACAGATATTCTTACTTGCTGATACATAATGATCATGTGGGTGTTTATATGCAAGCACAGGTATTTTGGGACTATGGATGTGTGTTTATGTGTGTGTGCAGGAAAGCGTGTGTGTGTGTGTGTGTGTGTGTGTGTGTGTGTGTGTGTGTGGGTGGTCAAACAAGATGTCTCAGAGATCACTACTGCCATTTGCTGGTTTTTGATGGCTCATGATTGTTCTTGCAACTCTCTAAGTGTGTGTGTGTGTGTGTGTGTGTGTGTGTACACGATGTAATTAAGCTAAGGTTCATCCAGCGTTAGAGGGTCATTCTAAGTAAATTTCATGAAGAGATTTATTTAGGAGCATATCTATATTTCCAGGCTCCTACAATCCCAGGATTTTATGTTCTCAATGTTCCCAGGGTTCTAGGTGAGCTGTGTTCACAGGATTCTAATGGAATTAAGTTCCCAGGGTTCAGAAGATAGCTCAGAGAACTATCTTCCCAGGGATTTGTGTTTTTGAGTCCCCCATGTTTCCAGAGTCTTGCGTTCTTAAGGTCCCAGTGTCATATGTCGTCAGAGCGATTTGTTTTCATGTTTCTAGTGCCTGATATTCTCAGGGCCATGTTATCTCAGGATCCTATATTCTCAGAGGTCCTTGTTTCCAGGGTTATCAGATAAAGCAATGATCAGACTGAACGCAAATATTATTCACCAGTTGAAGGGTAAATTATGTGAGAGAGGAAAAAACACGCATTTGCATCTAGTAGCTGTTACTTTGGCTTTGTACTGACTAAGTATATGATCTTTGAGCTGTGAATTTGTAAACCTCAGTCTTGTGAGCCAAAAAAAAAAAAAAAAAAAAAAAAAAAAAACAAAGGCAGCTTATGGTCCCCTTGGTTGGTAAGAAAAATGGAGACCCCATGGAGCAATCACATCAAACTGTTGCCTTGCTTTTTTTTTTTTTTTTTTTTTTTTTTTTTTTTTTTTTTTGCTGTTGCTTGAGGCACACCTGGAAAAAAAAAGACATTACTCCTAATTTCTCTCCCATCAGTACTAACATACTGTTCTTGCCTGTATCACACAATCAGTTAGTCTACATGCTATCAAAAAGTCTGGCTGAATCAGAGTGATGGGGAAAAAAAGAAAAACCAAAAAGATAATATTCTTTTGGAATATGCTTTATATATATATATTTTATATATATATATATATATATATATATATATATATATATATATATATATATAAGAGATTGGTTGCTTGACTTTAAAAGTGTGAGGATGTGCTATGCATTGCCATTTAATATTTTCTTTCAGTAAAGCAAACCTTGGCTTAGATTCATCAGGTTCTACAGCGAAACGTTTTACTGAAAGTTTAACTCAAGCATATGATTAACTGCTTTTCCTGTGTACTGACTCATTAAGCTTGTGACACTGAATTCGCTTCTTTGCGATTGCCACCACAAATGAACCTTTTAATTTTTATGTAGCCTAATTTTGAATGAGTACACTAAAACATTGGCATTCAAAGCAGATATTAAACACACAAAACACTCTAACATCATGAATTGAGGCTGTTCAATGGTACATACACATTATATGCCATGAGTGTCTCCCTCTGGTCCCTGTACATTAACTCGCTGCTTGAGATGCGCTATGTTTAGCTTCATAACAGTGCAGTTTGGGGTTATACAGTATGGAGCTATAACTATAACTGGTATAACTAACATTTTTGTGTATTTTTTGGAAACTAACTCTCCTCTCCAGTCCTGACTGGTCACAATAAAGCAGCTCTCACATGATTTTCAAACATAATATATGAAACCATGTTTGTCTAATTTAGTTACTGATATTTTTTTATTTAACATTCCCCAAGAAGGAAATGCTCGAACAATCTGAATTTTGAGGGTCCAATCACTTCAACCTATATATGTGTGTCATTATTTTTTGGCCAGTGTATCACCAGGGTATCGAGAATTGCATACTACCTCAAGTCAAAAACATCAAGGTCATCAGGATTAGTGATCTAATCACAACAGAATTATTATAGAATGAAATGCTCAAATACTGATGCATTATCAAAGCTGGTGACTTATTTACTGAAAATATGAAATAAAAAATAATGTATGTTCAATAAATGAGGGAAGATTGGATTGAAAATCAGCAGTATGTTAGCAGTAGGTTAGCAATTAGTGTAGCTGCAGAGTTAAATTGGTTGCTTTAATTTAGAGTTTAGCTGCTATACTATAAAGCCTTAGTCAAAAGGAACCACATAGTAGCAGTAGCAGAAAACCTTATAGCTATGGTCCTGTGAGACCTCCAGATCCAGACAGATAAACCAATAATACAGACAAAATAATAGATAAGCATCAGAAAACAGCATGTGCTGGGCTCATAGATGTGTGAATCCTGAGTGACGATAACAATCAAAGGAAGGAATACAAAAAGCTAGAAAAGCAACAAAAAAGGAGGGGCTACAAAGAGGAACTAGAGAGAATAAAGAAGTTTAAAGCTCAGGTTTGTTACTCCCAAGCTAAAAGAGGGGCTTCAATAGATTCCAGGAATGGAAACATCCCAGAAGACCTCTGGTAGGAGACATGATAGTAAGGGAAGATATAACCAACTGGGAGGGTGCGTGTATATATATATATATATATATATATATATATATATATATATATATATATATATATATATATATAGTGCACATCACTATGTAGACCACTTAAACACCATGACAAACATCACTGTCCCAGATTATGCTATGTAGGCCACATGCCATCAGACCACTGTTTCCCAAACTACAAAACCTATTCACAATGTAGGCCATATAAACACCACATATAGGCTATATGCCATTTACTATATAGTGTATACCGCCACAAATCAGTCTACTGTGGACGTGTGTAAAATGTCTCCATACATAGCGGAAATTAACACTTTGTCTTCCAAAATTTTTCATACTTAGTTTATATTTTATTTATATATATATTTTTTTTTTCAGATAGCCTTTAAGAATGCCTTTGAGTTCCCTGGTGGTCTAGTGACTAAGGATCCTATGATCTCACCACCGCAGCCTGGGTTCAGTTCCCGGGCAGGGAACCAACCCAGCTACTGGGAGTGTACTCTCAGTGCTGGTCCCAAGCCTAGATAAAATGGGAGGGCTGCATCAGGAAGGGCATCTGGTGTAAACCCTGTGCCAAATCAATCATGCGGACCAATGATCCGCTGTGGCAACGCCTAATGGGAGCAGCTGAAAGAGCAATAACCATTTCAAGAATGCCTTTGACAAAAGAAGAATGTATTGAAATCATTCTCATGGCTGGATCGGGAAGCTGTTGCAAGGTTGAGATGGACTTTAACAGGAAACATGGCAAGCACATCACACAAACTTGTTAACAAAAAGACGGGAAGTGTTGCGGACCAACCGAGAAGTGGATGTCCATGAACATCTACTGAGAAAGGCACAGTCGACCTGCTGCTGGCATACATAGTGCCGTATGTATGGAGACTTTTGGGACATGCTGTATATGCACTATAATGGCTACATTAACTTCATCATGAATCCATTCACTACTCTATTTATTAGGTAGGTCACACAGACATCACAAACATGCCATCATCATCATCATCATCATCAATTCACTTTTGAATAGGTCTGAAATTGTATTCATGTTAAACATATTCACTATATAGGACACGCAAACAGTCCGATTTAAATATGTCCTAAACCACACACAGTATAGACCACATGAACACCATCACAAATGTTACTTTTGTTCAATATATAATCTACATGATGATATTACCATTACCATTCTCATTGCAATGGCTACATAAACATTTTCACAAATGAGTCTTGTTCTGAACCACATCCTGTATTCATCAAATAGAAGACACTTTATGCATTATCACTTACTTATGTTATATTCTTTCAGTGTAACTATGAAAATGACAACATACAATTTTTTTCCACCTGCATTTTGTTCTTAGTTTACTAGTTTAATATTGGGTGATATTGTGTAAACTGAGAGCAAAAGCTCCCACAACCCTCATCTGCTCAGCTCTGTGCTTAGATTGGATTCTGTCTCACTTGTAAATCAGTTTCAATTAAAGCATATGCCAAGTGAAGTAATGTAAATGCAAATATTTGTCAGAAACAGCTTCAGATGTGATAATATACATCATAAAAACGCATAATCTTAGAGAATCATCTTCCAGTCACACCAATACGGAAGGATTTTGTTTTTTGAGTTCTATGTGCAGCAGTTTAAGCAACAAAAACCCTTCAGCACAGAACTGCACAATGTATTATCTTCACGGTGTAGTGAAAAAGGGAACATTTTATACGTAGATACCCTAAATATTCACAATTCCCTAAAAGAGCTTATGCTCAAGTCTCACGCTTGTTTCAGTGGATAATCTCACCTGGATGCTGTACCTAAGAACCGCTGCTGTAATCATAAAGAGTGCCCAGTGCTCCTCCCAGGACTCTTCTTCTCAATGTTCTCATTCTGAACATCTTTTTAAACAAAGTTACTCAGTAGGGATCCAAATCTACATCCGGATTTCAGTAAAGCTACATCCGGACAAATCTACACCCGGATTTCTGACAATGTCTATTGTTAAAAGATAAATAAAACTGAATTGAATATACTGTACATGCTAGAACATTTTGCTAGAACTTAAAAATCATATCAGTGCAATTTCTTATTAATGGTATGTATGTGATAATAATGGAGAATATTTTATCATTCAGATATAACTTCAAAAAAATACCTTCACTACTCCACTGCAGTATTTCCGGGCGGCATTCCTGGGCAGATTTTGTGAGGGGGGGAAAAAATCCAATTCATTAGGCTACATAGGGACAGATGTTTTCTGGAGTTGCTCATTTCAGACATCCAAGATATCCTTCTTGGATAGTCAATCCCATAATTCTGTTCACTGAACAAGAGATCCATGGAGAACAGACCTGATTGCTAACAGTATAGCATGGTAAATATTTTTAAATTGCAATATTGTGATCATATCTACAAGGCTAGTCAAATGGGCACACACCTAACTACCACACACACACACACACACACACACACGCACACACACACACACACACACACCAAAATGCCTTACAGCATTTTTAGCAATGCTTAAAATATCAGAGAGGAGCCAAAATCGAGTTGTGGCTTGGGGAAACCGGTTATGTCTGCAGCGTTTGATGTTTTATTTATAACAGAATGGAAGTAGCAGATTAGCATTGAAATGTCTTGGTAACTGCAGACTATAACGACAAACTCCAAAGATTAAAGGAAATCTGCACCCTGACACACATTGCAATTGTTGATAATGAAATATTTGTGATGTTGCTTAGCGATTTGTTGGTTGCACTGCAAAAAAACACATCTTAGCAAGTAAAAGTATGTTGAATATAGTCAAATATATCTAGTATTCCCGATTATAAGATTATAATAAACCAAATATAAGATTATTACACCTAATTCTAGACCTTTTTTTTTTCACAAATTTTATACTTTAAATAGTCTTGTTCTACTGGCAGATAATTTTGTTTCTTTTAGGCATTTATTTCTAGAATATAAAAATGTTAAGCTTGAAAATAGTAAAAATGACTGGAAATAGTTTTAATAATCTTATTTTTTTTATCGTAGTCTATTTTTTATTGTAATCTTATAATAGGAAATACTAGATAAATTTGATTATATACAAGATATTTTCACTTGATAAGATAGCATTTTTTTGCAGTGTGCTGCTATATTTTTATTATTCCTTTAGGAACTTAGTGGTTGTCTGTCATGCTGAAGTAGCACAGTGAAAATAGATTTAAAAAAATTAACAATATTAAATACAAGGGATAACAGCCAGGTTTCACTGTTGGCTCCTGAAAAACAAAAGAGCAAGAGCTTCTTTTCTCATTCTCCATTTTGCAGCAGTGTTTAATGTCATATTAATGAGAACTCTAATGTAGAAGTATTTGAGTAGATTCTGAACTTAAAGTTTCAGAATGCAATGCAGCTAACAACACCACAAAAAATGACATCTTAGCAAGTGAAAATATGTTGAATATAGTCACATTTATCTAGTTTTTCCTACTATAGGATTACAGTAAACCAAATATAAGCTTATTAAATCTATTTCTAGACATTTTTGCTAATTTCAAGCTTTACGTTTTCTTATTGGCAGATAACTTTGCTTCTTTCTAGAAACAAATACTTTAAATTATACAGAATTTACTGCCAATAGAAAAGACAAGCTTGATATTAGTGAAAAAAAAAAAGTCAAGACATAGGTTCAATAATATTTGGTTTCTTGTAAATTTATAATAAGCAATACTAGATAAATGTGACTACATTCAAAATATTTTAGCTTGGTAAGATCATTTTTGCAGTGTATGATGCAGCTGCACTGAGTTACAGCAAAGACTCAGCTTGGCTGGATAGCGATCTACAAGATGATAAGCATCATGGCAATGATGCCAGTATTAGCATGAAAGTTGAAGCTTAGGAACTTGATCTGTTTGAGCAGAGTGTAGGTAAGAGCTGGACAGACTGATGGACTAAAGAGCTGCTGCAGTGCTCTCTTTAGGTAGAGATGAAGCAACGGCTAAATCCGACTAGCACCACTATTCGCAGGTAGTCAAATGTTACTGTGGGTAATGTATATAACCATTAACCAAAGTCAAAATAGATTGTGTCGATGAAAGAAGTTTAAACTAAAAAACTCAACTCAGAATTTAATTACAAAATAAATCTTGGATGGCATTGAAGATTGCATGTTAATTATAAATATTAATATGCAGACTGAATTGTTGTTGTTGTTTTTATTGTGGATTAGTATTATTTCTGCAAATTATAGTTTATCATTGGTAGTTTGAAAGGCTGTTTTGTGGCTAGTGTGTAACACTTATGAGTACTAGCAATGACAGCAACCTCCAGTAATCCCTCCCAGTGTAGCTCTCTGGTAGCCCATGTCCACTGCTTAATCTGGAACCAATCCACGCATTTATACCACAAAGGAGATGGTTCTTGGCTGGTAAAGCCAGTTTGGCTCTAGCACCAAAATTCTGCTGGGTTGAAACCATTAACTGATGATGTCAAGGTCTTGGGGGATGTCATTTTGTTACCATGACAAAAGCTTAAGTAACTTACAGAAAGTGCTAAGTCAAGCAACAGCTAAGTCGAAATAGATTGTGTTGATGAAAGAAATTAGACCAACATGTCAGTGAACATTTAAACTACATAAAGTCGACTCAGAATTTCATTATAAAATAAATCTTAGATGGCATTAAGTTCAGTAATTCAGATTGGAGTTTTCTTTTATGTTCATGATTCAAACATTTATGTTCAGTAACTCCTGGTCAGGGTCATGGTGGATCCTGAGCCTATCATGGGAACACTTGGGAAAACACCCAGAATGGGACATATGTCAATATATATTATATATTTCATGCTGGTGTTTTCTTTTAAACATATGAGTTCAGATTAATTTAGATTGGTAGCACACTACTGACAAAGGGGAAAAATAACAAAGCTAAAGTTCCCATCAAGGTTCTACATGCTGTAACTTGTAGCCGTTCATTTGACCCCAGTTAACAAACTTTTAGTACACACTTGTGTCGCGTACGTCACTCCCACACCTGCATGTTAAAACCACCTCACAAATATGAAATGAGAATATCATTCTCAATGTTGTAAATGTTTCTCAGTTTTGAATTGTCTGTAGTGCTTGTCTGTAGTTACCTTTTACACATTTTTTTAATTTTATATCATTTTTTCCAAACTTTTTAAGAATATTTATATAGTTATGGGAAAAAGAAAGTACACTCTCCTTCAATTCTATGTATATATTTTTAAAAAAAGAACATAGAATGGAACAAGGGTATTCTTTCTTTTCCCCATGTCTGTAACTGTCATATGCATTCAGCATCTGTGTATGTTTTATTGTTTATATTCATTTCCAGAACTCTACATGAGCCTTGCATTTCTTTTTAGTTACTTTTATGACTATTAGTCAATTTCATTCATTCATTTATCTTCAGTAACTGGCTCCCTGGTGCACATGGGTAGTGTGTGGTGCACTTATCACCACGGTCTGGGTTCGATTCCTGGTCAGGGAACCGGTCCTAGCCACTGGATGGTTGCACGAGCCAGTGCACTCTCAGTGCTAGGGAGGGTTGTGTCAGGATGGGTGTAAAAACTTGTGCCAGAATCTAAATAAAAAAAAAATTATCTTCATAAATTAACTACTGTCCATTTATCTTGGTGAGGTCATAGTTGAGGTGGATCCTATCCCAAGAACACTGACTGTGAGGCAGGAGGCTGTATAGTCAATCCACCTGCCATCATGGTTTTGGACAATGGAAGGAAACTAGAGAACACAGAGGAAACTCAGAGAGACACGAGGTAAACATGCAGAGAAGCTCCACACAGACAGTAACCTGAGCTCAGGATCAAACCAGTGACTTTGGAGCTATAAGAAAGCAAAGCTACCTGCTTCACCATCATTGTCGTAATGAGGATATTGAGAAGAGAATATATGATGGGTTCCCACTTCCATTCTTTCCTAAAGCCTTGAGTCATATCTATCATTATTCTTGTGATGGCTGTTGTATTTAATGTCTCTGACTCGCACACTCACTGCGTTTGCCAAGTGTTTACCAGTGTCACACACCATTAAGTCCTGGAGGCCACTGACTAAGCGATTGGCAGATACGCTTTTCTGACTCAAGGCAAGATGCTGTTAATGACACAGTCCATTTCGGGTCTGGTGATTATAAATAAATAAATAAATAAAATAAACAAGATGTATTTCTCTTCTAATGTGGAGCGTGACCAAAATGCAAACCAGGTGTAGGTTCATAAAAAAATTGCTAACATATGTCTATAATTCTTCTTCTTCCACATAGCATACCTGATTTGTAGAGTAGCAACTGTAAAGAGAACTAAATGTGTGGATTTATGTTGCACACATCTTGATTGCCCCTGAAATGTCACCTAAATGAATATGTGAAGAACCTTCAATTTCAATTATAAAGTTTCTTTAGAAAGTGTTTGGTTTTAACTGGCTAAATCAAAAAGCTTTATCTGCTCTGCTGGTTCGAGTGCCATGCTGCTCTCAGTAATTTCAACTCAAGTGGATGTAGAGATAATAAGAATGTTTCTCAAATTCAGTGTTTGAAAGATGTGTTCTCATTAGACTTCCTTTTAGTTGAGAACATTTGGCTCGGGACAATGTACACTGGAGTTCTGTAGGTAAAAACACCTTGTTGAGGAGAGAGGTCTGACGATGAATGGCCAGACTGGGTCGAGCTGACCGGAAGGCTACGGTAACTCAAATAACCATTCTTTATAACCGTGGTGAGCAGAAAGTCATCACAGAATGCACAAAACATCGAACCTTCAGATGGATGGGCTACAACAGCAGAAGACCTTATAGGGTTCCACTTGGAGTCAACAGCATGAGCACGTGGTGGGGTAATGGTGTGGGGAATGTTTTCTTAATATCACTCGCGCATCATTTGAATGCAACAGCCTAACTGAGTATTGATGCTGATGCTGCTACCGCATGCATCCCTTTATGGCCACAATTTACCCATCTTCCAGCATGATAATGCAGCATGTCACAAAGCACAAGTCATCTCAAACTGGTTCCATGACCAGTTACAGTCCACAGACCAGAGTTCAGTGTACTTCAGTGGCCTCTGCAGTCACCTGAAGCCAGTCTGAATCCAATAGATCACTTTTGGGATGTGGTAGAATGGGGGATTTGCAGCATGAATGCGCTACTGACAAATCTGCAGCAACTTTGTGATGCGATCATGTCAACGTGGACCAAAATCCCAAAGAAATGTTTCCAACATCTTATAGAATCCATGCTACAACAAATTGAGGTTGTTCTGGGATCAGTGTAGGGGGTCCTACCCAGTATTATATTTTTTTTAGTTTTTTGTCTTTTGGGCAGAGAAATGTGCAAATGTAAACCTTAAATATCGGATTAGTTTTAAATATTCCTGAACGCATTTAGGGAAAACTCACTCAGCAGTAATGCAATGAAACAGTCATTAGGAGCTGTGTGCAAACCAACTACATAATATATTCTGACAGATTCAGTGATTTATGTCTGTAATGCAGAAAATGCAGTTATTCAGAATAATAACATTTCTGTCAACATTTCACAGCTTGTTATGACAAATATGAGAAAATCTGGCTTTTAATTTAGAATTTATCCTTTAGTATGAGTTGCAGTCATAGTTATTAATTATGATGTAAGATTATGATTTATGAAAATAAATGAACATTTCAAATTAATTGAAACAAGTTTTCCCCATGGATTATTTATTAGACCAGACATGTTATTTAGCTATTTATATTTATGTATAGCACATGTATTGAAATGAGACACAGTGACTTACATTGTCTGATTTTACAGCCCAGTTTGCCAAAACCTTGGATCATCTTAACTGATAATAGACGTAGAAGAATAGTATTCAATGCTCTTATTTAAACAATAATCTTTAGCACAATCACTATGGAGAATAGTACAGTGTACTCTAGATGGGAGTCTGTGGGTCTTTGGAGGAGTGAGTGTGTGTCCTTTCAGTATGCATGGCATCATACAGCTTACAGAATAACACACACACACACACAAACAAACAGGCATGCCCATTTTTATGGTTATGGAGCATTTGGATTGCATTATTAGTGACTATTGCTTCATGAGTAGCAGTATGCAGAGAGAATGAGAGAGTGAGTGAATGAGGCTAGGCTAGACATTTTGAAGTGGCTCAGGAAGTGTGTGCATGCATGTGTGTGTGTGTGTGTGTGTGTGTGTGTGTGTGTGTGTGTGTAAGTATGCGCACACTTGATTGCTGAGAATGACTGACAGCTGATATAATTAGCGTGGAGTGAGAACACCTGCGATCCACAAGATTGCAGTCGTTTGGTAAAAGTCAACAGGGCATCATCTCTGTAATCGGCCAAAGACTCTCGGCAGCTATGAAAGATGCTGCACTTTTTGCTACGATGTAAGGATCGTAAAGTAATACTCCTTAATGCACTCAGCTCTCTGCCTTGCAGTGCACGGGTATGTATCAGGCCTGTCAAATTGCTCACAGGATTTAGTAGTTGAAAGCATCTGAGTATTAATGAGCCTAAAATGTTTTACTGTTACACACAGAGCGAGCGTAGCATAGATATGCTTAGAAATCATAGAGGTAACATCATCAATTTCTCTAAAACAATACTGTCTCTAATTTCTTTTTAAATATTTAGCCACAGTAATTTTCTTGTTCTTATTATTTATTTATTGTTAAAAAATAGGGGGAAATAAGGAATGCATTTTCATACGTGATTATAACAATGTAGAAATACTACTATGTTATAAATGAATTTATAGGTTATTATACATATGAAAATATGTACATATGTATTATGCATTATACGTATGTAATATGGACATTATTGACTGTGCTCTACGGTAGATAATTAAAACAAACAGTTACCAAGTGGCTACTATCTTCATTTACATTTAGATATACTGAAAAACAGAAAAAAGGTGTTAGAAATTAATTTTTACACCTGGGTAGGGTTGGATAACAATATATATTTAACATTATGATAAAACTACAGTATGTTACTTGGTGCAAATGGTTACATTTTATTAGTTTGTGAGTCAAATTGTGTTGTTTACGTGTGCACTTATGCTGCCTTGGAAGTTCATGCATACGAGTTCAGAGGTGGTAATTACAAAGTGTTGTGTGTTCAAGTGATTTTCATTGGCAAAAAAAAAATGGATGGCATGAGAAAACTTTCTTTGTTTGTTGTTGTTTTTTTGTATCATCATCAACAAGATGTTCAGTGTTCAATTTAACCCCAAGTTCAGTAAAAGTGATTAGAATTGCATTCTGGTGGCACATGTGAAAAACATCATGGAGATGAAATCAGATGAAATAACCTCTCGACTGAACACCACAATTATTGCCACTCAGTATATACGCAATAACAATAAGTACAATGACTACCATGTGCAATGGGTGATGTGGGAACACTTTGGAACCTAAATTTAACATAATTGTTTTTTTCTTTAAAGCAGCAAAGATTTTCTCAAGTACTGCAAAAAAATTGGTTAAAATATTGTTGGTACCTCCCAATTACTATTTGATGAAGTCTTCTCTGGATAGAATAACACAACTGAGTGTCTTCTTGTAATATCTGACAGGTTGGATACACTTCTAGAGAGATCATGCAGAATATTTTAAGCTCCTTTATATTCTTAGGTTTGTGGACGTGGACTATGGTTCAATTCAGACCACAAGTTTTCAGGATAGCAGAGAAATCCAGGCCAAATAAGGCCAAGCTTACTCACATAAGGGTTTGTTATGGCAACAGATAGTATATTAAGGGCCAAAAGTGGCCCGATGGTAAACAGCCGGTCTTTACCGTTTTTTTTAATGGCATTTAGAATCTGGGCCAATAACATCCCAAATGCAACCAATGTTTGTGTGGCATTTCAATTTTGGGCTGAAAATGTCCCAGCTGTACACTCTCATCGAGGCAGTGTTTTGCAGCCAGATTGGGATATACTGTAGATGCGGCCAGATGAACGGGTAAGTGTGAGTCATTATTGGACCATCAATCATTTTCTATCAGGGGTTCAAATCCAGAGACCAAGCTTGTAAAACAATGGTTTTGTGTTTCCTCACTGAATTCTGTTCTGTGTTGGGCTGTGTGGATGTTTGGAGCCATTATCTTGTTGAAAGATCAGAGTCTTAACCTCATCTCCAACACATGATTCCATTTGAAGGACGCTTGGTGAAATTCAGGCGCTACATTCAGGCAACTCCAAGAAACAACAAAACTAGCCACTTCAGAAAGTACAGTCTTGTTTGGGGTCTTCTCAGGGTAATTTTGATTATATTTGTTCATTGGAATTCTCTTGATGGGTGCCAATAATTCTGGAGTTTCCTGGACTGGACTATACTAATCAATGAAAAGGTCCTCACATGGATATTAAGCGTAAGTGTGTAAGCATGTAAGTGTGTGTGTGTGTATGTGTGCTAGATTGTTAGGACCATGTGGTGTCCCCCTGTTTCTCACCACTGTGAAGGTAAGCACTGTCCTCCCACACTCGTCTCCTCTGAGGGAGGCTTATTATATTCAGAGATGTGTGTGTGTGTGTGTGTGTGTGTGTGTGTCTGTCCGTCTGTCTGTCTGTCTATGTGTGGCTTCTGTACTCTGTCTCCTCTCTGTAAAATTCTCAGTAGTACTGACACCACTTATCTGTATGGAAAGCACTCCAGATATACAGAGTTATAGTTGTACATTTGCAGGTGGTGTGTTAAATGTTTAGTTATTTGTCTTTATGTTTAGTTTTATATTCAGAATGCAGTTTTAATGTTTATCTATCAACTTTGGTTTCTTTATGTCTTTTGGTCTGTTGGACAGAATAGCAGAATAGAGAGAATTAAAGCAGTGAAGTGAAATCATTCGACATCATTGACTGATTTTTTTTTTCCAGTTTCCTGGCTCTGGTTCATATTTCTTTGTGTCTGCTAGCTTCTAGTCTCAAAGCCTTCCAAAGTACCTTAATTCCTAATTTCCTACTGCCAGTTTTCTTTAAATTCATTTTCCTAGCCTTGTACCTCGTCTAATGTTCTCCTCATTTTCTTGTCTTCCCTACTTCCTTGTCATCAAGTTTCTAGTCTCTGAGTTTCCTGGATTCTAGTCTCCTACTTCCTACTCTCCAAATCGAATTTCATCGTTTGGTTGTCTATACTTCTAGGTCTCATTGATTTCTTTTTTTTTTCAGTTCCTAGTCTCACAATGTCATTGTTTCATATTCTCCTAGTTTCTTGACTAAGTGTCTCCTTGTTTTCTTCTGTCATACTTCCCTATCCCTAAGTTCCTAGTGTCAAATCTAATTTCATGTTTCCTACTTCCTAATCTCTAAGCCTCCTTATTTCCTAGTATGTATTTCTTAGTTTCCAAGTTTCCTAGATTTCTAGTTCTCTTGTCTCTAGTCTCTGAATATCCTGGTTTCCAATTCTCCTAGTTTCTTTCCACCAAGTCTCCTTGTTTCACAGTCCCCTAATTCCTGGTTTGAGCATCTTTATTTCCTAGTCTTCTAGTTTTCAGTCTTTTGTGCTATTCTCACACACTCTTTCTCTATTTAATAGATGTTCTAGATAGAGCATTGTGTACGGCATCAGTTAAGGAGACAGCACACAGAAGAGAAGGAACATCACTGTGAACCATCATTACATAAATTATTTGAATGTTACAAGCTACTTCCACATTAATCTGGTTCAATTTGAAAACTCATCTGTTTCTCTACATTTTGGCCTTCTGTCCACATTGAAAAGGCGTTTTTGTCCAGCAAAAATGGAACTTTTCAAAAACGCTCTCCCAAGTGGATAAATTTGAAAACGCTGTATTCGCGTTGTAGTATGGACTGAGAAAACGGAGATATTCAAAAACAATGATGTATTTTTAGTCATGTGATTCAGTCATGTGACTCATTCAATGCAAAACAAACAACTTAATAGTCTTGGGTTACCCACAGCAATATTTCCACCTCTTCGTCTGTCTATTTAAAAAAAAACTTGGTGCTTATAAGCGTTTTTGGACGTTTCAGTGTGGACGAGCAACTTTGGGAAACATTTCTGATCTATCTAGATCAGATTAATGTGGACGTAGCCACAGATTGCCTAGCAACCTGAATTCAGAAGTATTAAATGTGAATGCTGTATTAAATACAACAATAACAAGCATCTGTTGGCTGTAGTGGCTGTTAAAGAGCGTTTTTTATCCACAGTTATATGTGAAGGCAGCTGCTCCTGTATCCACCCTGATAAGTACATTGCCAGCTAAAGAAATCATTATGCATGTGGTACTTACTGAGGAGGCAATGTTCATCGCTTGTACACTGGATTTACAATGCACTATGAGTAATGATATATCGGACTGTCTGGGGAGTATAATTTTCGTAACACTACGAAATAGTCTATGCAGCTGCTGCAAATGTCGACTGAAGACAAACTGTCATGCCACTGTGTGAAAGAAATGAATATTGGATCAATTAATATTGGAGAGACATTTGCACACTGGAGAACATTAAAGGTCGAAACAGATGCTGACATGACAATGTTTTCATGTGGATGTTAAATCTGTGACAAAGTAACCATGGCAATCAAACAAGGGGCAGGTCTGATAAACAAAACAGCTCTCTAAAATATTTTAGAAATGATTTTGCCAATGAGACAAGTTAGTAATGATATTTTGGTGTTATGTGAGAATGTAAGCAAAACAGCATTAGTTTATGTTAAAACAGAGAGAGAGAGAGAAAGAGAGAGAGAGAGAGAGAATGAGGGTGTAATAAAGTGCTATAAATTGAGTGTTTGAGCAGATAAGCATCCTTTAGTGACCTAAACCAGTGTTTCACCTTTTAAACAAAATTTCAGCTTCCAAATAAAAGCCGTTCTTCTCACATTTATTTCTCTTTTTCTTTTTTTTCTCAATTTCTATCTCTTTTTCTTTCTCGCTTTCAGTAGCCTGCCTGTCTCTCATTTTCTCCAACACTCTTTTTCTGTCTTTTGCACATACTCTTACTGTGATTACAAGCCAGCTAAGCTATATGGAGCATGTGAATATAACAAATTATGTTGGATCATAATAGCATCACATAATACACACACCTGCACATACATGCAAATACAAACACGTGTTAATAGTAGCCTGAGTGTTTTCTTTGGTATTTTACACAGGTCTGATAGATTCCCTATCTCATTATAGCCGCACAATTAGCAGTGTAATGATCGATCCAGTGTCACTGTTTACGATCCCATTCTGAGTGCGTCCCCCATGAGATCATCCTCATCAAAAATCCTTTAAGAGCCCCATGCGAGTTAGCCATTTCAGTTATGTAGTTATGCATTGTAGAGTAAGAGTAGCTAACTAGAAAGGTAGCTAGGTATTTAGCTAATACTGTTTAAGCTATTGCACTGACAAGCCTGGTGTAAAGCATGCAGCAAGCCTTATATAATACCTTATTTTATAAAGAACTATAGTGAGTTAGCTAATAATGTGTAGTTAACATACTACAATGACAATTCACTTGCTAGCTAGCTTATTTAGTAACAGGCTAACACTAGCTATCTCGCTTTAGCAAACAGGTATGTGATTTTTTAAAATTATTAACAATTATTTCTCAATTAAAATCTGGAATATAAGTATGACGGCCATGTGAGGGAGGTGTGACCACAGTTTCTGTCAGTGCCAGTGAAGGAGGCGAGGCTTCGGTGTCTGTCAGTCTCAGTGAAGGAGGCGTGGCTTCTGTGTCTGTCAGTCTCAGTGATGGAAGCATGGCCTCTGTGTCTATCAGTCTCAGTGAAGGAGGTGTGGCCTCTGTGTCTATCAGTCTCAGTGAAGAAGGCGTGGCTTCTGGGTCTGTCAGTCTCAGTGAAGGAGGCGTGGCCTCTGTGTCTATCAGTCTCAGTGAAGGAGGCGTGGCCTCTATGTCTCTCAGTCCCAGCGAGGGTGGTATGGCCTCTGTGTCTGTCAGTACCAGTGAAGGAGGCATGGCTTCTGTGTCTGTCAGTCTCAGTGAAGGAGGCGTGGCCTCTGTGTCTGTCAGTCTCAGTGAAGGAAGCGTGGCTTCTGTGTCTGTCGGTCTCAGTGAAGGAGGCGTGGCCTCTGTGTCTGTCAGTCTCAGTGAAGGAAGCGTGGCTTCTGTGTCTGTCGGTCTCAGTGAAGGAGGCGTGGCCTCTGTGTCTGTCAGTCTCAGTGAAGGAAGCATGGCCTCTGTGTCTGTCAGTCCCAGTGAAGGAAGCGTGGCCTCTATGTCTCTCAGTCCCAGCGAGTGTGGTATGGCCTCTGTGTCTGTCAGTACCAGTGAAGGAGGCATGGCTTCTGTGTCTGTCAGTCTCAGTGAAGGAGGCGTGGCCTCTGTGTCTGTCAGTCTCAGTGAAGGAAGCATGGCCTCTGTGTCTATCAGTCTCAGTGAAGGAAGCGTGGCCTCTATGTCTCTCAGTCCCAGTGAGTGTGGTATGGCCTCTGTGTCTGTCAGTACCAGTGAAGGAGGCATGGCTTCTGTGTCTGTCAGTCTCAATGAAGGAGGCGTGTGGCCTCTGTGTCTGTCAGTCTCAGTGAAGGCGGTATGGCCTCTGTGTCTGTCAGTCCCAGTGAAGGAGGCGTGGCCTCTGTGTCTGTCAGTCTCAGTGAAGGAAGTGTGGCCTCTGTGTCTGTCAGTCCCAGTGAAGGAGGCGTGGCCTCTGTGTCTGTCAGTCTCAGTGAAGGAAGTGTGGCCTCTGTGTCTGTCAGTCCCAGTGAAGGAGGCGTGGCCTCTGTGTCTATCAGTACCAGCAAAGGAGGTGTGGCTTCTGTGTCTGTCGGTCTCAGTGAAGCAGTCTCACTGCTTTTTGCTACTAAAATTGAACAGGTTGCACAATACTGCATCATATCACACTGAAACCACTATATATTGAATTATACTGAATAGCTGGCTAGTTTAAATGTATTTTTCACACATTTTATTGCCTCAGATCACAGTTTTTATTTACACTTGCACTGATATGTAAATAATGTAGCTCTCTAGGTATGACCTCTCCCGCACACATATAAAGCCTAGACGTCTTACTGTTATGCACGCACATACACATTTGTTTCAGTGTCATCTGCTTGCAGGTTACAGATTTTTTCTAACAGAAAGGGAGATTTGACCCTGTTTATTGACCCTCAGCTCTACCACAACAGTTGTGCTTATTCTCCTCCATCAGATCTATGAATATGATTCTGCTTACTGATTTACTTATGAGGTGATAATAATTGCAAACTTGATAGCCCAGACATGTAGCTGCATGTCTCAAGCATTGCAGTTAAAATATTTCAAATGTGCTCTGTTATAAAATGTCTGAGCTTCCTTGTTATTCATGTAGAATACAGTATAATCATATTTTTATTCTATCTTACTCCAGACTGTGACTTTGGTCTACTTTTCCACATTCTGGCCAGGATATAGAGACCTGAGATTTTACGTTTATTAAGTTAGTGGATGATTTGATACAAATCAAAGACACAAATCAAGTAGAAACATTTAGTGAATACTTAGACCACATATAAAATAATAAGTACACACAATGTTCCCCTTATCCCAAATGTGGTTAGGCAAAGACCTATGTCTAAAGTTTGCTTCTTTAGTTTTGGATTGAAGTTATAAGGTTAAGGTACCAGACAAAAAATAAAAGCTTATAGCCTTCAGTTAAAGCATCGGGTAAACCACATAATTAATCATCACACATTCAGACTAAAAATACATTGTTTGGCAATCCCAGTAATATTATTGTGTCATACAGTCTCAGAAATATGGGATAGGAAACCATTTAGGATTCAGACTAATGCTAAAGTATTAGCAATAAGCTTTCCTTATTAGCCTCGTAGCTCCAATGGGAAACCAAAAATAAAACAAACCTTATCCCCCATACATGTCTTGGCTCATTGAGAAAGTGTTTACTTTTCATTTTTTTTGCATTTATCCTTTCTTTTAAGGGTGTGTAAGTGGCTTTTTGACAGACTCACAGCTAATCACAAATTCAGCCTCTGTGTCGCTTTTGTGACGTCAGGCTTTAGGAAATCACAATGTTTATTTTTTTTTGTTCAGAATCCCGATCTCTGTCTTAGAGCAGCTGTTTTTCCTCCTTCTGAAATGATTTGCTGTCTGGTTGCTGTGACTACGAGTCCTTAGCTGTCGTTCTATTTTCTTACATACGATTGGCATTTAATTCAGCGAGCCTGAGTATGGGGATACAGAGAGATGAAAATAGAGCTCTGTATGAAGATGTGTGTGTGTGTGGTTGTGCCTAAGTGAGAGTACAACCCTGTGCATGTCTGATTAAGTATGTCTCTTTAAGAGTGTGTGTTTGGACATGTCCTGATAATCAGTTATACCTTACACCAAATTACTGATGATATTCTTATTTCAGCAGTAAAGTGCTTAACACTGTGGTGCATTTCTGAGGCAGTATTTTTGGATAGAATTTGAATAAAATGGAGCACAGAACTGTCAGTGACTTGTACACATGTAAGTAAATATTTCATAGCTAACCTTTAGTTTACGTATTTGATTAACAGTCGTAGTTGTGATTTCAGTCCCCCCCGTATTGTTTCCTTAGTTACGCTAAGATGATCTAGCAAAACCTCACAGGACGTATTTGGACCTTGCTAGCTTACATAACTTAGCTAGCTAGGTAGCTGGTAGTTATGAATTTAATTCAATATATTTAATTTCAAATCTGTCATAATATATACATAATGCCTACAGATATTTAGCTAAACTAAAATAGTGTATGGAGTATTATGTCAAGAAATGTTTGATACCTGAAGGTTTTTTTTTTTTTTTTTTTTTTTTTTTTTTTTGTGAGGCTAATGTTGCTAACACATAAGGAAAGCTTCTTGCAAACAGCTTGATCAAGTTGTTTCCTATCTCAGACTTGCTAATGTGGTTTCTGACACTGTATGACACAGTGCTATACATAAAAAATGGACATAAGGATATTAAAATATTAGCAGTGGCCATCTTGAAGATAAATGAATTTCTTCTTCAGCACATAAATTGGCGACAACGTCAGAGTCACGTAGACAAAGCTGCACTCATCTCTGAGGCAAATTAAAGTTAGCCTAGTAACTTTAGCTGGCTAGCTACAATACTAGCAAAACTATCATGTGTGATCAGTAAAAGACACAGAACTACACATACTGATTTTGAAGTGAAAATACATAGAATTACACCAATTGCATCTAGTTATCATTATCTCTTTATCTTTTTGTTTCTTTTCTGCTTCAAAGTTTAACAAAATGGCCCGTTTTGAATGAGTAAGAAAAACTTAGGCAAGGGTGTATGAGAGTGTGAGAGTGTGGGCTTGCACTGACTGTCTCTCTCTCTCTCTCTCTCTCTCTCTCTCTCTCTCTTTCTCTTTGTCTGTGTGTGTGTGTGTGTGTGTGTGTGTGTGTGTTCTCTATTGCCTTCTGATCTCCCATTTCTTGTCCTTTTTGTTGTTTGCTCTTTCTCTCGATGGACATCTGGCAAAAGTAGACAAAATATTTTTTACAATGATACACTGATATGATGGAGTGGTGTCGCGTCCAAGGTGTATCCCTGCCTCATGCCTGGTGTTCCCAGCATAGTCTCTGGTTCCACCACAACCCTGCCCAGGATAAATGAATATGAATGAATGAATGAATGAATGACAAAACATTTCACAATTTTTCACTAGCTTTCCACCAAACTAGAGAACAAATAAATACCTTACCTGTTCAACAAGAAAAAAAATGCTAATTTTTTGGTTATAGAATTAGACTTCCTCACTTTTGTTTCACTTTCTGTGTCTCTCTCTGTCTCTCTGTCTCTGCCCCCTGATTGGTTGTGGCTCTTGTCTGTCCCAGTGTTATTGGATATCTTTCTTGCCTAAAGTTGGGGCATGATGATGTTTCACGGATCTGAGCTGGCGCATAACATACACATACACATACAGATTTCCCACCAATTCTGATCCGATACCTCTGACACCAAGCTGACTGTGAATTACTATTACAGGATAGTCAAGGTGAATCACAGCAGTGCAGGAACATCTAGGTAGTTCTTTCTCCCCCTTGACTCAATAACAATGTTTTATTCATTTTTAACTACATACTACATACGCACTGTAGGTTTAATGTGGACTCTTCAAAATAACTTCTCTCCTAGCCTAAGGACAAAGAAATAATTAATGCAAATGTATGTATTCTGTAAGAAACAGCTTCAGACATAATGATATACAAGCACATAACCTGAGGAGATTATCTGACATCCATTGCTCAAGTGCTGCAAAACACTTCAGGGAAGAACATTGATTTAGCACTACAGAATATATTACCTTCCTGGTGAATATGCAACTTTTCGGACACCAGGGATAGTTGCGTAAACCTAGAAATTTTGATGACAAGCATTTTTATAGCTATTCCAACTCATATTAGCGCAACATCACTGTTATTTGTTATTTCATTACTGCTAGAGATGGTATGATACTGCTGCAGTCCAGCAGGATGCTGCCTAAGTAGCGAGCACTTTTGTGCAGTGTTTGTGCCCCTGAGGCAAAGAGTGTCTCATTCAGTATAATGACAGCTGTCTTCTAACGTTATCTGCTGTGGACAAAATTGAAAAAAGTGCCCTAAAGGCAATCCCACAACAAAAACGACAACAACAACAACTCTGCATGCCTGCTAACTAATTCAGAAAGTACTGTCATATTTAGGGTCTTCTCTGTCAAATATTTATTTTAATTCAGTTATTTGAATTCTCTGGAAGGGTGCCAATAATTCTGGAATTGGCTACACATATTCGAGACATATATTGGTCAAAATCAAGCCCGTTTTTGATATAAGTGGTCACTTAGGGCCTTTGGACCACCAGGGAGCCCCATAATTTTAAAATAGATACCATAAAAGCAGTCATTTGGTGAAAAGCTCTTCTGTATCAGGCAGCACCCCCTTCGTGGTGTGAAAAGAATTGAAACTGTCATTTACATAACTAAATTAGGTTACTAACATCAGAACAGCATAAAGAAGTGGTGATCATGAAGGGTTCATATCTATCAGGGATGGAAAATTGCAGAAAGAAAAAAAGCAGAAAAGGAGAAACGGACCGAAAACACGGGTAAGAATTTAGTCCGAATTAATTGGATTTAGTCAGTTAGTGGCTAGTTTCAGTTACAGAAGAGAAATTATTTATAATCACACTATCCAGTGTCACCCAGATGAGGATGGGTTCCCTTTTGAGTCTGGCTCCTCTCAAAGTTTCTTCCGCATATCATCGCAGGGAGTTTTTCTTGCCACGGTCACCTCTGGCTTGCTCATTAGGGATAAAGTTATAAATTTAAAAAATGTGTATCTGGAATTTGCTACAGAATATATTTCTGTAAAGCTGCTTTGTGAGAGTGTCCATTGTTAAAAGCACGATACAAATAAAATTAAATAAAATTGAATTAACTAGCTAGCTAGTATCTAGAATAAGAACTGTTAGGCTAACACATTACGTTGCTAGATCCTTACTACTAGCTATGACAACAGTAGCCTGATGACTTTATATTTATTTTGTTTATACTTGTTTATTCTTGTTATTTACTTGTTGAGATTTAATTCCTTGCATATATAGTTGTTGTTCAGTTACTGTTTTATTTTACTGTTTTTAAAATGTAGGTGAGGAGCCCCTGATTAACTCGCTTAGCACCCCTATATATACAGAAAAGGCCCCGACACTGACATTTTTTATTTTGTGTGTCATATCTATGCCAGAATCGGTGTCGAACTCCAATTCCCAGAATACAGCGCAGCCTACAAACATGGCCGGCACGGACTACAACTCAAAGCTGTCACAGACATGCTCATGTTCGCGTTCACCTTACTACTGATTGCACTCACCTGGACGCTATTACACTCACACACTATAAAAGCACCTCCACTGCACATTCACTTTGCGAAGCATATGCTCTGTGTTGCTTTCACCAGTCATTACCAAGCCTTTTGAATCTTATTACCCTGGTTCTTGATCTTGTTTCTGGTTTTCTCGACTTGCTCTTGCCTGATCTAGTTTATGATGTTTGCTGATCGCCTGACCTCTGCCTGCACCTTGACTCTGTTTTTGAATTAGGTCTTTGTTCTGATTGCTTCGATTATTAAAAAGCTGTCTACCTGCTCTTGTATCCTGACCTGCATTCGTGACCTTGTGTGTGTGTGTGTGTGTGTGTGTGTGTGTGTGTGAAAGGGGCTTTGCTCTAGCAGATGGAGCAGTGCTGTGAGCAGCAGGCCGAGCTCTATGTGCCCCTTTCAGCAGCTCTGATCCACGATATAATAGATCAGAGAGCAGAGGGTAGTAGAGAGGATCAAAAACACAACACAGTTTTGCTGAACACCACTACAGAGACATAATTTTAATAATAGTAATGATAATAATAATACATTAAAATAAAATAAAATAAATGAGCAACATTAAAGGAAGCTTTAAATATGTAGTATAGCCTACACATCTGTTTGCTTGTTTAAAGGGGAAATCTGTGCATCTGTGAAGTTATTAAACTATTGTTTAAGTTACTAAGTGTGTTTTTAATGTAGTTTGCAGAAGTAGATTAAGAATAGTTGATCTTTTAATGGCGTGGTGTAAAAACACTGCTGTATGTTGCAAAATATTTCATTTAATGGGCTGTTTTATGATTATTATTATTATTATTATTATTATTATTATTATTAATTTTTTTCCTTGATCTTGTAATTTTAAATTTAGTTTCACTGGAAAACAAAAAAGAAATCAATTGTCCAAATCACATAAAGAATAAAAATGAAGACAGAATTCTCTTTCCTGTAATTCAGTATTTGATGTTTAGCTCAGTGATGACTAAAATTGTTCTCTGTTCCTGGTACTAGTTGATGTATGAATTTGTGCAATCTTAAAAGAAATCTTAAGCTCCTGAGTTGTTTAACAGAAAACTGTTTGCCCCATTATCCAGAAATCATGCATTTGAATCCTGACGATGCCACATTCACACACACACACACTCACCCAAACGGGAAAAAAAAAGGATTTGCATAAGGATTTGCAAAAGTTCTAGTTGTAATTTCTCACTCATTCATAGAAATTAGTGAAGTGAAATTGCAAATTGTTTTTGCATGTGGAGATGATATTTTAGATATTTTATTTCTTTATGAGAAAGGGCACAGAGATTCTGAAACAATAGAGATTACTTCTGGAGGTCAGCTTTGGTTTTGTCTGTTTCTTCTGTATTTATAACTACTGCAAGTTTTTCAGTACCTACACTACATGTGAACTCCCCTTCAGTTTTTGGCTCCTGGCAGCTCCGTATGCACTTCACTGATTTGACAAAAAGATCAGTCATGTTTATAGTATTTGGTCTAAAGAGTGCTTTAGGTGCTAAACGCAAGCAGAACTGCCCATACAAAATACAAAATCATATATTTTACAGAGATGGTGTGAATTTTTGATCACTTCTTATTTCAGCCTTTGAGGATTTATTTATATACCACCTCAATTGTGGCATGTTTTTCTTACACACATGCTTCTGCCTCTGTTCCGTGTGGCTGAGCTGCAGTAATGACACTGACAGAGTGGAGATTAGGGTTCTTGGCAGCCTCTCTCTCTCTCTCTCTCTCTCTTTCTCTCTCTCTCTCTTTCACTCTCTCCCTCACATACACACACACACACACACACATATATATGTATATGTATATATATATATATATATATATATATATATATATATATATATATATATACAAATCATTCATGTAGTTCTCTTTGAACTACAAGAATGATTTGTGTATACATATATATGTATATATTATCTATGTATATATATATATATATATGTACATATATTTGTATATACATAAATACATGTGTATATATATATATATATATATATATATATATATATATATATATATATATATATATATATGTATATGTCTTTGAACAGCAATTGTGAGCTGAGTGTGCATGTGTGTTTGTGTGTGTGTGTGTGTGTGTGTGTATGTGTCTGTCTGTGTGTGTGTGTGTGCACGCTCTCCAGATGGCAACTCAGCGAGATAAACCCACAACACACACACATACACAACGAAATAAACACCAGTCGCACGCACACACTTAGCTAGATACTCCGATACTCAGATACTGAGATATGAATGTGAGGAAACCCCAAGAAACAAAAGTGATAACATAATCCTTCTCTCTCAGCGTCTCTCGGTGTTCCTCCCAGTGAATACGCCTTTGTCTGTGCATCTGTTATTAGCTCTGTTCCTGCCACCATCTTGACTTTTTTCTCTGTTCTAAATATCATTCACACAGTGTTTGTGCTTCTGATAAAAATTTATTTAAAAGGAGCATAAGAACAGCTCATTAGTCATGCTGCATTCGTCTTACCTCAGAAGCAGGAAGTCGGCGCTTGGAATTACATTATTTTCAACCTCCGTGCGTTCAAGCTCCATGTTAGTCTTGTGTTATCAGCAAGCTAGACAGTGAACTGTGATGAGTGATGTATATTTTCCTCCTCAAAACAGTGAACTGTATAGTCAATATTAAAGATTTAACAAGAGAATATGTCAGTATTGATTGTTCAAAAGCAAATACTTGACAGTGTAACCCATTTAAAGGTAAGAAGTGCGTCTTTGTTTCCAGTTGATGCTGTGAGCAGCCACATTGATTTGACGTCACTTGCTGAACTCGGAGTTGAGGAGACCATCCAGAGTTCCCGAGTAGGAATTCTGTGGTACGAGCTTTAGTCGAACGCAGCATAAGAGTCTTTAGGCAACATTGCATGTGTCCTTCTCCGAGAGAATATATCCATACATTTGTTCGCAACAGATGAATAATTTTGTACTAATATAGTATTTTATGGTTTATACATAACATATTGAGATGATAACATAAACCCGTGATAAAAGATTAGGTCATTATTGATTGGCCAGAAGGTGTTGAATAGTTTTTTAAAACAGCAACTCTGCCAGCTGCAAGGCAAATCACAAGGCAAAAAGACATGTGTATAATGTGTATATGCTGTTCTTAGGAAATAGTCAACTTCTGAGTGGCAACAGTAACACTTGGCATTGATCTACATCACACCACTCGGTCGCTGATTAATTTCCTATAAAAGCAATCCCCAAAATATTTACTTAACTATATAAATTATATATGGGCTCACTCAGGCTTCTCTATTTAACAGATCTTTTCTCTGTGGTCTCTGCTGAAGGTCTCTCTCTGTATTTCTTTTTCTCGTTCTTTCTTTCACTTTCATTCTTTCACCCGCGCTCCTTTCTGTTTCTATCTGTCCTTCACTCCTTTTTCACTGACAAGTTATTGGTTCAAAGAGTGAATCCTCCAGAGAGGATTTTGTAAGCTGTACTTATGACTCACTTATGATGAGAACAGGTTTTCAACTCATACACAACAATTACATACAAAATGAGTGTGTAGAAGCTTAACTGATGTGTTGTTGGCATTAGCACTGGCATTGGGCTTCTGTGCAGTTGTCCATGTTTCTTAGTTAAACCACTGATTTGATACAGATGTATTTATTTTTTAATAATTTTCAAGCCCCTAAAGCCCCGCCCACCCCATATGGTTCATGTTGTGTATGCAATTTGTTGCCATGGCAAAGATATGATGGCACGCCCAAAGCTTCTGATGTCAGCAATCCTTGCTTCCAAACCAGCAGCACTTTGGTGTTGGAGCTGGAGTTGGAGTTCAGTGGCCAACAACAGGCCCTTGTTGTGAAAATGTACAGACTGATTCCACATTAGCCTTCTTTTTTCTCTTCTATTCCTGCTCCATTTTCATTGCCGGGTCTCTTTGTTTTTGACACATTTTCCTTAACTGTTCTTTTTTCTCTCCTTTAAATCTCCATATCCACATGTTACTACCTATTTCCCCCGCTGATCTCCTTTTGTTATTTTACCTGTTTATTTCTCATTGTGCGTTCTGTTCTTAAGTCTCTTTCAAGAGTGGGAGGATGTACAGCCATGGGCAGCTTTCAAACATGTCAAAAAAAAAGGGAGGAGGGGGCGTCAAATGACACCCTTGAAGAAATAGTACAGCCTTACAGAGAAGATATGCCCAGATGAAGAGGAAGCACTAAGAGGAAGTGGCAGTGAAGGGAACAGGAGAGGTGAAGTGCAAAGGGATGTAAAAAAAAAAAAAAAAAAAAGGGTGACCTAGGGGATTTGATGGAGACAGGGTCCTATGATGTACACTACACTTCATAACCACTAGCCAGTAAAGCAGAACGGAAAGAGGGGACTGTTTACGCCTTTCATACTGGAGTGTGTGACCTTGCTTGTCCTGAAACTCCCTGACTGATTGCTGACTTCCTCTACACAGCTGCACATGGAGCACTTACATGTATTTCATCCACTTGTACAGAACTGCCATGCATTTAAAGGCTAAATGGGACTTTTTGTAATTTTGTGTAGCATTTTAAATAGTGAAGAGCCCATCATTTTATAGTAGACTATATGTTTGTATCGTACTGTATATAATACAGTGAAAAGTGAAAAGATGAAAACTGTGCCACTTTCCTAAGCACATAAAATCATAAAGAGGAGATATAATTTTATTATAAACTTTGAATTTTACACTTAGGACAAAAACAATCACACGGCTTCATTTTGTCTACATTTGATCCTACATAGTGCACTGTTCACCCATTAGAATGGCATTGTAGATTCATACAATTACGTGTATGTTCTGTGCATACAGTATAACTATATAACTGTTGTATAAAATGTTGTATAGTTATACTGTGCATACAGTATAACTATATAACATTTTATACAACAGTTAGTTCCAGTCCACAAATTTGATTGGTCGAGCACCATTCCAGGAGTGTCTACATTTCTTATAACCGCATTGGGATGTGTCACTGTGTGTATCACTCTGCTCGTCTGTGTTTGCAGCATAAAATTCCACTTCTTAGTTTGAAACCGCTACTAGAGTAGAGTTAGCAACATGATCACCAGACATGGCAAAAAAATACTTTTCAGGAATATAACATTTGGCTTAAAATATGAAACCTCGTCAAATGAAAAGGAAGAAGAGACGTCAGTTTTACCAGAAGCACAGGAATGTACAAATCAATGTGATTTCAATGTGTAATCAATCAATGCTAGCCAGCTGTAAAGTGAGTGCAGCTTCTTCGGGATCTATACCCACTAGTAGAGCAAAAATAAACGGAAAACGTGGCCATATTGTGTCTGAAATGTCAAATGTCGATATTAAATTCTTGTTTATAGAACTGTTTTATTCCTGCAGCCGCATCACAGCTGCACAGTATAACCGCACTCTTGCTTATGCTTCTTATTGAATATTTTATGTATAAACTGTAAGTGTGAGAATATGAGAATATGCACAAATAGTCTCTGTACATTTTTGTGACATCTCTGAAAATCTGTGCTGTAAACATTCCACTATCTTGACTGTCAGCAAACCTGTCTTCACTCCCAAGCGTGCAGCTTTAAAGTACCAAAGCGTTCACACACACAAACACACACACACAGACACACACAGACAAGTGCACCAGTGCCATTGTGTTATCAAATACACAACTGAAGATAAGTGTATGGAGTCATGAGCATCTGTGTTCCTTATTACTGCTTACTGTTGGAATGTATGGACTAGGCATTTACAGATGTTACAGATGTTCATTTCCTGCTTTTTAAAATCACAGTTTACAATATTATCACATTATTTTTAAAAAGTGCTTACCTAGCTGCTCATTAAATAATATCTGGAATTGTGCAAGGTAGCGTGGTCAGCAGGTTGTATAGTAGAGGTCCAGATGTGAGTATCCACCAGCTGTATGCTTCCTGGTTACATCTCCATCTTTCCTGGGATTATTGTTCCCTATGCTCTGTATGGGGTCTTATTATGAATATGAGAAGTGTCAGTAATAAAGGATGGGCACAAATACACACAAGGACAACAATGAATACTTGTGAAACATATATTTTGTCATAATAATAATAATGCTAAAAATAACTATTTTATAATGGTTTATGTTTATGTTATGGACATTGTTACAATTCCACATTTAAAAGAAAAAAGAAGCATGGAAGTTGTCCAGTAATGTTACTTAGAAGCCTGTTTAATATACATCTAAGGGGTGTTCTGAGTTATGATATTAGGTCACATCATTACATGAACAACAACTTCAGGAACCAAGGGAACATAGGAACCTGAGAATATAAAACCCTGGATACAGAGAGCTCTGGGAATCCTGGACCCTAAAAATAGTGGGCTCTAGGAATACAGGGACCTGGGAACATATAATCTGGGGAATATGTGGCCCTGAGAATATAGAGTTTTAGGATTATATGTACTTGAGAAAATAGGGCTCTGAAAATATTGGGGCATAAAAATATACTGTATGTACCTGGAATATGAATATCCTGGAAACAGGACCTCAGGACAGAGGAAACTAGGAATTCAGGATTCTACCATGTCATGACCTGCAAACATGGGGGATTTTGCGGTACAAAAGAAGTGGGAAATCTATCCTACATTTCTGCTAGTTTTGTTACATTACCACAGTGTATGTTTCCACTCAGTGAAGCCTTGTTGGACTAAAACACAAATTTTAGGCTCTTGAGTAACAGTTAATCACCGACTAATGATAGTCAGTTTACAGTCAATAGAATTTGTCAAAACCTTCATCCCTAATTAATAATAGTATTATACATATGAGGAAATTGCAGAATATTCACAGAATGGCCAGAGTAAGCATTTTGTAATAGTGAAATGGGATCAAGCTACAAACATATTACTGAAATCAAAGCATTCAGATATGAGGCTGATGCGGATATCTGTTCTGGTTCTTCCTGCTGTGTTTGTACTGTGATTTATACATTTACTTCTCAAACATTGCAGCCTGAGTGTAAACATTTGTGTGTGTGTATGTGTGTGTGAGAGAGAGAGTGATGGAGGTTTGTTTGTCTTCAAACTGACATGTGCGCTGTTCTTCACGGTCAAGGAGTTTGGTGGTGGCTTTACATTTTCAGGGTACTGAAGGCTTCGACTATGCATTTATTATGGAGATTGTGTGTGTGTGTGTCTGTGTGTGTGTGTGTTCATGGTCATTACACTAGGATCTGCTAGCTACCAACATCTCAGCTGCTTCTATTTCCATTTCGAAACATGGCACATAAGACACACAGGCAGTGCTCTGTGACTCACCATGATGTTTATCTGCATAGTGTATATGTGTGTGGGAGAAAAATGCATGTCTGAGTGTGTGTGTGTGTGCGTGTGTGTGTGTGTGTGGGTGGGATGTTGGGCTGGGGGGTGGGGGGGGGGGTCAGTGTCGCTGTTTGCATAGGACTGAAAGCAGTGCAACTCTAGTTCAGACACTGACCTTCATTAATTTGCAGTTCCATTCATTATCCATTAATATTCCATATTGTGCAGATGTTTGGGAATGCACATGACTCTAGCACAGTGAGCCATGCAGTGTAATGAATTCCAGGAGACTCAGAATGCTAACGGGTTCATTCTTCAATGGTCCGTTTCAGAGTAATTACCATTTTGCATCCTGATTCATCAGTGCATTTCGTCAAATTAGACAGGGTGTGGATTTGCATAGGAGTCGCTCCAACAGCCAGGAATTGTGTGTGTGTATGTGTGGGTGGATGAGGTGTGATGTATGGTTTGAGCAGTGAGTATATTTTTCTTGAATGAATCCTCATCCTTCCTTTGATTATTGTGGTGTATGGAGACGTTGGTGACGTTGTACATTGATTGACATCCAACAACAAAATCCAAGTCCATTTGGAGATGGAGCCATAATTGCCATTTAAAATTCTATGATTGGTTTCAGTAGCAGTGAGAGTGAGAACTGTGGTCGGACTGATTACAGAGGAATTTGGGGGTGAGATCTGCTGTCTAACTCCTAACTGCCAGGGGTGGTGAGAATCACCTGGATCCCCTATGCCACAGTGTCATGAGAAATCTTAAGACTGACTGGAAAGTGGTCAAGAGATGACTGCTGCACTCATGCCACTGAGAGGTCAGGTGTCCACAACATGAATGCATGGTGTATGTTGGGCAAAAACCCAGGGTTCACTCCAAAATCATCTGGCCCCAAATGCATGCAGGGTGAGCTTGTTGCCAAGCGTTTAGTTCTCCTATTCTTTTTGCTGAAGTGATTGATAGCAAAAAGACAGTCTTTAGAGTACAAGGGTGATCCCTTGTCAGGCTCTTGAGGGAGCATGGCAGACAGAGGTACCTTGCTCCCTTCAGATAAACTCTGACAAGTTAATGAGCCCCCAGTGAGACATCATGATTGGTGTTCAACGTAAATGGGGACATTCCACTGTCCAGCAGTCCCTGTAGGAAGGCTGGAAATTTAGGAACATGGCAGCGCACTGGATCCAGATGATATGGCACACAACATTTGTGGAACAGTTTCGACCTGAGACCACTTGTGTACTTGCATTCAGGAGTGTCTTTTGGACTGCTGGGTTGTAGTCCTCAACCTGTATTTCACTCAACGGGACCAAATCCCACAGATGCAGGTTAACTGGCTGAGAGTGCAAAATCAGACCAGTTGGCATCCCAAGGCATCCTATCCACTAGTGAGAATAAGCAGGACTCTGTAGTCTGATCACTGAATTCTGTCTGATGTGGGTACAATCAGCAATATAGGCAGAAATGAGTACAGTAGATAGTGATGCCAGTCATGAACCAGTGCATCCTTACCTAGTGTGAACCACAGTCAACAGTAAGTCGAGCTCATTAGCAAAGAGGTTCATGTTTGCCCTGCCCAACTTTTTCCAGATCTAGGACACAACTTCTGGGTAGAGATGCCACTCTCCAAGGCATATTCTCCGCCTTGACAGTGCATCCTAGCAAGTGAGTTGCTTCCCATAAGGCTAACCAAAGGTAGGCCACCTGAAGAGATTCCATGCAAGGCAGAGAGCACCATCTGACCTTGTGCCACCATGTTGATTGATGTATTTGACCATGATGACATTGTCTGAATAGACAAGCACATGGCGGTGTCTCAAAACCGGTAATGGGAATTTGAGGGTTAGACAGACCACCGCCAGTTCCAGTTGGTTGATATGTTCTACTCTCACACTGGGGCTCCACATAAATCCTGTGCCTTCATGGCGCCACACTTGCCCAGTGAGGAAGATCTCAGTGGTGACTCTCTCAAATGGGGCACCATACCCCTTTCGTGAAAAAAGCCTTGTACCACCAGCGAGTTAGAACTTGTGCCCTTCGTTCTTGAGACAAGGATGTGTCTCTGTCTGTGGTTTAGTAGAAAGCTGATGACCCACTTCTAATAACAGTCCCCCCACCACACACACACACACACACACACACACTTTTCCTGCAGTGTCTTTCAGTTTGTGCTTAGAAACCATTTCTGTGCAAATTCACAAGCAGGGGTCTTGTTTTGTATCAAAAATAAATACTGGAGTAGGTTTTTCCAGGCAAATATAGAGTTGCTAGGCAACTGTTGTTGGCATCGGATGCAAGAGTTGAAGTGAAGGAGGTGTTGTGTGGAATAAAAAAAAGGACAAAATACGTTTTGGGGCAGTGCCAATTTCATCAGATTGGGATTCACCAATTACTGATATACTGGATTGTTTTAAGAGTAATTTTGTTGTAAGAGTCTTTGTATGTGAAATCAGGTGTAAATTGAGTCATAGTGAAAATAGACTGCATCTGATTTCTTACTTGAGAGCACGATTTCACCAAGTGACTAAGTGCAAATGTCAACTTCACATTGGAACGTTGTGCATATAGGAACAAAGTTACTTTGCCAACCCAGGTCTATATCTAACTGCTTTGAATGACATTTTAAGGAAAGTCAGGTATTATTTTTCAGTTGTCATTTATCCATTATATTTGAGGGGCATTCCCACACAGAGCAGCAGGTTTTACTCCGACACATTGCACTGTTTCAGCTTAATGTCACCAGGAAGGCTAAGGCTAGAGTGGGGATCCTTATTACATTCTTACTTAATTTTTTTTGGTCCTATTTCAATTGTTTCATACAGCAGTTAATCATGACATCCCAAATATAATGATTTTCCTCAGTAATGTATATATTGGAGCAACCAATATTTTAAAACAATTCTTTTGTGTATATTTTTATGCATATCTCATCTCATATAATAAATACATTCATGTTTATAATGAAACTGTCAGCATTTCTTGATAGTGTCCATGTCATATTCACTGATAAGCTGCTATATACAGTTATGGTCAAAACAGACTAATATTGGCATTATGGTTTATAGTGTAAAGGCAGAGACATGGCAAATTAGAATAGCTAAACATTTGAACAACTGTGTATGTTAAAGAAAGAAGTTTAAAAATGTATGATTTCCAAAGTTACGATTCAAGGTTTCAGAGGTGGTAAATTTTGAATAAATGTCTTCCAATTTTTTTTTATTTTTCCATTATAAATGGAATCTATAGCATTTTATAGTTTCATTATTACACAAATCCACTTGTCCTTGGGTAGATATTATATGCTCTTTTAATGTATGACACTTCTAAAATTATTAATTAATATTGAAATCAAACAATTTAAATTACTTAGCACAGCATCAACTATCTAGCAATGTTTCATTCAGGACCTAATGTTATTCACCTCCTTCCAGTTGAAAATGTAGTTACTGTCTTTGTATCTTGAAATTGTTATTAGTTAAAGCTGTACTAATAACAAAAGCTAACAAAAAAATACGGTTATATGCTTCTTCAGTTGTTTTTTTCCCCCCAAAATAAGGAACATGATTAAGCATTTTGCCTACATGGGCAGCAATTTTGAACAGAATACATGGGTGATCAATGTATTTTGAAGTGTTGATGATAATATTGTCTTTGTAGAATATCTAAAGTATTACAGGGTAACGTATAACAGATTCACCAGGTGGGAATTACATTATTAATACAAAGTACTCAAAAGCATGCATAATTTTCACTTTTTTATTTCCATTAATTTTGTCTCTTCAGATGTGAAATCAGTTGTAAATTGACAAGCTGTCACAGGGTCACAGTGGAAATTTGTCACAACAGACCGTAGTTCATCATTATTCCACCGTGTGACTAACAACTAATTGGATTTTAAAATCAGGTTAATGGATATTCATCATTAAAGTAGTCACGCTGGCATCGTGATGAATTTGGTGATTCACCAGTCAGAGTCACATCAAGGTTTAGCTACTTAAAACTCAAAAAGTACTGCTATCAGTCTAATTTACATTACTATTACTATAGTTTGTAGTAACAGTGCTCAACTTTTGATGAACAAAATGTATCCATGTATGCCTCCACCCTCTTGGCCAGTCATATTGCCTGAAAAATCCCAGCAGTAAAATTACAGCTGATTTACAATCCAGAATATATCAGAATTTCTCATTTAGTACTATCAAGAGTAATACACTATCAGCTGTCGAGACACTGCACTGAAGAAAAAGATCACTGAATCCACACTCTCACCTGAGCTGAGGATCGAATGTAGGTTACTAGCATTCTCCAACAACCACATCACCACTGCGCTATTCTACCACACATGTTCTAGTCATGTTAATTTAAATACTATAGTTATAGTACCTGTGTACTATGTGAATTGATCACATCCACTTTACATAATTCAGTCTGGTAATTAGTTTAAATTAAGCCTAGCATAAGCAGTGAAATCACGTTTTGATGAGAAATGTAATATTATATGTAAACCATATGTAATATTTTTTCTTAAATCTAACCGACCACACATTCCATTTTTTTTCAGTGTATCATTTGCTGTATTAACATATTTTAACTCAACAAAAGACTGTCCAGTTTGTGGACAAAAACTGTATTAGCAAAAACTGTAGTGCAAACTGTAGCACACAAGGATGTGCATAAACATGCTTTAACACAAGGATGTGTGTAGTGCATAAACTTGCTTTAACACAAGGATGTGTGTAGTGCATAAACATGCTTTAACACAAGGATGTGTGTAGTGCATAAACATGCTTGAACACAAGGATGTGTGTAGTGCATAAACATGCTTTAACACAAGGATGTGTGTAGTGCATAAACATGCTTGAACACAAGGATGTGTGTAGTGCATAAACATGCTTTAACACAAGGATGTGTGTAGTGCATAAACTTGCTTTAACACAAGGATGTGTGTAGTGCATAAACATGCTTGAACACAAAGATGTGTGTAGTGCATAAACATGCTTTAACACAAGGATGCGTGTAGTGCATAAACATGCTTTAACACAAGGATACGTGTAGTGCATAAACATGCTTTAACACAAGGATGTGTGTAGTGCATAAACATGCTTTAACACAAGGATGTGTGTAGTGCATAAACATGCTTTAACACAAGGATGTGTGTAGTGCATAAACATGCTTTAACACAAGGATGCGTGTAGTGCATAAACATGCTTTAACACAAGGATGTGTGTAGTGCATAAACATGCTTTAACACAAGGATGTGTGTAGTGCATAAACATGCTTTAACACAACATGCTTTGACTTAAAAACCTAAGTGTTAAAAAAAGGTTTTGACTTATGAGATAAAACAAAGTATGCCACAAAGTAGACTTGTCCTGTTGTTGAGGCACTGAAAGAAACATGCAGAAATAATTTGCTGTTTTTTTTAGGAAGCTTTTAGGAAGTTTTCAAATATCAGATTTGAAACCCCAAATCCATTTTGCTTCCAAAGTTGACCTGTCACTCATCAAGTGATGGTGCAATAACTCTTTTTAGGGTTTCACAGACTGTGAGGTTTAGGCTTTCTCACACAAGGTATCATTTCTGGCTGAAAATAAATTTAGGGATCTTTACATGCTTAGCTATCTATCCATCCATTTATATATTTATATTTTAAGCCATACTTTCAAAGATCTATCCATTTATGTCTATCCATCCATCCATCCATCCATCAATCCATCCATCCACCCATCCATCCATTTATGAATTCATTTATCCATCCATCCATCCATCCAGTCATCCATTTATTAATAATATATATATGTTTAAATTTGTATGCCATACTTTCAAAGATCTATCTATTTATGTCTATCCATCCATTCATCAATTTATGTATGTCCATTCACTTATCCATCCATCCATCCGTTTATTTATTTATTTATATTTTAATCCATACTTTCAAATATCTGTCCATTTACTGTATGTCTGTTCATCTATCCATCCATTTATCCATCTGTCCCTCTGTGTGTTTTCAGTCTGTCTCACTGTCTGTTCAGAGATTTGCTATAGGCTACCCTGTAATTTCGGTTGCCAGGTGACCCTAACGTTGCCAGGCATCGCTGTGTGTTCAGAGGAGAAGTCAGATGGGAAGGGGGGATGGGGTGGTTATCACATCTACTCAGTCTGCTTGAGTATGACTAACTCAGCTCTAAATGTATGGCTGATACTGGCCTGACAGTATTTGTTTAATTAAGAGCAAATCAAAGTCCTGATTAAGCACTTAATTACCAGTTAATTATGGGCTCTAAATAGGCGACTTTATAATCCGCATTGTACTTCAGATCCATTCAAGCATATAAAATCCACTCATTATTTCTTATTGTGCTGCTGTAGTGGTGTCATATAAAAATTACAGCATTAGTGTAAGCATTTTATTACTGTTGTGAGGCCTTCATGCCACTCATGTGGGTGGTGTAAAATCAGGCTATCAATTATGTCCCATTATCACTGCAAAGAAAACTGTACACACACTAAAATGTGTACCAGAACAACAAAAATGTGGCATAGCGTTATTAATTAACCAGGGTAAGAGATGTTGTCAGATCATAGCAGGTATAGCTTAGTGGAGACACCATGTGTTCCTTCCTAAATGAACTCAAGCCAAAGAAGAAAGGTAGAAGCAATTTAAACATGCTGGTAGTTTATTCAACATTATCCAATGCTCCTTACGACACACCACCAAACTCTGGCTGATTGGTTGTGGGGGTCAGCACTGGTGGAAGCATTTGTCTTTGTACTTGGTGCCACAGATATAGTCTAATCAAACACTGATATAACAATATTAATATTAATATTCTTTTTAAAGTTATTTTTATTGAAAAAAAACATAAGATCTAGCAATACAACATAGGTGAGTACAGAAGTGTTCTCATCAGCTTTATTGCCAAATGCTTATGCATGCACAATGCAGTGTACACTTGTATGAAAATGGTGCACTTGTGGATATATATTTGGCAGAGGACACAGATCTCTTAATGACAAGAAAGGCCCAAATTGGGTGATGACAAGGCTGGACTCAGACTGGATTAAGACCACAAGAAGGACCTAGATTGCATATCTACACAGAGAATGCAAGTTGGTTCAGGACAAGGAAAACCCAGATCAGGTAGTGACAAGGGGGACCTACACTAAGTAACAACATGTAACCAGGCAGACTGAAAACAGATCCTGACAAGAGGGACCTGGATCAGGTAACGACAAATGAACCCAAAATGGGGTAACGACAAGGCAGACCAAGATCAGTAATAACAATGGGAACTAACAAAGGAGAGCCAGATAAATAAGTACAAAGGGAGGCAGAGGCAGTAGCAAGATGGAGGACATGCAATCAAGACTGTATAACAACTTAGGGGATACAGACCAGCTTACACCTTGGGAGGCATAGATCATGCAGCAAAATAAAGGTGGGGAATGATAGACCTAGAGCGGGTAACGACATGGGGAATCTGGACCGAGTATTAGCACACAAAATTTTAGTGCATCCTTATTATCTGATCAGCATGGAAGGAGTTATAGCACCTGTATTTTAGAGACGGTGGACTGCTCCATGTTAACCACTACAGCTTTCAGTTTCTCTCACTACAGTTCATAATAATAGTCAGCACCCGGTGTCTTGGTGCAGTGGGCTAGTTGACATTCTGCTGAGCAGAGTCCAAGTGTGTGTGCAGAATGCTGGTTTGTGTGGGGCCTGTTAGAACTATACTGCTCTTGCTGCCAAGGTCAAGTGTGCTTCAGTTAAAAGGATAACTCAAATACCCACAAAAATGGAAGTGTCTAATATAGTCCTTTTAATTATATTATTGGGTTCTTTCAATTTATATTTTTACTGTTTATACAGTATACCTTAAGATTTTGCTTTGTTTTAGTGCACACACACACACACACACATATGTATATGTATATGTATATATATATATATATATATATATATATATATATATATATATATATATATATATATATATATATACAGATAGATAGATAGATAGCTCCATAGCTCCAGGGTCCAGGGTACACTTTCTGTGGAGTTTTGCATGTTCTCTTTGTGTTCATGTGGGTTTCCTCTGGGTTCCCTGGTTTGAATGTGGCCACATTTTGCATGAATGTAAGAGGTTTTGTGAATATGAGAGCATTTTTAGTGAATGTAATAGCATTCTGTTGCAAATGTGACAACATTTTGAGCAACAAATAATTTTGTGAGAATGTTAGTGTTTAATAATAATATAAGGTCATTTAGTGTGAATGTAAGAGCTTGAATAATGACCAAAATGGCAACACCTTTGGCAAGATGTAGAGAGACAACTGTACAGGTGCTTATAATAGTTTAAAAGGCATGATAGAACTCTGGAGGAGTTTTTTTTTATGAAGGAGAGTTCACGCAGGCCTACATTGTTCAGCAGACATGACCACTTTTGCCAAAGACAGTTTTACAGTCACCTCCACCTCATAAATTCGATTCTGATTCCCTTACGACAATTCTGTATGGTTCTGCAGTCATGAGAGGGTTCAATGTTTACCCACAGACTGTTATTACTTTTCCATTGCTCCTCTAAACATGAATAAAACATGACATGGCTGTGCGTATCGCTCTACCACATGCAAACAAAGCATTTCCCACAGCTCCCATAAACCATCCTTATCACACTCGCATCAGTGCGGCCTGACAGTCCAGAGTTTACCATTCATTACAGCAGGAAAATCAAAGCGGCTGTCACTTGGCCCATGTGCAATTTACCCAGCATGTGCAGCGGTGCTTTGTTTCCACAACCCCATTAAAGCTTACCATGGAGAACAGGTATTAGAGAACTAGTATTAGGAGAAGGGTCTGGCCGCAGATACCAGTGCTGTCTATAAGTGGGACAGATGGACAAGTCTTTGATTTAAATATGTGGCCACAAAGACTTGCTCTTAAAATGTTTCTGATGAGGCACCCAGACGTTTCAGCAGCTGTAGCACTATTCTGTGCACTGGGACCAAAATAAATTAAGATACCTGAGGAGATCCTAACAATTCTATTCGGTATTAATGGATTTCAGCAATAGTATTGGCGCAAATATGTACGTTATCAACACCATATTAGTATCAAAAATTTATGAAATTATTAGAGAATTCTATTCAAAAGCAAAATGAAATATTTCAAGTTTAATCTTTGCTTCCATAACAATACCTACCTGTTCGGCTTTTTATAGTGTAATATTATAGGTTATCTAATAGCAACTATTAAATGAACAGTTGTGTAAAGTACATAAATTACTATCTGGCTAATTGAATGTTATAGTCATAATTTTGTTAGAATTTTAGAGACAGCTGTAGATCTAGCATTCCAGGTGCACCTCCAAAACAGCATATTGTTACTGATAATACTGTAAAAAAAAAAAAAATTAATTTATTTTCTTATGTTCTTTTTTCTGCTGAAGGCACTTATTTTAATGACATGAGCTAAATCCCAAAACACATACTACTGCACTGAATGTTATGTCTAAATAGTATCAATAATAGTACCCCTATATGTGGCATAGCCTACTATTTTGGCATATTGTTTAGTAGTATGTGTATGTAGTGTGCGATTTTAGACAGCCATGATGCAACGTAACCAACATACAGTATATATCAGGTTCCTTAAGCAGCCAGCCAGCTGAACTAACTGTGCTGTTAAACTCTGGCGTCATGTCATCATAAGGAATACTTTTGAGATCTTTTTATAGATAAAAAAAAAAAAGGATTGACTTTTAATGGATTTTCATCAGGATTTCATCAGCTTTTAACATGCCACTGTCACACTAGCTTTTACACCAAGAAGTTAAACATGAAATGTGGGTGTATCGTGCAACAAGACAACGACTCAAAACATGAAGCGAAATCAACATAATAGTGTTCCTGTTCATTCATCTGTTCAGAAATGATGCTGTGAGGAATTGAATTGTTTTTGAATGTAGTGTATACACTTTCCAGTAGTGCATATTTGTATACATGCTTGGCAAACAGGTATAAATCTGAGACGGTGGTATCTCTATATTGTTGTGATAAACTACTAAAGGCTTACTCTGCATTCACAGTAGCAAGAAACAAATTGAAGGCGAGCATTTATTTTCTAGGTACGTGTACGACACGGGGCTGCGATTTCAGCAGCAGCGGTAAGTGATAAAGTGACAGCGCAGCAAATCAGTGACATTTGAATTGAGATTTTCTCAATTCTATGCAAATTAGGAACAACATGGTTGAGCAACAAATCCAAATGATTGGCTTGACTGATTCCTTGGGCCAAACCTATGCCACGTGTGGTCTGACATTTCTTAATTTCCTCACTCACAGCTAAAGTTCCTAACTGCAATCAGTTCCCATTTACTGTTTGACATGCAAAAGAAAACTTACAACTGTTTTTTTTTTTTTTAAATCTTATTCTTTCATATATGGCCTCTCATTAATGAGAGCGTGAATGTAGGAGGTAAGAGTAATCCACTTCAAACAATATTATAGTATTTTCTCTTTAGAGAATAAATGAACCCTCAAACTGCAACTGCATTGTTAGATAGCTTTTTCTGACCTATTTGAAAATTGGAAAGAGATACCAAGATGAATAGAAACGCAGTGATATTGGATTATATGGTTATCATAGCATTCCAATTATATCACGGTTCCACCACTAGTTTCAATTTAAGTAGGGAAATAAAAACAGCTGGTGCGACTCTGGCTGTGTGTAATGGTTGGCGTATAATGAAAGTGAGTGAGAGATGAGAGGGTGCGTGAGTCATGGAAGGTGGACAGGATTATTCAGACATTTCATTTACAAACACACACGCACACACACACACACACACGCACCTGTCCTCTTTATTGGCATATGCTCCTCTCGTCATGAGAGTGTACAAGAGTGGGAGACCGAGACAAACAACATCTGTGGGAGCAGGCAGAGGTCTCCCACTGCCACTAACACACACACACACACACACACACACACACAAACATATCATACACAGGTTTATTGTACCCCTCAATCATCTCTGCTCTCATCTCTGTTCCAGAATTGCTTATTTATGCAACTTGTGAACTTGTCTTTTCTTTCCTCCCTTGTTTTAAACTCCCTTGTGATTTTAAGTGCTGTTCTACTACTTAACAGCCCAAGTAAAGGTTGTTGGACTGTTTCATTGGTAATTGAGTCAACTGTAGGATAGAATAGGATTGATCCTATAGAGTCACTATAAGATCTGACATCAGCCAGAAGGCAAGGTGATAAAGTTTCCAAACCAGATGATGTTTAGAAATGTAAACAGGAGCAAAACATTACTTCAGATTTTAAAAATAATGTGACATTTGGAGCCCTAAATGGACTGGCGTCCTATTCAGGGTGAATTCGTACCTCACAGCCAATGCTTTCAGGATTGGCTCCAGATCCACCACGGCTCTGGTCAGGATAAAGTGGTTATTGAAGATGAATGAATGGATGGATGGATGGATGGCATTTGATTTCTTGTGTTGACATTGGGTTATAATGCTGCATTGCTTCCATATGTACAAGATTGCTAATGAAATTTTGCAACTTTATTCTGCTTGATTTTTAACATCCTAGATATTTAGTTTGCCAGTTCTGCTGCAAGTGAATATTCGTGTGATGTTAGTGATAGATGCTTTGTTATGGACGTGTTAATTTGGAATTAGGATGAAGAGTAGGTTTTACTATACTAAATCTGCCAAGATTTCAATAAAGTCCTGGATTTATACAGTAATATGCAAACAAACCACTACAAGTACTATAGAAACAATGATTCAATAATAAGTTTATGTTTTAGGCAGGTATTGGTCTGAAATACTGTAAAAAAATATTATGATAATCAACTTCTTCTTCATTTTTAGAAAATCAAAGTCTCAAATATTGCATTATATCATGTAATTAGGGTGGCACTATTGTGGAGCAAGTAGAGTTGCTGCCTCACAGCTCCAAGATCTCCTGTCTGTGTGGAGATTTGGATGTCCTTGTGGGTTTCCTCTGGGTTCTTCAGGTTCCTCACAATTCCCAAAAACTCTAAACTCTAACGCTAAATTTCCAGTAGTTGCAGATGAGTGTGTCAATGTGTGTGTGCCCACATCCACCACAGCCCTGACAATAAAAAAATGGATACAGAAAACAAATGAATGAATGATGTAACCAGTGATCAGAAATCAAGATGAGTGGTAGATAAAACAAATATTTTGTTGAGTTGAGTTGAGTGTTATATTAAACACCCAGCAAAATTTAAATGGAAAAAACAAGAGAGAAAATACTATGACAAAATACTATACAAAATAATAAACACATTGCTAAGACCTACTTGAAAAGTGCCCTAATATAAAATCAACATACTTGATTGGATCTCTGGAGACTCCCAGCCTGCTACAGCACTCAAGCACAATTAAACCCAACAAAGAAAGCATTGAGAACCAAGATCATTCGACCCTACATCTGCCAACCTCTTTAATTATAGAGCTGTCATAACAGGATATGCTCTCTCACCAGAGACCATTTAAGCATGAAGGCATACTGAATACCTGTTTTGATAAAAGCTGTTTGGGAACATAGTGTGTTGTGATTGGTAAAGGTGAAGCTCTCTCCCTTTTAGTTCACCAGAATTTGCCCCTTTTTACTTTGAATTTATACATTTAAAGTAAAAGGGGCAAATTCTGGTGAACTAAATGTCGGTGTTGGGAAGTCATTAATTATTCAAACATTGTACTGTATACTGTGGCCAGCAAGGCAAACATTACCCTCATTAAAAAGGCAGTATAGATTTAGATTCCCTAGGGGATTCAAGTTTTGCCGAAGTTACAGAATGCTGTGATTATGAATCGCCTGTCACTGTTTTCAGAGTTCCTAATAGCAGGAGGGTCTAGTCAATAATCCAATAAGCACTTGTGGTCTGTGGCTGATAAAGGCTTAGCACTGCGTCTGCACAATACAACCCTGCTAAAAAACAAACGCTGCCAAGTAGCCACAGGAGCCTCAGGTAGAAAACAGAACGTAAAAATGGATTTATTCGCTCAGCAAAAAGCAGATAAAATGTGGTTGGACAATATTTAGGGGAAACGGTAGCAAATGTCTGCTTTTTAAGCCTTAAGAAGCAAAAAAAAAAAAAGTGTCCTTTTGAATTGCCAACATGATGTCCTTTAGACACTTAAGTCCTGCCATCCATTAAAATGGCTAATCAAATGATTTAAGTATATTTTATATCTATTCATTCAGATGTTTTATCCTGGTCAGGGCTGCACTGAATCCTGAGAACACAGGGCATTAGGCAGGAATACACCCTGTACCTTGGCTTTCCAAACAAGTCTATTGCAAGGCACCATGCAAACACTCAGTCACACTTAGGGGCCATTTAGTGTCACCAATCCACCCACTGGCATGATTTTAGGAGATCAGAGGAAAGCAGAAACCCATGCTGGCACAGGGAGAACACAGGGAGGACACAGGGAGGACATGTCAAACTCCACACAGCCAGCAACCTGTGCTCAGGATTGATCTAGAGACCCTGGAATTGCGAGGCAGCAACACTACCCACTGCACCACTGTGCCGCCCTAGCGTTTTTATATTTCCATTTGAATTTATAAATTCTATTTCGCTGGAATTGTTGTTGGAATAACCAGTCAGAGACAAGATTTACCCTACTATGTGTCACATGGAAGGGTTCTGAAGAGAAGCATGACAGACAGGACAAAAAGTGCTGGAAAATGAGGATGAGGGACACATTGGTGTATTAGTCTGAATATCTAACTTCTAGCAAGGTTTCCAGTGTTGCACCACCAAGTCAAGAGGGTAAAGGCTAACCTGCTCAAAGACATACGTCGCCACATGCGTTTTTTTGTGTTGCATATGCACTAACAATTATACTAATTCTGTAACAGAAATCTAAGAAAGAAAGGCCATGCTCGCCACCCAAAAAAGCAAGTTCAGCGCAGGTGTCATATGTGCATACAGTGTGAGGCTGTGAGCATGAGGCTACTATCATTTAATTTACTTTATCTAACAGGAATGACTGTGTGGATTCTTCATCCTCCTTTGATTAAATCTGATACGAGAGAATAATTACATTAATGGCTGTCATTAAGAGTTTGGAATGAAAGTGTCCTCTCGTTCATTACGTGTCAGGTACCTTATAAATCTAAGGAAGATTAAGGTTGGGGATGGGCAACAGTTGAATAACGGATGTCAGCTGAGTTTCAAACACACTACTTCACCTCACACTACAGCTCCATCAATCCAACATTAGCCCAGAGCCTGACAAAGAAAAGATGATGCAGAGCTGCTGCCTCAGCCAATGCAAGAGGAATCAGAGTGTGTGTGTGTGTGTGCGTGTGTGTGGGCCTGTCAGACGTTGCCTGATGCTCGATATAAATAGGTTTCATCAATCACGTGGATGTCCTTCACTCAGTGGGAGTCTGCCTGCGGGAAGAGCGTCTACGCCATTAAAGCATGCTTTCGATCAAGCGCACATGTACGCAGGATATGATTATGGATGTTGTAGCTTCCAGCACGTTTGCGTGTTTATTTTCAGCTGTTGATGGCATTCAGGACGAGTTGATTCCAGTTCATTGGTATCGTATAAGTTATGAGGAATGCTCTCATAGCCAGTGGCACTAAAAAGCTGCCTTGAAAAAAAAAACCTTTTACATCTACATTTATTCATTTGACAAACACTTTTATCAAATGCAACTTACAAGTATGGAGGAATCCAATTCAGCCACGAAGCTGCGAGTCTGAGCTGCGAGGGCCCTTGCTCAAGGAGTAAAGCACCAGAGTTACGCCCCTGATGCAACACTGAGATCATAAGTTGTAAATCTGTAAATCCAATTTGCGAAAATGGTTATGAATCTGTTTCTCACATACAAGGCCACCATCTTCTTATATAGGGAGGTTCATTTTTAATTAAAAAAGAATTAAGACATTGAAGACATTTGCAGGTGAGACTAACATGCACACTGCATCTGTATGTTCTGGCTCACCAAAGTAGGCTACAACTACAAATCCCAGTTTACCTCTTTATAACATTCGTGTTGTGGATTCAGATGACAATGTATGCCCTTACTTTCATGCTACATTTATGAATCACCAATTAAAGTGCCAAAGCAAATGATTAAAACTTGAAGATTTTCACTGAAATATTTCACTATCGTGACATTGTGGGGGCTTTGATAGCTGGACAGATCCAGAGGGCTGAGGGGTGGGGCTAAAGCAAAATTTCTACAGAATGGACTGAATTTGCAGAATCACAAATGTCACATGAAAAGTGTGCAGGTTTAAGTTACTGATTTAGATAGATATGAGGGATGTTAATATTAATACATGATTTGGAATAAACTGATAAAGTGCTCTAAATAAAAAAAAGCACATAATGGCCCATCATGCTGATACGTTCCTTTCAGTGTTTTCCAGTGTTTCCGCTGGCATAGTGTTGGGGTTCATGTTTAATTTAAAAAAAAAAAAAAACTTTCTGGTTTAGGCCATGATTTCTTGGGGTTTAAATGCGAATATATTTGGAATACTACACAGATACAGATACAGATAATGGCATTGTGTTATACTCCTAATGGATGGATGGATGGATGGGTGGACTGATGGATGGATGGATGGATGGATGGATAGATAGATAGATAGATAGATAGATAGATAGATAGATAGATGGATGGGTGGGTGGATGGACTTTATTGATCCTTTAAGGGAAAATTTGTGATGACAAAGATGAATATGAATATATAATTTTGTATTGTATTCACATACAGTTACTTTATACCTCCATAAAGGTTTCTATTAATTTGATGTATAATTTTGAGTACATCTGTACTGTACAGAAGTGGAATTTTACAGTATTCACTTTCATAGAGAAAAGGCAAACACTACTATATATGTTGGACGAACATTTGTTATGATCATATTTTAAACAAGAGTTCTGGGATAGAGCATAGTACACTCTTTATGATCACAGCAGCAGTTCTTCGGAAGTACAAGAGTCTATGGTATCCAGTAAGATTATCCCCTGATGCCGAAAACTGTTTTGAGAATGCAAATCTCTAGGGTACTCAGATGAAAATATCCACAGCAGCAGGAGCTCATAGACGTGGGAGATCAGATTTTCATCAGATCTACTTACCAAAATAAAACACCATTTCATGATACAGCAATCTATGAAAAAATGTAAACACAATAATATTAATGGAAGCACACAGAAAACAACTTTAACTTCATAGACTACCATTTGTTTGTCAGGGAAATGTGATTTTTAGTCACAGTTGGCTTGAACATGCATTAAACTGTATTGTACTGCGTCGTAAATGCAATATCAAAAAAATTTTATTAGCAGTTAAGGGCATAATCACTGTTTTAAAAAGACGGCTCATCGTTTAAATGGTTTACTGAAGAAAGCACTTTTGAGGATTATATACCTCTGTATTTACATCCCTTAGTGTGTCTGCCCGTCAAGGGGAATCGCCAAGAGGAAGTCAACAAAGGCACATTAAAAGCAGTATTGGAACAAGGTCCAGGTCATGTTTCCCTCTGAGTGAGTGCAGTCTGTTATTTTACACTTCAGGTGTCTGAAGGAAGTTGAAATTAAGTTTGAGGCCTACCGAGGGCGTTTTTCCCATTACACCTTTCCCAGCGGAGGAAGCAGTGTTTATGGGGGAAATTACATTTTAGCCCCTCAGACAGATTGAGTTTTCTCATTCTGTTGAGTGCCAAAATCATATTTCACCAACTGCACACACACACCTATGCTGTTCTCGCATCACGCTCTCTAAACGTCTCAATCCCCATCTTGGCCCCTGGAGTCTGATTCTTTCATCTGCTCTTTTTTCCCAGCACTCTGTTTAACACTGGAAAACTCGGTGGTGTAATGTATTCACAAAATATTCATATCAAAAGCTCAGGATGAAATATATTCTCACTGCAAATCTTTTGAAAACAAACCATTAAGACGTTTACATTCAGTGATATTTATAAAAAAATATAATTATGCAAATAAGTAGTTAATATGCAGTGTTACAAATTGCAGCTTTAGCAGCACTGCTTATGCACTTCACCTCTTTTTTATCATTAACCTATTCATACACTTGTATACTCCTGGGCAAAAAAAATGGGTCAAGACCAAAATGGCAAAATATTAAGCTTTTAATGGTCTTCACGACAAAACATTGGTCAGGAAATTAGCACGAATAAAACAAATGCTGTAGATCTCTCCCTGCTCTATCAATCCTGGTTCCATTTATCAGCTTGTTATCAGATCCTTGATGGGCTGCATCAGGTGTGGCAGATAACCAAATAATGACTAATCTTTTAAGAAAAAAAGTATCCAGAAGATGTGTTTGGAAAATCTTTTTACACCCAGACATGTGTTGGTTTGAATTTTACATCAAACATTATTAACATGATTTTACCTTTGCATACAAGAAGGCTATAGAAGTGAATTTCCCTGTTTTTAGCTTTTCCCCAAAAGTAAACGAGCAAATGGTGGCACAGGAGCTCTCATGAGCGCATTTGTTTAATTCTTGCTAATTTTCTGACCAATGACTTTTTGTTAAGACCATTAAAAGCTCAATATTTTGCCATTTTGAGCTTGGCCCTTTTTTTTGCCCAGGAGTGTAAAGAAATATCCAGTCTTTTTACAATCTTGGCACAAAACACAAGACAACACATGAAGTAAACAAATAGTAAAATGTACAGTGAGCTACATAGTGAGCAAATATAGTGAACAAGAAGCTGTTTTAGATTTGGCCTAACTGTGTAGAGTTTTATTTGGATCTTGGGTAGCACAGAAAATACGAACTTAAGCAAAATATCAGTGCATTCCTGTAAATAAATAAATAAATAAATAAATAAAGGTTCATAATAAAATGCACCACAATGTTTAATACAACTACTCCAGCAAGTGTATAAAAAAAGAGGGCTTTAAAAAAATTCAGTGCAAACAAAGAGTACAATAAACACGGAGTAAGTACACAGAACAGCAGGAACAGCATGATGATAAACCAGAGGCATAATTCTGCATTATTATTACACTGAAGTGTGAAAGCACTTTGTGTTTACGCTGGAGGTGGAGATGGAGAAAATGTCCCACCTGCGTCTCCTTAAAACCCTCAGGTCTCTGGTCTCAAGAGAACCTCACTATCTTTACTGACTCCCACCTGCTCACCCAAACATCACACACAACCAGCTTGTGCAACAACAATCTAATAGTTTTGCGTTTTCTGCCAGCTGTGTGTCAGTGCAGCTGGAATTGTGTTATAACCTTGAATATGGTCCTCCATAGCTGAGTGTTGCAGTGTATTTGAGATTAAATGTCATATAATGGCCTAGATATCTGAAAACCTTTAACATTCTAGTTGCTGTTCAGTTACCCTGTGAAATGACTCTTAGCCTTTGTTACCTTCTAATGCACAGCTTTTTTTTTTTTTTGTTATTTTCATTATATAAGAGTTTGAATGATCACTGCGTCTGTTTAAACGCTGTGTCATTATTAAGTATCAATTATTGTACTTTTATAATGCTGAATGTTTTAATCCACTGAAAATGAAAACCTAAAGCATATATGTAGGCAATGCTTATTTTGCTATATTGAAAATGCATCATATCCAGACACTACCGTATCATATCATATCAAATTAGAATTTTTGTACACCCCTAGTTAGTATCCTTTTCCTGACTTCAAGGGCAACCTTATAAGTCCTGTCTCATTTCTTACAACCTGGTTTTGTGCAATTTATGTACGCACACTTTGACATAAATTGCCTACTTCAGACTAATACTACTTAATATTTAATTAGTTTACCTGCAACAAATAAGAACAAACAACTCAGTTATGGTTACTAAAGGTCAGTCAGGCCAAAAGTGTTTATGTCCTTTAGCCATGCATAAGCTTTTAACCAGTGTTTAAATAAACACCACGAATGAGATGTGAAAAAAAAAAAAAAAAAAAAAAAAAAAAAAACTAACAGCTATTCATCTAAAAACACTTGTAGGTTACAAGTTTATATACCTAACAATCAGCAGTATTGGTACTTTAGGATACCAGTAGCAACATCTAAATCTTTTTTTTTTTTACTTATTTATGCCTCTGCCACTAGAGGGTGGAGGCATCATGTTATCCATCTGTCTGTCTGTCCATCTCTCTGTCTGTCCATCCGTCTGTCTGTCCTTTCGTCCATCCATGCATCCATATGAAATTTTCTTTAGCAAGATATCTCAAGAACGAGTGGTTGAATGTTTGTAAGATTTGTATGGAATTATCATTGTAACCAGCAAATTAAATGATTAGATTTTGGAATTAATCCAAACAGGATCAAGGTCACAACAAGGTCATATGTCTGAAAGGACTAGACTTGTTTGCAGCAGAGGAGCCCTCCTCGACTCCATTGGCATCGAGTGTCTTTCTCCCTTATGACCTCTTTTTAATTCTTTATGTTTAGGTCCAAGTGAAGATTTGACATTTATTATGGACACAAACTACTGAATATATTTTATCCTGTTCTAACTGCAGGTCTAGGCTGCACAGTGTAGTGTATGACTGTGAGATGTATCATTCTGTCGATATTCATCAGCAAATCTCTGCATGCTTTCTCTTTAGTGCCTCTTAATCTATGAATTGGCCCGATTCCTGTATCTGTATTTACTCCCTTGCATGTTTTTAAATGATTTTGGGCTTTTGGCATCCGAAGTAAAAATGTGCAGTATTTATGACACTGCCACTAAAATATCAAAATTCAAGAGACAGCGACAAACAATATATTTGCTGCAAGTTGTATCAGCCAGCTGGTTTTCTCAGACACTAAAATCTATATGAAATCTGTCACTGTGGTTCACCGCATAGACTCGGTTCTTAAGGGGCATGAGAGGAGCTAGTCTGATTGGCTATCACAGCAGCACACCTAAACACACTCCTAATCATGTATTCATTCAAACTCAACCCTTTCTCTATTTGCACAATTCTGCACCACATTACTATATACACAGAAGGTCTGAAAGATACTAAAATTGTCCAATGCCTCAGTCCTGTATTCATTTATTCATTTATTTATTTATTTACTTACTTACTTACTTACTTACATATACATTTATTTACAATTTTCATTTAATTACTTTTCTTTTGCATGTGTGCCATGATCACAAAAAGCCCTAAGTATTTACACAGCTTTTCTTAAAATAGCTGACATTCTATTAAACTCTAACTAGATATAAATTCTACGATTTGGGACAGAATGTTAGCTGTAAATGTATATTTTGTCTGTTTATTATACTACAAACTGAAACTTCATTATACTACATACTACAAACTTTATCCTTACACCGCAGATTCCCAGCCCTGGTCCTGGAGTGCCCTCTGTCCTGCACATTCCAGTGTTTTCCTGCTCCGAATACACCTGAGTTATTTAATCAGATATATAAACATCCCTTTCTGAGTTGAAGTTTGGGTGTGTTAAAGCAGGGAAACACTAAAATGTATGGACAGGGGTTACTACAGGGCCAAGGTTGGGTACCTGCACCTTGAATCATGGTGTTATTTTCGAATTATGGCTTATTTTGAGGCTCATGAGGAAATGCTGTGATGCTGAAAATGTCTCAGACCTCAGGTTTCTTGTCACTTTGTCTTCTCATATCTCCTCGTTTTGGTTTTCACTTTTTACTCATTGTGTTTAGTCAAAAAGACCTGTTTAAAACTTTTACTAGAATAACTGGAATAATACTGAGCTCAGCATCAACTTTTGCATGGTCAGCTCAGTTTCTCTAATGAACATAAAAAGGAAAGATTTATTGAGGATGTGAAAATAAATGTTACAATAGTATTGCTATAAAATCTGAAGAGGCGGCCTCTGTGAATCACGCTGCGCCTCCAGCCTCACCACAGAGAAAGGTCACCTGTCACTGCAGCTCATTACAGCGGAGAGACAGGGAACACGCACACGCACACACACACACACACACACGCACACACTCTCAAAGTGCTTGTGGTCTAGTAATGTCAGAGGAGAATAAGGTCAAGTTTGCCTCCCTGCAGTAGCAGCGTGTTAATTAAAATCCACACAATACCACATTAGTGGTGATTACCAGTAGCTTTATAGAAACCATGCAGGTTTGCGAGTGTGTGTTGCTTTTTGATTAAAGTGTTATGGAGTGAGCAAGGAATTAAAGTCTAATTCATTTCAAAAGCTCTACTAATTTGACAGATAGACTGAACACTATGGACTTAATGGACATGGCACATGTGTAGATGATGAACGCATAAAATCTTGTATTCTTTCTGCAGCTTCATTAGCTTGCACGGCTGATGAAGGACTTTCGGGAGAAACATTCTTTGAAATCTTTGTGTACTATGCTGAATTTTTTCTACGTTTAAATTTATTGATGAAATGCACTACGCTAACTGGATTATTCTTCAGATAGAAATCTTACTACACAGTTTCATTGTAATTGCCCCTTAATACAATTTAATCCCTTAAACTTCGAGCTTATTATAGTTATTCCACTTACAGTATATTATTGTGGAATTTTGTAGCTCATTGTCACATTAAGGGACACAAAATAAACAAATTAAAAAGAAGAATTGTTTTTGTGGCTGACTCTGTTTTCATTCCTGTCTAAGCCTCCCACATTCTGCCACTGTCGGGATAAAAAATGAGGAGACCTGTCAACCTTTATGCATTTTGTGTAGGACCTACGGAGGACTCTCATATGAATTATCACTCAAAAACACACAAAAAGAGCAGTCTTCTTTTCCCCCCTAATAAAAACAAATGAGCCAATCAACATATGAATCTGGAATGATTGACAGATGCATAGGTGTTTTGAACGCTCCAATATTAACTGACACCCCTAGAACTACCCCCATCTCACTGATATTATTAATATTTCTTCTCCATTTTCTCACTTGACAGATGCAGCCTCGCTTTCTGTCAAGGTAAATGGAGAATGTTTTGAGTTCATTAATATGAATTAACATGAATATCAGTGTATTTTGACTGAGCTACAAATGGTCAAAAGCAGAACTGCAGAAAAGAGGAACTTTTTCAGCCTCAATAGAAAATAAAATTAAATAAAAAATTAAATCCAACACTTTACCAAAAAAAAAAAAAAAAATTGTTCAAACAGCATGGTCAAGCCGATTGTGGTAGAAACAGGAGTGTGTGTGTGTGTGTACAGTATATAGGGTTTGTGCTTTGGGAAAGCTGATGCGTGTCTGTTTTAGTTAAGATGCACACTGTATTATTTATTTCTGTACATAACATCTTTTTTTTCCTAGAATAGGAAGAATGAGAGTAGACTTTTCTTCCTTCCTGCCTGAAAACTTTTCTCGTGTGTACATCTCTAACGGATTGGCTTTTTCCCCCCAAGCACCTGGTGGTTATCGTAAAACCCGGTATATAAGCGCATTACACTTCTTACCTAGATAAATACTGTGGTTGTGCTGTACAGTGTAATATAAGGCTTTCCGGTGTATTGTAAGGCTTTACTGTGTCACATTTACAGAACTGTCTGTGTGTGTGGTGTGTGTGTGTGTGTGTGTGTGTGTGTGTGTGTGTGTGTGTGTATGCGTGTGTGTGTGCATGCTTCTGTGTGTTGGATTCCTCTTACACCTGCTCCCACCTGCTGGTTAAACACTCTCACCTTGACCCTCCAGGAATGTGAAGCCAGTTTAATGTGACAGGATGAAACACACACTCAGGGAGAGAGGGAAAGTGAGAGAGACAGAACGAATAAGGAGTGTGAGTGGTACTTTTACACTAACAGTCTAGCAATGCTGTGTCCTGTTGTCCTAATTAGAAGCTTCCTGTTCCAGAAGAACAGCTGGAGACATAGAACTGTGTGTGGGTGTGTGTGTGTGTGTGTGTGTGTGTGTAGGAATCCTATGGTGTATAGCTATAAATAGAACAAGCATCACTTTTTCATATAAGGCACAGATTTGTTTCTTGTATGTAAATGAGAATTTACTTTGCACTAAGGATGCAACGATGCTACAAATTCCTGGTGTAATCATGGAATTTGATGGATTAAAGTAATTTTCTGCTTTTAAGATAAAGATAAAGATGATTAAACCTCTTCTCAAGTCTGTGATCAAAAATCAACCCCAAAAAAAAGGGTCACATGTCATTCCTGAGGGTTCCTGAGTAAAGAGAGGGTTTCAGATGGTCCAGAGCAGGGTGTTCGTTATATTAACCTGTCAGGTGGCATATAAACCATGAAATATACTAGGTGCAACAGCTAGCTCTGCCGCTTCACATTTACAAGGTCTCTGGTTCAATCATAAGCTCAGATTGCTGTCTGTGTGAAGTTTCACATGTTCTCCTTATGTTTGCATGGAGTTTCTTTGGTTCTCTGGTTTCCTCCCACCTCCCAAAAACATGGCAGTCAAATTGACTCTAGGTGTAAATCTGCATCATGATGCCCTGCCATGGACTGGTGTAATGCCCAGGGCGTATTCCTGTCTTGCACTAACAGGAGAGAAGATGAATGAATGAATATTCTATGACAAAGTACGGTAATTTTTGAACATTTGCCTGAAAGTTACTCACTAATTACTAATCAATATTCTTTTTATTTCATCTTTACAAAGTCTTCTGTGTCAGTTGGTGCTAAGTACCTTCCCTGCTCAGTTTCATAATAATAAGACTGCTTTAAAATATCCCCAAAAAGTAAGGACTTGCATGACATGGCTATTGAGTTAGAGAAAAACTGACGGAATATTGTTTAACCTTTCATTTATTTTTCTTTTCTTTCTGATTTTAATTACAGCTGATAACGGAAAATAATTGGATGTGGGGTGGGGTGGGGTGGATGGATGATACGAGAGTGGTGGGGGGTTAGGGGTGTTTAAAGGCTGGAGGAAAAAAATATGATAAAAGAACAATCAAAGTTTCAGTATTAGAATGGCAAGGAAGAGAATATGCCATTTTAGATGCCATGAAAAAAATTCATAAGAACATAAATGTTGGAAATACTGGCACCAAACATTAACTCACAAAGAACTCACAAACCACAATATCCATTACTTTAACCCCTTTGTTTAGATAACTAGATTTAATTGGTTTTAACACTTCCAAAAAAAAGAAATTGAACTTAATGTGATTTAAAAAGAAATATGCACAGTGATAGTGTATTGAGTTTAAAAACTTTTAAATTTTAGCCATCATATTCACAGCCCTGCAGTCTGTAGATATCACTTTCTGTCATTTTTATATCTTTATAAAACTGGCTCCTGCGTCTTAAACGTGTTTAACAGGATTTTTAAATGTTAAACATTCCCTGAAATCTGCTACAGGATTTTTATTATGATATATTTCTGATAAACCAATCACATCATGCCATCATTCTGTCACACCTTTCATTTGTGCAGAGGTTATTTATAGTAAACTGGCCCCAGTAGTGAGTTTCAATGTGTTTCTTCACAGGTTCAAAAATCTCTACTCAGCATCAGTTCCTGTTCCGTCCTGGTTTCACACAGCATTTCTCAACTGTGTGTGTGTGTGTGTGTGTGTGTGTGCCAAAATTCTGCTGATGGTTGTGATATTTCAGAGGCCTTTTAGTGCTTTTCTGTCTCTGAAAGTGAAACCCCCGAGACACTCCATCCTACATGAAATACGAGATACATCCATGTTCCCTGATTTCCAGTAATCTCCAAGACAAAGAAAGAGACTTTTCGTGAGCACATCCCATTACTTCTACCAAGCTGTGTTTATATCGTCAATAAAATCCAAAGTAGGGGGGACTTTACTGTTCAACAGGGGGGAATTCATATTAATAACATATGAAGATAATGAAATAAAGTGTGCAATGCAAAAAGCTAGAAAATTCAAACCAAGATATAAATTGCAAGATGAATACTCTGTGCAAAAAAACAAACAAAGAAACAAAAAAAACACATTATGTACACTGTCTCTGGTGTTCTTTTTTCTGAAGTTCCTCTCGTTGTTGCTGCATTATGGTGAAAATATCAAGTGTATGGATTCATAATATATTTCTTTCTTTCACTGTTTGCAAATTACGACTAAAGCTAAAGTCACTGATGTTAACGTGTCTGTGTATTGATTAACATTACTCAAAGAATAATTATCTACGTTAACTAGGCAGTTTTCTGCAAACATTAAGTATGTATGCTACTGTATCTACATCAGTGAGGAATAAAAGTGAGGAAATAATTAATGGCGAGGTGGTGTTATGCAGCCCACTGCAAAGCAGAGTGACTGTTAGCACCCGGGGGTTGATTAACAGCACATCCAAAAGGGTTTTATCCCTCATATACCAAAGCAATATGCCAATGATTACAGTTTTCATTTATTAATGAACCACACATAGTGCCTTTTAACCATTTATACAGCGTTCCTGAGACGGCCTCCGTGAGACAAGTTAGTTCATGTTATCACTTACGGTATAAATGTTGCTGTTACAGACAGCTGTTCCCTCACTAGCCTCTTTATTCCTCTCTCTTGAAGTTAATTAGACAAAGCTTGTCATGTTATCGAGACACAGGAAAGTGAAAAACTCCTCCGTTCTGAAGACTTTCCGGTGGCAAAAATGTACTGTTTCAAAGAGCTGTCGCTGGAGACTATTTATCCAAATGTTAAGGTTTTCTTTGTTAAATAATAATAGGCATTTTTATTCATTTGTTTTAAAATGTAGACTATGGTGGAGAGTCCACCATACAAGTCTAGAAACAATCACATATTAGAATAAGCACATTAATGTACACCTGAGTGTATACCTGCAAGAGCTACTGTTACAGAAAAATAATACCTTCTGACCAATCAGAATAGAGAATACAGCAGTGCTGTGGTATAAGGCCATTTATTTAATGAAGTTATTATTATTATTATTATTGTGTTACTACACAGTAATGAATGTTACAGCTTTAAACAGACCCAGTGTTAAACTGAATTGTGGGTCATACAAAGGTCTCCAGAAATTAAGAATAATACTAAAAATACAGTATTCATAATTGATATTTATTAAAGCCATACCATAAAACTCTGAAAACGCTCAATCTTGTCTGATCTCCGAAGCTAAGATTATCTAAAAAAAAAAAAAAACAGATTTGAAGTGTTTTAACAATCAACATGTTTCTCAAAATAGCAGATGCTCATTTCCTAACTAGGCAAGAATTCTGTCATTTGGGACGGAGCCACTGTGTTTCCTGCTCTAACACACGTGAACACACTCAGTGTGAGCTGAACATTTCTCTCTCGAGTTAATTAGCAAGTTGAAAAAGCTGTGTATGCCACCTAGAAAAGTGTTGTGGGTGTTAAGCAAGGTTTGTATATAAACAGCCTCTGTATATAGAGTGTGTTTGTGTGTGTGTGTGTGTGTGTGTGTGTGTGTGTGTGTGTGTGTGTGTGTGTGTGTGTGTGCGTGCAGTTTGTGAGCGCCAGCAGTGTGTTTAGAGGGAACAGCACAGTGAGATCAGAATGTGGCTGAATCTTTCATGAGCTTCTGTTTGCTTTCAGCAAGTTGGAGCCCCACTGCATGCAACTCTATTAGCAGAGAACACACACACACACAGAGGGAGTCTGCAGTCCTAATGCTGGGTTCATCTGAGTCACAGTTTTATTTTGAATGTGCTTTCTTAGAAGACAAGGCCAATTCCAGAGAAATGTCAACCTTGCCATAAAAACATAAAGCACAGGAACAGAATGCTTTTGCACAGCTTTACATCTTTATTCAACTGCTCTGACTGAATTTGAAGGAATTGGTATTACACTATTTTTAACAGAGCCTTATTAATGAGTGTGTAACCATCATGTCATTAGACAGGCCGTGCATTATCATTGATAGCAGCTTTGTTTACCTGCTTTCTGAATCACATTCTCAGTACAGCTGTGGCCATTATTTGCAGATAAAATTCCATAAATCAAGGCTAGCTAAAGTTCAGCCTGCGCTTATGCTGGCTATCAGTAGCTTATCTCAGCCTTCTGAAGTGACACTTTTTCCTATAAAAGTTTCTCACACACTGTGAAAAAAAATCCTACCTGTCACTTACATATTATGGACGTGATTAATCAGGAGCGTAAAGCATTCTATCCCAAAGTGAGCTCGGTCAGCGGTATCCACTAACACAATGACGAAATCTTGATTGGTTAACTTTCCTTTTGGAACTTATAACAGTAGATAAGGCTAAAGGCTAAAGCGATTTAGCAGCTAATAAATTAACTGTATAAGAAAGCTTCATAAATGTGTGGTGGTCTGGTAAAACCTATCAGATGTTACTGCAGATAAATTCTGGAAAACAGCTCGAAAAATCATGGTTTAACCAAAATAGCACACTTTAACATCTCTACTTTAAGAAAACATAAATATTCATCAATCCTTTCTCCTTTCTGCTTATCCTACACAGGGTAGCGGGGTAGCCTGGAGCCTGTCCCAGGGGACTCGGGGCACAAGGCAGGGACACTCTTGATGGAGTGCCAGCCCATCGCAGGGCACACACACTCACACACCCATTCACACACAGCGGTCAATTTGGAAATGCCAATCAGCCAACCCTGGGGGTGTGATGCAACAGTGCTAACCGCTAAGCCACCGTGCCCCCAAAACATAAATATATTTTACTAGATTATGTGGAAATCTTTTATTTAGGTGAATGTCGAACCTTTCCTTGGTGTCTGCCTTCAAGATCGCTTTGAGTAAAGGTCAAGCTTCAAGATCACTTTGGGCAAAGGTCTGACTAAAGATGTCTAAAACCTTGCTAGCTAGGTGTGATTTTTTTCTCACATGGTGAATGTCACACTTTGATCAAGCTGTTGGATAGCTACATGCCGTAAACTTAATCCTAATCACTCTGTAATCATATACCTGCTGTCAAAATGTTTGTGATGCCCCTGCAGTCACATCATCAACAAAACAGAGAAGAGGACTTACACATTGTTTACAGATGGCAGCATCATTAATAACAAGAAATTCAGTCAACAAGACAGATCTGACTTAATGAATCAGCCGAAGATGAGGCTCATGTTTAAATGTCATGAGTGACTTTTTACCTCAGGTGATGAGACAGAGACTGAGAGGAATGATGCTGATGACTGAAGTGACAACTCATTTCCTGGTGTAAAGTACAGTTTTTCAGTGATATTGGTTTTCAGTATGTAAATTATGTTATAAATGTTGGGAGGAGTGGCTTAGTGGTTAGCACGTTTGCCTTGCACCTCCGGGGTTGGGGGCCCAAATCCCATCTCCGCCCTGCGTGCATGGAGTTTGCATGTTCTCCCCATGCTTCGGGGGCTTCCTCTGGGTACTCCTGTTTCCTCCCCCAGTCCAAAGACAAGCACTGTATTCTGACTGCCATTCCCAAATTGTCTGTGGTGTGTGAATGGGTGTGTGAGTGTGTGTGCGATTGTGCCCTGCAATGGGTTGGCACCCTGGTGTCCAGGGTGTACCCTGCCTTGTGTCCTGAGTTCCCTGGGATAGGCTCCAGACTCCTCTGCAACCCTGTGTAGGATAAGTGGTATGGAACATGAATGTATGTTGAGGTTTCATTGGATTTGGAATGGATTTGTAATCTTTAAACGTGATTTTCTCCGCTTTCGCTTTTAAATGCTAGAACTTGTGATTGTTACGTACACTATATTACCAAAAGTATTCGGTCACCCATCCAAATGATCAGAATCAGGTGTCCTAATCACTTGGCCTGGCCACAGGTGTATAAAATCAAGCACTTAGGCATGCAGACTGTTTTTACAAACATTTGTGAAAGAATGGGCCGCTCTCAGGAGCTCAGTGAATTCCAGCGTGGAACTGTCATAGGATGCCACCTGTGCAACAAATCCAGTCGTGAAATGTCCTCGCTCCTAAATATTCCACAGTCAACTGTCAGCTTTATCATAACAAAATGGAAGAGTTTGGGAACAACAGCAACTCAGCCACGAAGTGGTAGGCCACGTAAACTGACGGAGAGGGGTCAGCGGATGCTGAAGCGCATAGTGCAGAGGTCGTCGACTTTCTTCACAGTCAATTGCTACAGAGCTCCAAACTTCATGTGACCTTCAGATTAGCCCAAGTACAGTACGCAGAGAGCTTCATGGAATGGGTTTCCATGGCCGAGCAGCTGCATCCAAGCCACACATCACCAAGTGCAATGCAAAGCGTCGGATGCAGTAGTGTAAAGCACGCCGCCACTGGACTCTAGAGCAGTGGAGACGCGTTCTCTGGAGTGATGAATCACGCTTTTCCGTCTGGCAATCTGATGGACGAGTCTGGGTTTGGAGGTTGCCAGGAGAACGGTACATTTCGGACTGCATTGTGCCGAGTGTGAAATTTGGTGGAGGAGGAATTATGGTGTGGGGTTGTTTTTCAGGAGTTGGGCTTGGCCCCTTAGTTCCAGTGAAAGGAACTTTGAATGCTTCAGGATACCAAAACATTTTGGACAATTCCATCCTCCCAACCTTGTGGGAACAGTTTGGAGCGGGCCCCTTCCTCTTCCAACATGACTGTGCACCAGTGCACAAAGCAAGGTCCATAAAGACATGGATGACAGAGTCTGGTGTGGATGAACTTGACTGGCCTGCACAGAGTCCTGACCTGAACCCGATAGAACACCTTTGGGATGAATTAGAGCGGAGACTGAGAGCCAGGCCTTCTCGACCAACATCAGTGTGTGACCTCACCAATGCGCTTTTGGAAGAATGGTCAAAAATTCCTATAAACACACTCCTCAACCTTGTGGACAGCCTTCCCAGAAGAGTTGAAGCTGTAATAGCTGCAAAAGGTGGACCGACATCATATTGAACCCTATGGGTTAGGAATGGGATGGCACTTAGGTTCATATGTGAGTCAAGGCAGGTGACCGAATACATTTGGTAATATATTGTACTTGTGATTGACAAATGCATACATATAGTATTTCAGTTCATAATAGCCTGTACATTTCAAAACTATATGTAGTAGAAAATGTCAAAATTGGACCATGTGAAGGGATTTTGCAGGCTGCCACATGAACAGTGAGATCACATTATGCTGGCTAGTTCATTTTAACCACTGATCTGTAATCTGAAAATAGGCCTGTTTTCAGGAAACTCTGGTCCTGTGAACCAAGATATAGAGCTATCTAAATCATGAAGGATACTACCCCTAAATGTGTGCAAAATAGACTCAGACAGCAGCGAACACAGGCTTTAGCTCAGGAGTGTGCAACATGCTGTCCAATAATGCTGCCTACCTAGCTAGGGAACACAATGCATATGTCAGATCTGTGCCACTAAAATATTAGCATTCCATGAAATATGAAAGTCTGATGTTACAGTACAAAGACACACATAATCCAGGGGTTAAAATACCGTATAATATACAGGACGGCGTAAACTGCCAAACTGCATAACAACAAGGCAGGTTAGTCCAGTGCTGGAAAAAACACCTCAACATGACTGCTTTGGCAAAACACACAAGCCTTAACAGCCTCAAGGTCCCTTGCCATCTGTCACTTCACAGATCTGAGGAATGGTGGGGATGAAGTGAGAGTCGCTCAGGAGTACAGTAATCCTTTCAGCCTGTGGTGGAGAGAGATGAGGTGATTGTTGGTTGAAGGGAAAGCGCAGGTGTGTGTAGCGAGCCACTGCTTGTTCATATTGTCTGAGTATGGTTATAAGAGTATTGCTCCACAGCAGGTGTGTAGTGCTCCCTATTCTAAACCTAATGCTCGCTTCGCAATCTCTACAAAAGTGTATGCAAATACTAGCACACTCTCTCAAGCCTAAGTACTGTTCTCAGCTTGTGTATACACACACACACACACACACACGTATATACACAAACACACAGTGAGTGATTTGACAGAACTACACCAACACCTACTGTTACAAGGCATGTGCATGTCTAAGGAGTTATCTTTCCTGTTGGAAGTAATCATATGTAAATGCAATGATGAGTTATTATAATATAATAAATAGATTATTAGAAAATCTGTGATCAGACTCAAAAATCTGCAAATGTGATGGCTGAGTTTCATGAATACAATCTTAATATCCCAACCACTGTCTTTACAATGTGCATGTTACATTTATGAATCCCAGTTTCCATACTTAGTACTGTACAGTTAATTTGTAGTGTTACCAAAGTACACAATTATGCAAAAAAAGCAAAAATTCTCAAATTATATATCTTTTTAAGACAGGAAATAAACTCACTATATATGTGTAGTGACTCGCCGCAGCGATGAGCAGAACACAGACGTGCCAGAGACAGGATTGGTGTAAAACAGGGTGAATTTATTTTATTAGAGTGAGGGAGAAGTGGTCAGGTGAAGGTGTAGGTGTATGTGGAGTGAGCGGTGCTGGCGTTGAGGGTCACGGGCTCTGTTGGGGAGCTAGGATGTGTGTCGCATTGGGCTCCGCTCGCCGTGGCTGTCATCGCTCTCTGTGGTGGGGGGAGACGGAAAGGAATCAGCGGAATTAAGGAAACAGACAACTTGCTCACCTCGCTGCTGTGAGGGAGAGGAGCTGCCGCAGTGCTTACTGGCCACCAGCCGTGCTCTATTCCTCCACCCCACCCTGTGGCCATGTGCTTGTTTGCAGTCCACAACAGCGGTGCTGAAGTGGCGCTGTCCCTTCAGCACCCGGGCGGCAGTCGCGTGAGGAGCGCGCCGTGGTTTGCGTGTGTGGACTGAAGGCCCGTCTTCACAATACTGTATGCTAGATAGGTGTGGCAGCCTTGGTATGCTGAAAGTTTGATTTTCTCATCTATATGAAGTGAAATTCATCCACGGCCACACTTGTGGCATTTTGAAATGTGTTTACTGACAGAAATGGAGAAACAGATAAACAGGAAAACCTCTAAAATCTGATTTTACTAAAAAGACGTTTATTGATTGTACAGAAACAAATATGGAAAAATAAAATAATATACGTAATATATGTAATATATATGTAATATACATATAACTTGATGTGGCTTTAGTGAAAACAATGATGCCACATGGTGTGATGTTTTACCACCCCAGCAATTTGCCAACAATTTAAATGTTTGAAATATATTAATGGATGCACATCATACTTTTTTTATCCATTTATAGTTACATTTACATACATTACATTACATTTGGAGTTGTCTGGTTTTTAATTTTGTTTGGCCATTACACTGCTTTCAACCTGTCAAAACTGTTCAATGTGACAAAATTGAAATCCCGGTACTTTCAAAACAGCCAGTGTTGTGTCTTGATTAAGCCCCTCAACCCTGAACTTGCTCATCTCTGTACTTGGAGTGGATTCAGCCTCGATTACGAATCATTTTGGATAAAAGTGTGTGCGCCAAATGAGTGATGTTCATGTAAATGTAAATGGGAGCTGTAATCAGTAGCAGACAAACTGAATATGATGTGTACAGGAAAGGAAACAGAGACAGTTCTGCTGCTCTTTTCCTTTTCTGACCCCTCCTCCATCAACTCCTTTATCCCCACCATCTCTCGTTTTTTTAAAGAGTCTCTTCTCGTCTCATTATCCGAGAAGCTTCAGTCTCACCATCTTTCTCTCTCTATTCTAATGAAAAGTGATGGCTCATTAACATCCAATCACAGCAGATCAAAGCAGGCCATCTCTCTTTCTGGCTGTATCTCATTTTGATCTTTTCCCCCTTTCTCTTTCACTATCCCCCTCTTTCTCATTTGCTCTGTTTCATTTGCTCGATGTGTCTTTTTCACTTTCTCTTTGTCTAACTGTCTAGGTTCAACTCAATACAATGTAGTGTAGCATTATTTATGTGACAGAACAGCATTGACACAGCATCAGGAGTATAGTTGGCTTAATAAGCATCTCTCTCTCTCTCTCTCTCTCTCTCTCTCTCTCTCTCTCATTCACTCTCTCACTCTCTCCCAGTCTCCAATCACCTCCACTATATCTCTCTGTGCGTCTTTCATTTTTTTTCTTTCTCTTCTCTTTTTATGCTAACCCTTCAGGCTACTACGGAAGCCCTAAGAGGCCATGCACTTTCATTTTTTTCTTTCTTGTATTCTTGTGATCACAACTTGATAGTCTCATGATCTCAACATAACAAAAGTTTTCTCATTATCTTGACATAATAAAAACCAGTTTACTCACGACGAAATATTTTCACGAGAAAATCTCACGCCTTGTGAATGGAACTTCTGCACGCTGGTATCTTCACCATCGCCATCATACATTTATTAATTGCAATAAAGTTGTAGTCCCTGGCAGCCTCCTTGTTGTTCACTAATGTGGAAGTTGTCAATCACTGACAGACAGCTATTTCAGCTTGAGTGAGTTCCTGATCAAAGTAAAAATGAATTTGTTCATCCATGATGCTGCCGGATTGCGCTAAGCTTTTGCTGCCTCCAGAACAATAAAAACAATAAGTTGTTATGTGGACTACACAGAACAATTAAGTCGAGATCACAAGAAAACAAGAAAGAAAAAATAATAATGCATGGCCTCTTAGGGCTTCTGTAGGTTACGGTAGTTTGTGACCATTAAATTAAATATACTAATTAGATGTATTAAAGTCTGCGAAAACACAATAATCATAATACTATAATAATACTAATAATACTAATAACAGTAATTTAATGATAATAATTTAAAGATAGTAATAAAACAACAGTAACGGAACAATAACAGTATAATTTTCATCATAAATGGACACCTTAGCAGTGGAACAGTGTGTGTGTGTGTGTGTGTGTGTGTGTGCACGCACAGCTCCATCTGTGTGTGCTGAGACAGCAGTGAGGTAGAGACGCTCAGTGTGTGGACTGACAGCTCGTCCCACTGAGACACAATACGAGTCAGCACGAACTCTCACTGTCCTGACAGTGTGTGTGTGTGTGTGTGTGTGTGTGTGTGTGTGTGCTGAGACAGATGAATCAGTGTAAAGGGGAGGATTGAAGGAGGAATGCAAGAGAGTGAAATAAGAAGAGAGAAAGCAGGACAGAAATTAAAAAAAAAGAGTGGGATAGGAAGAGAGAGAGGGTGGTGAGAGAATGCAAGAAAGAGAGGGAATGTAAGGATTGATACAGATGATGCAGAGAAAGAAAGAAAGAAAGAAAGGAGAGTGAAGGAGAGACATGGTAAAGGAGAGAGAGATGATACAGAGGAAGAAAGGGAGAATGAAAGAGAGACAAATGGAGAAAGGTGTTCATTCAGTGAACTTGTATTTATTGCATGATTTGTCATTTGTTAATAACACATTTTGCCTCACTCTGTGTTTGGACAGGAATTATAACTCAGAGATGCAGCATCTCTCCACTCAGGAGACACCGATCGGAACCAAAGTGCGCAAGTGAGCTGAGAAGAAAGGAAGCACAGAAGAGATTGAGACAGCTCCCTTTAAAAGCAGACAATCTCCATCTCCACACCTGGTGCTCTGATCTACTTTAGCCATTTAATGAACAACTAAACTGCAATAATCTCACCACACAAATCTGCTGGACAAAACATCAAAAAATCAGCACGTCACACCATCGACCCGTCCCTGACTCACCCTTGATGTCCCATGCCATGTTGATTAAAGTGGACACGAAAGGACAATCTAAAAACAAATAAAGACAAAACAGCAAAATCGAACACTTCATCTTCTCTAATCTGCTTTATTTCCTTCTCAGTGGCATCATGGTGTCCCAGGCCAAGACGATCGTATCAGTGGAGGACAGACAAGCAAGAAACTGAGATAGTTGCCTCTAAAAAAGAGATACTGTGACTCACAAAAAACAACAAATAGCAAAAAACAACAGATATCCAGTTCATGCATGATGTCCATCAGGTAATTAAAGTGGACATGGATGAATAGCAAAACCCATCACACTGAGCAAACAGAGACAACGTTGGACATACACTGGATGAGTAAACAAAAAAGTGCAAAAAAAAACAACAACAACAACAACCCTACAAGGACCTCACAAAGACATGAATAAATGAGACCAAGTGGATGGTTGGCTCTAGATCTCCTGGACAAAAATTGAGCAACAACATATAATAATAATAATAATAATAATAATAATAATAATAATAATAATAAACTTCTTTTCGAAGCATGATTTGTCCATAATCAATCCCCATGTTGGTGAAAAAGAGAAAACAACATAATAATAACAAAATAATAATCAAAAAACAAAAATAACAAAATATCAACCCCCCTATAGAGCCGTTAACTCTTGAGGTTGTCCCCATGGTGATCAAATTCAAGGGACAAAAAAGAAACAAAAGAAAATTAGCAGCATGACTCGTCCCTAGCCTACTTTATTTTCTCCATAATGTCCCCATTAACATGGATGAGGACAAAAAAACAAATGCTCCTTCAGCACAAATCAACCAAAAATGCCAAGTAATGAGAAAAATGGCTGCCTCATAGCAGTTCCTCATTCCTAACCTCCTTATTTATTTCCTCCATGATGTCCACATGGTAATTAAAGTAGACAAATTTGGACAAATGAACCAATGAGCAAATGCCAACAAAACCAGCACTTTACTTTGTCATGTTGTCGTCTTTGTTGTCATCCTCACTGTGATTAACGTGCACAGGAACAGACAAGTGGGCAACATTAAAAAAAAAAATTGCTCACAAAGCTAACTAACTTGTCCTTATCACAGTTTCCCTCCTCTCCGATGTCCCCGTGCTGATCAGAGTGGATGTGGATGGACAAACAATCAAACAACAAAATAGCAAAACACTCCCATCCCTGACACCTCCATTATGTCTTAGTGTTGTGATTCAATTGGACGTGGACAAGGGACAATATGCGGTTGTGGACAACGTCCTGGCGCTGGGTGGCATTGGTGCTGTTGGCCTGGGCCATGCTGCTCTTCTTTATGGGAGGCCACCTGGTGCGTGAGAGCCAACACACACACGAAACGACACACACACGCAGAGAGCTGGCCAACATCCTCACCAAACTCGAGCGCCTCAAACAGCAGAACCACGAGCTGCGGCGTATGGCGCAGGCTCTAAGGTAAGAATGGTTGTGTGTCTGTGTGTGTGTGTGTATATGTGTGTGTGTGTGTATAATTTTGTGGGTTTTTTTGGACTGGGGGGTCATGGGGAGATGTGGTACATTGTAACTCTTGTGTAGATTTTGTCGTTTCTAAAGTGACCTTACATAAATGCTAAAAGGAGTTTGTAATTACAAAAATAAATCCATAATCAGTTTTGTAACTTTAGTTGTAACTGAAATTCCACTAAAGTCATCATATTAAGTAAGTAATAAAACACAATGGGGTGTGGTTGATTATTTTCCAGTAACAGCACATCCCGTAGCAATTTACCATTGCTAACAATTTTTATTTACAATATGAATGATACATTTTATTTGTTTATAGTTACATTTAATGTTGTTGAATATTTGCAAAACAAGTAATTTCCTTATCTATATAGTTATAACTTAGCTAGCAGCTGGAAAGAGTCATTCCCTTCCCAGGCTCTTCTTTTGCCTCTTGAATTTAATAAAATGAAATATGCAGCCTGTCATATTTCCAATAATCTGCTGAACACAAACTCTGTGTTCTGTACTGAAGAATTTCCTGCCTTGGAAGACTTAAAGCTACACCTTTACCTCTGACTGTTACAAAACACTGACACTGGAGACTCCTTCCTCACAGAAAAAGTCACAATATCAACAATTACACATTGTTTTTATGGCACGTCCACCATACCCAGCTCTGTTTAAGTGTGTCACTGTAGAAACAATAATGTTAATATAATAATGAAAACCTTGTAGCCATATTGTCAGAACTGATGTTCTAGAAAATTAATCAACACCATCTGACCAATCAGATTTGAGAATTCAGCAGAAATGTGGTATAAACCTAATTTATGAATGCAGCCTATATGTATATATTTGGATTTCACTGAGTTCAACCACTAAGCCTGCCAAGCCAAATCTTAATCATCATAACTTTTGATATGAATTGATTTTTGTGAGTAGTTTTATACTTTTACAGTTTTCATGCTACAGTTTTCAGGGAATTGCTCTGCTGTTAAAGCACAAATGTCATGGGTTTTGAAATGTCTTAATATTGCAACATTTTAAAGTCTGGTGCCTGTTATGTGGCTCCAAAGTGCTGACACCATGCTGATAACACAAATCCATGAATTAAGTCAAATACAACTAGTCATTCAAGTAAGAAGAAATGGCATTGTATAAAAGACGGATAGTCTACAGTGGTTTAGACAGCGTATAAGTCACTTTGAGCCAGCACCCTAGGTGACCGATAAGTGACCGATCTGGTATGTCTCATGCTGCATTGTGCAGTAAAATCCCTAGTGTTCTGCGTGCCAAAATTGGCTTTTGTTTGACACATACTCTTCTGCTTTTCCTACACGGCATCGGGGAGGGAGCACAGGTGCACGATATAAACATAGCAGTGTTCCTGTGTGAGGTGCTTAGTGTTCAGGATCACCTGGGTACAGTATGGTTTGTTTTCTCTGTTTTATATCAAACCTTTCTCGCTTCACCTCACTTATTTCAGAACCGATTCACCTTTTCTGTAATTTGGATGCAGATTTTTGGCTTTTGAAGTGGTTGTGATGCTGCTAAAAAATATATTTTATTTTATTGGTACAGACCCAAACTCTGGCAGAAATCTTTAGCTTGGTTTGGCTTATGCAACCATTTACACACAGCTTTACTAAAACATTAATAAATGAGGCCCAGTGTTTACAGTTCTGAGCAATCTTTTCATCATGGTTAAGGCTTTCCTTCTGTTTTTCCGCTTTGCCCTTTCGTCTTCTTTGTTTTGGTTATGACCTTAAGCCTGTTTCTGACCATGAGTCTATTGATTTGGATTTGTTATTAAAAGGATTAAAACTGTATCCACCTTTGACCCAGTTTGATACACTTAGAAAATGAATGATGAGGTTTCAGTGTTAAATATTGCTGTGTAATGACTGCTTGGTAAGGACTAACTTACAAACAGATATTTTCCAGACCTGACTGAGAGTTTAAGATTAGAACTATAGTGTGGTGACCATGATGGTAGACCCCTGACTTCATAGATACTGTTCCATTGGCTTAAACATTTACCCACTAGCATGGTTACCTACTGTATACTACTGTGTACCACTGTATACAAAACTCAGGCAATATTACACAGTTTTCAAACACCTCATACAAATGAATTCAAAAGATAGATTTAATCATTAAAAAATTGGGTGACTGCCCACCAGAGCCAGCTAGCTTATGTTAACTTGTTATTAAATGAGCTAGCTAACACAGCCACAAGAGTCTGTCATTGAAGTTTGTTAGCTAGCTAATGGCTCAATAATATAAAGTGGCAAATATAGCTACTAATTGACATAGCTGACTTGGTAGTTAGCTCAGATAATATTCAGGTATTCGCTAAATAAATTTTTCAACAGCAACATTAAGGGGACAAAAAGTAACCTAGACTAGTCAGGGGTGATAAAGTAAAAATGGTAAAATGGCTGCTATATTAAGGCTACTTATACAACTGAGTTATATTTTTGTGCACAGACAGAAGGTAGATGAGTGCAAAGTGGATTGATATAGTCTGGAACATACGGTCTATCTTCAAATAAACATAAACAACCACTCATAATTTATTTACAATTTTGTTTTTACATTGCTAAAATACCCATACTTATTGTCTTCTAACTGTATGTGGTTACATTTCTGGTGTTGCAATCATATAACCTTTTTAATAATAATAATAATAATAATAATAATAATAATAATAATAAAACAAGTGAAGCATCTAGTCAGCCTTGGGTTTTGAAGCTAAGCTCTGTGTCTGCGCTGAGAACCAAACATTTCTGCCCTCCAACTGTCCTTATATACTTAAACAGAGTGCGCACACACACACAGACACACACACCACTGAGGATCCTGAGTGTACATCGCCCTTATCAGTGTGTTACGAGGCGTAATGGAAGCTGTTAGCCAGCTGTCCGTCATCTTTAAGCCATTGACTTTCTTCTCTTGGCACAAACACACACACACATACACATAGACACACACACACACACACTGCAGAACAGTGCTGACAGCGGAAAAGGTCTAGAGTTACTGCAGTTACCAAGTACATTCTACTGTACCTATACCAGTGACCAGCCTCTCTCTTTCTCTCTCTCTCTCTCTCTCTTTCTCTCTCTCTCTGTCTTTCTATCTCCCTCTTAAGTGAAGAATTATGCATGAGGCAATAGTCTTAAACAAACAACTGCTACACTGTGATCCTAATATTGTGAAGGGCTCCGTTCTATTATACTATCAAGTATGCAAGTATACAATCTATTTCTTTTTATCTACAATTGCACACAGTTGGATAATTTATTCTTACATCTTGCCAAATGGTTCTTGTGTCTGTGTTAAGTTTTTTTCTGCTTTCCATCTGTTCATTGGGCAAAAATACTCAGCCAGGCAGAAAAATGTTTAGTGGCTGTTCAGCTTTTTATCTGGTACACTATTCTATTTTAGAAGCAGCTATAAAGCATATAAATATGTCCAATAGGGGTGTAATGCAGTGCCACTGTCTGTATCTGTTGTCTGGTTAGTGCTCCAAATATCTGTTTGTGTATTCAGATTTAATCTCAAAGTGGGCTTGGCCTAAGCCTGGAGGTTCCATTGCAAAACTGGAATACACTGGGGAAAAAAGAGAGGTGGAAATCTGAAGACCTGTGAATCTGGCACTGATAGTTCCTCAACCTCAGCTTCATCGCTCAAACCCGTAGTTGATCTCAACTAGAAATCTGAGCGTGACTGTTTTTCAATCCCGCTCTCACAGGTTTTTTTTTTTTAGTTGGCTTTATTTTCCAGAATGTAACCAAACTAGTAGCCTAATTTAAAGCACCATGACCTTGACCAGGCAGTTACTTCATAAAAATGAACGAAGGAATAGTACAAATGCACTGCACAGCACCACACCTTCATATCTGACAGCTTGCTCATGCTCACATGAAAGTAAAAACTTCCCGCTCAGTAGTTTTTTTAGACTGGTCTCACAAATATTAGTACATATATGACTAAAAGACAAGCCAGCATATTCATAACACTTGTGAATCTCTGTGCTGTGTTCATTATGTTCAAAGTGGCAACCAGAACGCTACTATTCATTACTGGATATGACAACACAGTCTTCGCATGTATGGAAAAACATGGTCTGTAGGTCCCCCTGTAGGAGATCCACATATTTCAGAAATGTTCTAGAGAAGCCTTGTGATCAAAAAGTAACTACGTATCACACGTAGACACTGTGCAAGTGTTATGAATCTTTTGGACATTTCTTGTAGTGCACCTCCTATTCATATCTGTATTCATATCCATTTAGAACTCATTATCTGTTCATTCCAAAGAATAATTACACCCCCATGACACCTTTGACTGGCAACTTCTATCTATCATGTACAAAACAAAAGCTGATGTGTAAACTTCATAATTTCTATCCTACTTTCCACAACAGTCATTATCAGGTTGTTTACGGTGCTGTCGAGATGCCACTGTTAATCATTATAAGACCTGCCACCCCCACACTCTTCTAGTAATGAGGAACACTGGACTTTCTAAAATGTGGTACAAAAAAAATATGAAAATCTTCTTGGATATATATGATAAATAAAAGGAAATACAACATGAATTGTCTCAGTAACGTGCTGGACCAATAAGAGCTGCGGTATATATGAGTGTTCAGGCAGTCACAGTACATCTATTACCTGAGGCAGGGCTACATCACTGTTATTCATCACTGTTCGTGGTTGACATCTTGTCAGATATGCAAATTATCATAGGATGATAGCATAGTAACCAGAAACTTTTAGCTACTCTTAATCTGTGTGCCAAGCCTTCTAAATTAGCAGTTGGGGTTGAGATGGCAGGGGGTTGAAATGGGGGTGTTCCCAATTTGCATATTCAAATGACATCCTTTGTTATTTATGAAAATGAAGGTGTAGAGGTGTTCCTAGATCATTTAGGAGTTACTTGGGCATTAAAAACACATTAAAAAACGTTTCATTCTTTTAATTGTTTAAAGTTCACATATTCTAGGATCACTGAAGAGTATACAGTTTATTCCTTGAATATACACTTGAGTAATTGTATTCATACCGAGACATTTTTAATATTCACAACCATGATGAGAGAAGCTGTAAGTCACTAAGGGTAGTGAGGGCCCTAGGGCAATTCAGATGACTGAGGAGGAAAGGAGTGTGTAGTGTGTTCAGCATTCAGTGCAAAGGCCTTGGTCAGAGAGTAGAAGTGTGAGGATTGAGTGTGTGTTTAAATGCAGAAAGGACAGAGTGATGGATGAAGAGTGAAGAGATTGAGGAGATACCAAAGAGAGAGGAAAGAGGATGTAGGGAATGAGAGGGGGAGAGTAAGAAGAGATGGATGAGACAAGCCACAAGGGAATGACATGGCGAGAGAGCGACTCTGATCATAACCACATCTGACACTGACCTCTGAGGGGGAGCGAGAGAGAAGAGAGAGAGAGAGAGAGAGAATGACACACAGAATGACATCTGATTCATAAAACACATGGTGATTTGAGCGTAAATGATAAATCCGCCTCAGCTGTGTGAAACAAGCTTATTTACGTATCCCGTGCATCCGACCCGCACCTCATACAATCTACAAGAAACATGCCCTGATTTATGCAGGTGTTTTATTGGTGATAGAGAGTCAGTAAATAAAGGCATTCAGCCATGGCTAGATCTGAGGAAAGAAGTAAATGGAGAGGAGAAAATACATTTCAGTGACACTAAACCCCATTACCTGTAGTCTGTTTTAGGTTCCCACATGTGTCCCTGTGAGTATCAACGTTATTTGCTATCTTTATTGTTATGACTTATACTACTCTACTACTGTACTTACCATGCTGATGATTTTGCTTTTGATTATTTACCTGAAAATAAAGCATTTTTGTCAGGTTGTTAAAATGTTACGCTCGACTTTTACACACACTCCAACCAGATGCCAGTTTGATCGTATAGCTTAGTCAAAAATGGAAATTGATAAGTAAGGAACTGTTAATGGAAATTGCCCACAGTTGTTTTAAAATCAGATCTGATCATATGCAACTGATGAAAAAATGGAACATATAAAAAAAGAAAAGGACAGACAGCTAGAGTATTTAGTTTACATAGTTCAGATAGAAAGATAGATAGATAGATAGATAGATAGAAGGAAGTAAGTGCAATGTACTGTTCAGCACAAATGTGAACTTTGTAGGGAACTTCTGGTAAACAGAATTATGGGATTGCCTTCTCTGAGAAGCCATGTGACACATGCTCCTTTTAATTTGTCCAGAATAAGGACTCTCAGAAGACAGCTGTCCTTATGCTGCCCTCAGATCTGGAAAGATTTTATCTCAGGGGCACAAGTGGTGTGTAAAAATTGTGCCTACCTCGGCAGCCTTCTCCGGAAAGGGACAGTCCATCTTAACATCTTAACCGTGCTTTGATGAAATGAAGCCTTAAACGAGGTCAGGCTGCGGCTCAAACTCATTCCCTCTGTCCTGGTGTTTAGCTATGTCAGCTCTTTCCGTCTCTCTCTCGCTCTCTCTCTCTCTCTCTCTCTCTCTCTCACACACACACACACACACTTTGGCCTGGACATTCCCGAGTGCTCTGCTTCAATGTAATAACGTGGTCATACAGCCCCACTTTATTCCCACAATCCTCAGGCACTTTTGGATTTTCATTTATATGTGTGTGTTAAAGAGAAGAGCCATGCGCTCACTTTGAAGTGCTGCTAGTGTGTGTGTGTGTGTGTGTGTGTGTGTGTGTGTGCATGTGTGTGTGTGCGCTCTGCAGTGTTATCAGATCACACATTCCACATACATATGTATAAGGAGCAGGTTCTTCATGGTGGCTGATTGGATTCTAACATGAACTCTCTAGCAGTGCCAGCATAATAAAGAGTGTGTGTGAGGTGTGTGTGTGTGTGCGTGTGTGTGTAAATACGGTATGTCATTCCTTTGCACAAATTCATATCAGGGCTGAAAAAATCCTAAAATCTAAATCATAAATACTTTATGTAGCTGTAATCCTTATTCTCTGCTGATGTCTTTAATGTCATATATCAGGATGTCCATTTATAGCCTTCTAACTGTTGACTATCGTGGATCTAATTGATCAGAAGGCATTGGTTGATTTTTTGTGACTGCAGCTCTGACAGTAGTGCCATCTGCAAGAAAATCACAGGTTTATATTAATGCATTCATTCGAATATGTTATTGTTTCTATAGTAACAGCTCATTCACAGGGACTTGCAATGAGGACACTTAATCTAAGTGTAAAAGAGACTTAGGGCAGTTCTCCTCCATGCCAGCAGAGTTCTCCTCCATGCCAGCAGAGGTCCCATTCTTCAGACTTCCGTTCTCTATATAAACTCATGGACATTCACTAATTACGAAGTCTTTCCATTACCTTGTACCTTGCACTCTTACTTTGGATATCCTTTTGCTTTGATTACTGTTTTGGATGGTTTTGGACTTTCGACTGTTTATTAGATTACACCATTGGATAAATGTTTTTTTTATTAAAAACAATTCTGCAAATGGATCCACATAGCTCTTCTGAGTCAGTGTAGCCTTGTAGCGTTTGCCTCCCACCCCCGGGGTTGGGGTTTCAAATCCTGTCTCAGCCCTGTGTGCCTGGAGCTTGCTTGTTCTCCCTGTCCTTTGGGGTTTCCTCTGGGTACGCCGGTTTCCCCCACCAGTCCAAAGGCATGTGTTGTAGACTGATTGGCATTTCCAAATTGTCCATTGTGTGTGATTGTACCCTGTGATAGGTTGGCACCCCGTCCAGGGTGTCCCGTGCCTTGTGCCCCAACTTCCCTGGGATAGGCTCCAGGCTCCTCCCTGAACCTGTGTAGGATAAGTGGTATGGAAGATGGATGGATGGATGGAACTGATATGGTGAAGCTTTCTGTAAGAAGGTATTAACATTTATGGAAGGAATCTCCAGTGTCAATGTTTTGTAACAGTAAATAAATTCTCCACCACAGGAGAGTCTTTACAACGTTACAAGTGTTTTATTGTCTTATTAACTTATCAAGAGAGAGAAGAAAATTGAGGCTGGTGAGGGACCGAGTGTGTACAGCTGTCATAACATAAGTGATAACAGGAACTAACTTGTCTCTTGTAATAGTTGGCAAATTGCTGTGGAATAAGAGAGATAAAGCATTTGGGGATATGCTATCGTTTATTTACCCTATTAATTATTTTCTGATAACAGCATGCCTTCTCATCTGTTATTCGTTCCTTACATAATTTTTTGCCATATTCCTTGGTTCATTGGTGATAGAGGCACTAATTTACCATCAGTAAGTAAAATCAGTGTGTGATTTGAGGCAGAAGTCTTTTTCATGTGTAAAACTTTTGCTTTCACACTTTAAGTCAATTTAAGAATTTATACTTTTTTCTTTAACATTTAACATAACCATTTTTAACATTAATGAAGAATTTAAAGCTAAGAATTTAACTAAGAATTTGGGTTCTTTTACCACCTCTGGTTGTTCTGTCCTTGCTTAACAGGTAGAGGACATTATTTACTGTATGTCTGGCTATGGTCATCATGTGTATAAATGCAAGGTGCCTGCTCATTGGCATTATTAGCTCATTATTAGCATTAGAGTTATATAATATATGACACTGTGCTGCATTCTGCTGAGCCTCCCTGCATGTTCCTGATTCTGAAAAAAAAAAATCGTCTGTGGTCCATGCAAGCTCATTTATCCAACTAGTAGATATAATTCCTATCGATGGCCAGAATGCGTCCTCGGTTGTAGTTTAGCACGCAGCAGGGTTTGGGAATGATTCAGACACACTACATTTACAGCATGGAGCTGCATCAAGCCACCATGAAATATAAGAACCAGTTAGAGCATGTCACAAACATATCAAATAAAAAAAATTGTTTTGCAAAAGTCAATGCGGAGCAGGGATATTTTCTTTCTCTGGCTATTACATGAGAGGAAACAAACACTGATGACTGCTATATCAGTAGCCTTACTCGAAACTAAGCCCAGACACATAATCTGCTGATGTGTTCACCCCTGTTATATGTCTATGATTCCATGTTGTCCTTGATATTCATACATTATTCGTGTGCAATCTGTAATGGACACGCAGTGTTTTGTCTCTTCAGTAGATGTTTCAGACATTAGAAGAACATAGCCGTTTTCTCCAGCGGATCTGATGGAAGGGTTGAGTAATTGGTGTTAACAGGATGTTGGGAACGTGTTAGAGTGTGTGTTCCTGTGCGTTAAGGCAGTTTGTAAGAGAATGAATTAGCAGGCTTGGTTAATGGTTTATTCCCTACTCGAGCCTGAAAAGACTCCCGAACACTCATTAGTGCCTGTTTGTGCTGGAACAGTGTGTGTGTGTGTGTGTGTGTGTGTGTGTGGAAAAGCAGAAACATTCAGAATGTAATTACTGATTAAAGGCTCAAACAGACATTTACTAAATACACTGCAGCAGATATTACTGTCTCTCCTTCTCTCTGTCCCTTTCCTTTCTCTCTTTTCAGGTTTCTCTTTCATTTGCTCTTTCATTTCTCGCTCCTTCAGGACCAAATGTATAAACACAATACGCACTCACAAAGCTTTTGAAGTTAATGTTTAAGTTACCAAGGATGTAGCTCATCACACCTGGGACCAACTATTAAAATCACTCTGTGTTTATATATATTAACATATCAATAATGTTTTAGTCGTTATGCATACTTATGAAATAAAATCTTTTAAAAACAAATTAATATGTTGTAATTTGATACTCTGATTTGATACACAGTATCGGTATCAGGCCAATATGGTGGATATTTGGAGAAATGATATCGGATATTGGATCCTGTAACAAATGGCAAAGATTGGATTTGGAAAAGAAATTTATTTTTGGAACTGGAAATGTTGACTACATATAAAGAAAACTGACTGTTTTTTTTTTTTTTTAGGATTGATTTTATTACATTTATTCTTTATACTTTATTATGTTTATATTCACAATGTACATGAAAGAGTTTAACTGTGAAGTGAAAAAAAATCATTTTAAACCTTATCATATAGGTAGCGGAATCGGCTGATTCTCAAGGTTTCAGTGCAGGATTCGGAAAAGAAAAAGTGTCATCGTGCCTTCTTTAGCTATAAGACAGTTGTGTTGAAAAAAATGACTTCTTTTACTTTTTTGTGTTTTCTTTTGGCATAGTGGTGGGGGCACATTTAATTAAAAAAAACACTCTGGTTTAAAGCCAATTACAAATACAGAGAGGAATATTTGGAGATACATATACATTACACCCCTAGTGAGTTGCATATTGTGTATATTGAGGTGTATATTGACAGAAATTATCTTAGAGCTGTCAAAAACCTTGGGACTAAAAAGGAATTGCAAGTTTTGTTAATAGGGAGATAAATGAGTTAATAATTATTCATAACAGAGCAGGTACAGTTTGGGATGCATTAATACACCTAATATCATAGAGTATATACTATAATATATATATTATATATAATACTGGATGCTGCTAATTGCCTGAAGTTCAGCAAATTGAATAGAATTTGTAATCCGCTGTATTTCCCTGTAATTTTGCCTTTTTTTACACCATTTTTGTACATAGCATGAGACTTGCACAGAATGCAGCCTAACTGCTCCTAAAAACAAGCACAAACAGCTCATTCTCTCTCAGTCTCTTTCTCCAGTCTCTCTCTAGGTCTCTCTCAGTAGCTCCTTTCTCTCAAGGCTGAAATGTATAAAACCCCTGAGAGTTACTCTTAAAACTAGTTTTAGAAGTGTACATACAACAAAAAAGTTAAAAGCTGGGAACAAAATGTGTTGTAAATGGTCTTAGAGCAACACTTTGCAAGGAGTAGGAGTTTATCCTTGGAGTACGCATGAATATAAGAAAACATACGAACATCACGTGTGTGTATGTCTCTTCTGTCCTGCTGCCATCATCTGAGAGTACTCTTAAAACTGAAAACTTCTCCTGGATTACTCCAATTCTTAGGTCTTAGTGTAGGAGTAAATTGATTTCTAAGAATTTATTGGCATTTAAGTCCAAACTTTTACTCTGAGGGTCTCTCTCTCTCTCTCTCTCTCTCTCTTTCTTTCTACTCTTCTCTGTCTCTGATTTATATTTTAATCTATTTTATGCCACACTGTGTCCTTGTGTGTCATGTGTAAATCAGAACTGGAGATAATTACTGTAGCTTTACACAATAATACTGATAGTGTGTGTGTGTGTGTGTGTGTGTGTGTTTTAATCTCTTTATGGGGACCAAATATCAATGTCAAAATTTTGATCTTTTGTTGGTGCCAATGACAAAAAAATTGCAGTTTTATTTAAACTTAAATCGAGTTTCTGGCTGTAAGGTTAGGAGCAGGTGTACGCAGGTGTATACTGGCCATATCATTATTTAGTTACAGTAACACACAAGTCAGTACCCCACAACGATGGAATTACAAACGTGTGTGTGTGTGTGTGTGTGTGTGTGTGTGTGTGTGTGTGTGCCCCCTCCCTACAGGATTCCTGAAGGACAGTCCGTTAAACCTGTCTCTGCAGGTCGGCTGCGTTTTTTAGAGGAGCAGCTAAACAGAGCCAAGCAGGAGATCCGCAACTATCAGAGAGTGTTTGGAGATGGTAAGTGCACAACAACAGAGACAACAATAAGGCTACATTCACATTACCAGGTTGAAGTGACACAAATCAAGTTTTCTGCCTTAATGTGACACAGATCTGATTATTTCTAGACTATGTGGACACAAAAATCTAAGTTTACAAGTTTACATCTCTTTTTCTTCTGACACTCCCAGTATAGACACAGTGTAGGTGATGTAAACTATGCAAATTAGGAGAAAAAAGTTAAGAGCAACCATTTTCGGTTAAAAATGAGCAGTTGATCAAACAGTGTTCTGTCATTTTCCTTTAGAGTAACATGCCAATGTTCATTTCTCTATATTATGGCTCAACCAACATCTTTGTACTAGAAAGTCGAGCGTGCAGTGGTCAGTGTTTGAGATTCTGTACAAGTGATCAAAAATGATGTGAGTTTAAATCCCAGAATTGTCAGAGACACTATAGCACTCCTGAACGAGACTGTTAACCCTCCGCTCTGTGCTTGCATTAGATTCCACTTTAGTTAAAGTCACTTTGAATAAAAGTATCTGCCAAATGAATAAATGTAGTAAAAGTGATAGTTCCAATGACTGAGAAAAAGCAGCTTATGTTCCATTGCACTCTATCTGCCATTAAGAGGTTTTTTGGTGCATATAGAGGACGGGACATGGCCATCTCTCTGTGGCTGGTCTATAAATATCAGTTCCCGTAGTCCTGTGAGAGAGAGAAAGGACAGGAGAGAAGAAAAGAGAAGAGAAGGATATACTTGATTCTTTATGTTCCAGCCTACACCAGTGAGAGAGGTGACCTGCGTCACAGTCGCACAGCCTTAATATCTCCTTGACACTGTACTGTTTTTAGCACTCAGCATTAAATCTAACTCCAAAAATGAAGACCATCTCATCCAGGTCATGTGACAGGAGGTCAATGTTTTTTTCCAATTGGAACGAGTCCCTAGGTAAGCAGCATTTTTTGGTAGCATCAACATTCTCCACAGATAAGGTCTGTCCCATTAGGAAGGCACTCCTTAGTTTGGTCAGATTTCAGGGCAGTATTGCTCCCAGTATAGTCCCATAATTCTGTTCACCAGACCAAAGGTGCATGAAGGTTTCGACAAACATGTCAATGCGGTGGAGGAAAATGTTAATGAATTGCTCTTCTCATTGGTAACAGTCATATTTTAGTTGCATTTTTGTTTGTGGATTTCCAGTCTTTCTGTGATTAAAATTAAGTAATTAACACAACCTCATTGCTTCTCTAGCCGGCTTATACAGCTGACTATTATTTGTTACACTGTACGAGATGCTCCCAATAAAATCTTGGCCAAATTCTATAACAGGCAATAAAGTTCTTCTAATGATTGACCTGCGATTAAAGAAAATGACTAAATTCTGCTTATGTCATCGATCCGGACTCGTGCAGTTATTGGACTCACGTTCTTCAGAGTGAGCTTGAGGTAATAAGGGTATTTTTCTGTTGATGAGCATGTTTCATTTACATTTCACAATTGCCACTACTGTATTTGCAGTTGTGCTGTCAGTTTTGTGTAATCGTATGCCATTCTCCTTCAGGTGGCTTTTAGAAGAACATCATAGCAGCAGTCACACTTTGAGATTTTAATAAAAAATTAACACTTCAGGAACATTGTTGTCAGCTGCCAGTGAACACGGCACATTATGGATCCTAAGACTGCCAATCTCAACACACAACCAGACATCAGAATCAGGCTGAAAATCATACAGTGCGAAGTCAGCTTTAGTCTAACATGTTAGCTAGTGAAGCGATTCAGAAAACAGCAGTCTAGTTATGTTCACAACTGCAGTTCATTTGCAATCTATACTATCTTTATGCAGCGTTATAGTTTTTTGAGACAACTCTGAAGACCATTTTTTCTCTCATCTTCGTCTCCTATGTGTCTCAAGCCATTTTGTCTTGATCTTGTATTCAGCTGGTTTTACAATGTGCGATTCCAGCGGTCTTTTACGATTTTTACTTGTCACACTGTATGAGATGATCCCAATAAGAATTCTATAAGAGACTGTGCACTAGCATGTGTTCTACATTTCATATCAAATGATAAAGATAGTTACTACATTCTGCCATAATGGGTGCGCAGCAACACAGCACAGGTTTGTAGCTCTTCAACCGGAAAGCATAAAAATAGTTTTATGTAGTTGTAATAATAAATAAACTCTATGAACAGAGCATTTGCATGATAATTAGCTAGTTACATACCTGAAAGCTGTAATTAAGCCTTTATTTCTTTTGCTGTAGCTGCGCTAAATTGGCCGCTGGTGAGCACGTCACATTACACGTTCTAAGACCACAGATCTCAACTTATGATCAAAGATTATCCTTTACGATGTATGGATGTGCCTGCGACAACAAAATCGGGCAGAATATCATACCATGTAAACCTTAAAATCTTAAATTTTGGCTTAAATCTTGACCATAAGTACTAAATATATGCAGTGATGATGCACTAAATTTAACAAAATGTACATTTAAATAGTTTGTGTGGATTTTTGCATGTTCTTGCCATGTCTGCATGGGTTCTCTCCCACCTCCCAAAAACATGGGACACGCTGAAATGATTCTAGGTATGAAAGCGTGTGTGCCTTGTGACAGACTGGCATCCCATCCAAACCCAGTGTTCCCGGAATAGGCTCCGGATCCACTGTGATCCTGAGCAAGATAAAGTGATTACTTCACTGCAGTCAGCTTAGTCCAGCAATATCAGCGTCCTAATTTGTAGTATAGTTAGATGATTCCAGTGGAAGCAGAAAAAACACATGGCTGCATGCCTGTTTTGCAATCTTGGTCCCGACCACAACACTGTCTTCAGGTAAACCAGTAAATTAGCAAGTGATAGTGGATAAACAGATGTCAAATGCACAGCATGATGACAGTGGAAGAAGCGTGCAGTGCCTGCCAGGGTTCAGATAAAAGGCTACTCAGTGACACAGGAGTCTTCAAAGAATGTGGTCACTGAAGTGGACGATTATTATGAAACACATTATGAATTCAGATGGGCACAGATGATAACCCACAGTAACAGATTCCTAACTACACATTTCCAGACTAATTGATGGCATTGGGGACATGTGTGCAATCAAAGTAAGAACTAACCGAATCAGTACAAGATATCAGACCTCAGAAAGAACAGCGTTTTAATATGGAGTGTGAAATTAATATTAATTGCTGCTCTCTTTCTCTATCGCTCACCCCCTACTGCAGTAGGCCCGGGCCGTGTGCAAGAGGACTACAGGAGGAAGGTGGAGAGAGGTGTGAGGGAGTTTTGGTATTTTCTGCGCAGTGAGGTGAAGAAGCTGAGCCACGTAGATCCAGCTGCACTGCAGACGCACACAGATACACTGCTGCATGATCTCGGCCACCAACAGAGGTTTTACACACACACACACACACACACACACACACACATTACAACCTGTCACAACATTTATACCTGGCACAATTTCCAAAATCCTCTTTTTTTTTTTTTTTTTTGCTACGTAATACAGCTCAAACTCATACCATGCAACCAGATATTAATATGAATGTAAGAGTTAAAATGGCTTTTAAGATTGCGGTGCAATTGTAATGTTTGCTGCTTCATAGTAGCACTGAAACTTAGCTGACAAAACAAAAATATAAATCGTTTTTCATCTCCATAAACATCTCAGTTTATCCAGATCATGCTGACATCATGCTGGGAACAATTGAAACATTTTGATTTTGCATTTAATATTTACCAAGACCGAATAAAGAGAGAGAAAGCCCTTGCAAAACACACTTTAGGTTTGGCTTTTATTTCCAGCTTTTCGGTGATCCAGAAACTCATTATTCATAGCAGTGATGGCAGAACCAATTTTCACTGGAGGACATTGTATATTACACCAGCAGGGAGCAGACAGGGAGGTACTACAGGGAAATTGGCAGTTTTATTACTCATATTATTTATTCATGCTGAATATTGGTCTTTGAATTAATGCATAACCTAAACCTAAAAGTGGCCTAATTCGCAGGATGAGCAAGACTGGCCAAAATGTGTTGACTGCAGGTTCTTCCAGTGAACGGCTCAGCAATCAGATGGCTGTCATTGCACGATTGTCGCCATGATCACTTCCACCCACTGTATGCTATAAATAATTGGCTAAAAATGAATAGTTCAATTACAACAGTAGTGTTGGTCTATAAGACAAAGGTGAAGACAATAATAAAAGGATAAAAATCACAGAACAACAATAAACCAATGTTTGCCATTGAATGTAGGTGTTATATGCATATTCTTTTTATTATTTTCATTGTTTCTGCAAGAAGTTCAGGCTAATCAGACAACCATTAAAAGTCATAAAGAGTCATATATTCATATATAGTGAAATATATAGTGAAATATATAGTGAAATAGGAATAGCATTTTTTGTGACTTTTACAGCAAGTTAAGGGTGACATGGTGTGTTTGGTGTGTCTGCCTCTCTCTCAGTCTCTCTCTCTCTCTCTGTCTCTCTCTCTCTCTGTCTCTCTCCCCACCTGGTGATTTATTGATTAATGGGACATGGTGCTCTAATTGCCCCCCTATTAGAGCCGCAATCAGTGTTCAGAGCTGGCTGGGTAATCCAACAGTCCTTTGCAGCCTTAGCACTTCTCATTCTGCAAAACCAGTAGAAGAAACAGATGTCCATCACACAGTTTTCAATGTAATGTTCTCTATTTTATAGTTATTTTGGCCAGATTTTATTAAATTATAAATACACAGTGTGTCCCAAAAGTCCACACATAGGGGACTATGTACGCCAGCACCACGTCAGTTGTGCCTTCATCAGCGGAAGTGGACGTCCATTTCTCAGTTGGTCTGCAACACTTCCAGTCTTTTTGAATTTGTTAATAAGTTTGGCAACAATGTCGTGTGAAGTGTTTGCCATGTTTACTGTTAAAGTCCATCGCAGCCTTGCGACAGCTTCCCGATCCAGCCATGAGAATGATTTCAGTATGTTCTTCTTTTCCCAAAGGCATTCTTAAAGCCAATCTGAAAATCATATATAATATAACCTAAGTATGAAATATTGTGGAAGACATTTTGCTAAAAAGTGTTAATTTCCCCTCTGTATGGAAACCTTTGGGACACCATGTACACAAGTAAATAAAAATGCAGAGCAGAACACACTTTCTATTAGAAGGAATTATTAAAAAGGATGCTCCAAAATTTAAAAAACAGACTGAACAATAGAGACAGAGCAGGGAATTAATTAAACAGTGAAAACACATCATAAATTATTCTCCAACACATTAGCGGTTGCATTTAGAGGAGAAATCTACTCATGAGTACAAAATATGGCTTATAAACATCAAAAAGCATGCTGATGTATAAATTCACACAAAAGCAACCTCCCAGCACTACAGTATATTGTATTATCCAAATTATAATACAGTTGTTTTTGCACTCTAGCAGCTGCTACACTTAATTAACATAATTAACAATAATTAGCTACGTGCATGTTAAATAATGATATTTTATCCATTTGTTGTGCTTTTTACAATAGTTGGACCTGATCCTGTAGGAAATTTCACTTTCTATGAAGCCCATACTCACATATTATTGTAATTATGCTTATAATTCTTCACAATGAAGTTGGCAAAATGATTAATTGTAAGCATTTTTATATACTTTTTATATACGAATGCCTCATAAAGCTCTAATAATGTGCTGCGTGTAATTCCTTGATAATTGATCTTAGTGTAATACAAGTGGCAATAATGCTGTGCCACTAAAACTTTATAACTAACAATGACCTGTGAATAATTATAAAGCAGCTGTAATGTGTATCAATAATTATGTAAACATTATAAACATTTAAACATAAAAAATTTGCTTCCAAACATGACAAGGAGATCCATATTTAGCACCCAAGGGTGGAAAATACTTGAATAATTTTACTTCTTTGCTATACTAATATATTAATATTACTTGCTTACTTACTTACTTACTTACTTACTTACCTGTGTATTATTTTGTCGTATTTATACTTTACTTGAATATTATTGAAATTGAATTCTTGTACTCTTACTTAATTACAAGGAAAAAAGTTTTTGATTGGGTTCAGTTTAGCAACCCATCATTTCAGGTTACTATCCAGGCAGGTTCATCAGCGTGAAAAATTATCAGAAATTGTGACAATTCATCATCTGTGGCAACTTTCTCATGCTACACAATATAGCTAATGCTATAACTATCTGTGTGTGCTTGAATATGGACAAGACACAAGACATGCAGTGTTGAACTTGAGGATGAACACCCCTGGCCCTACCTCAGTAAAATGTTTCAATATCCTGGAGTAAGCAAAGAGACATATAACATGAACTCCATCTAATTAGAAAAGGCATGTAAAAATGAAATTATCTAATTTGCTAACATTAAATAGATATATTTAACTATGTTTTCTTATCTGATGACAGGTTAGTCTAGCATCAGTTCCAGATGCTAGTATAACTGGCTAGACAGCGTCACATTCTAGCTAATGGTAAATATTGGTTATTTACATGATCTTTTATTTCTGATTAATTCATCAACAAACTGTGTAGCCTTAGTCACACATATGAACAGCAGACATACAGAGATTGAATGATGTTTTCAGGCAAAATGGCATATTTTCTTTAAAACAAAAATCAACTTCTAACAGTTTTAAATAATTAATAAAAATTCATTTTTAACTTTTAATTAATAAAAGTTCATTTTTTTCATGAAAACTTGACATCAGCGTATTTTCATCAGGTAAAAACACTTACTTTTACCAGTGTGGGAAGTTACACTACCAGTAAATTGAGACTATAATGATTTTTCAGTGAGTAGAATTACGTATTTATGCTTATACTAAGTAAAGTCGTCATTATTTGTACTATTTTGACATCCTGCTTCCTGTCTGTATCCTCTCAGTTCTAAATTTGAGGCTTCAGTTATCGAGATGAATTTCTGAACACACTCTGCATCTAATCTAAGATGGCAAATCATAATTAGGTTGTAAGTCCCCAGCAGGCGGCCATATTGGCTTTTTACCTGAGAGCAGATGGAGCTATAATTCAGCATGCAGGTGAACTAATCCGTGATGAGGTGTGTTAAGTGTGGGTTAGACGCTGCTGGAATTATGAAAAACACACACAGGACACTAATCTGATTTCTCGCTACTATTCCCACTTGCACTGGCAGTGGATTAGAGGGTGTATAAGAGAGAGAGTGAGAGAGAGAAACAGAAAGAGAAATAGATAGAAGCTGTGTTTGTATGAGCGTGTGAGTGGGTGAAATCGTGCTTATTGCTTTAACTGGAAATCTCAGCTGTAGTGTCGAGAGTCAACATGATGAATTGGATCAACACACAGATGGATGATAAATTAAAGGAAAAAATGATGGCTCTGCTATGCTGTGGGGGCATTTATTTTTTTTGCTGGAATGGTTTGGGTCCACCTGCACCCTTTAGAGGAAAATGTCACTGCAAATCAATACACAGTTCTTCTGACTGATCATCTTTATCCTATGAGGAAACATTTCTATCCTGATGGGAGTGGTCTCTTCTAGGATGACTCCACCCACATTCACAGGGCATGAGGGTTAACTGAATGCTTTGATCAGTATGAAAATGATGTAAATAATATGTGATAACCTTCACAAACACCACGTCAACCCAGTTGAACACTATGGATGATTTTGTTGTGACATGTTAGAGAGCTCTCTCCACCACCATCATCAAAACACCAACTGAGTCAATATCTAGCGAAGAAAGGTGTCAATCCCTCCACTAAAGTTACAGAGACTTGTAGAATCTATGACAAGGCATACTCAAGTTGCTCTGGTTGCTCGTCGTGGCCCAACACTTTATGAATACGCTTCATGTTGGGTTTTTCTTTAATTTGTCACCGATCTGTACATATGTGTGCAAAAGTTTGGGCCCCCTAACCAAATCACACATTTTGCTGATTTTTGAAGTGAAAAGAAATAAATTAAGTATTTTTTAAAAAATCTACTAATGTCAACACACAGTTACTTTATATTTGATGAACCTTTAAAAAAATGGAAAAAATAGTAATTGTGGCATGTGCAAAAGTTTGGATACCCTTGCAGTTGTAAAGTCTCAGAACTTAATTAACTCATTAGGTCATAATTGACTCATTAGGACTCCAGCTCATAATTTCCACTGTCCAAAATGTCATTAAGAAATGGCAGATAAGGGGAACTGTGGAAGTCAAAGCAAGATTTGGAAGACCCAGGAAATTCTCAGACAGAACTGCTTGTATGCAGGGCAGAAAGGCAAAGCAAAACCCTGTAGGTCCTGCAGGAAGGTTTAGCTGACACATGAGTAGTGGGCCTCCATTCTGTGTACCACTGATTGCACGCACATGATCTGCATCTGATGATAGAGTCATTACAAGGAAAACTTACCTGTGAACCTTACCTGTGAATACCTTACTTGTTTTATGCAAAACAATATCTAGATAAGCCAGAGTTCATTTGGAAACAAGTGCTCTGCAGAGGTAGCATTGCAGAGGTAGATGGAAGAGTGGATTCCAGTAAATATCAGCAAATCCTGGATACAAATGTGACACAGTCAGTCAAGAAACTAAAGCTGAAAAGAGATTGGCTTCTACAACAGGACAGTGGCTACGTTTACATGCACATCCATATTCTGATATTAATCGTAATTTGGCAATATTCTTATTAATATTGAGTCATGTAAATGCCACAATCTGATTGCCCGATTCAGGTTAAGACAACATTCTGATTCTCCAAATTCCGATTCCCACCCCTGGAATAATCGGAAATTTGTTGCATGTAAACACCTTATTCAGAAAATCCACTGAAAGGAGACATATGCGCATGCTAAGTCCACAAGGAATTGTGGGTGCTAAGAGATGCTTAGCTTCAGGCTAGAACTCAGTCATACTTACAACCGTGTATACAGGAATATTCAGATGCCTGGATACATATAACCATCGTATTTGGAATATGGCTGCAACCCGAATATAGACCTTAAACAGAATTTGATGTGCATGTAAACGTAGCCACTGATCCAAAACATACCTCAAATTCAACCACGAACTACTTCAAGAAATGCAATCTGAAGCTTTTGGAATGGCCCTCACTGTCCTTTTACTTGAACATCACTGATAATATGTAGGTAGATCTTAAACATGCTGTGCATGCAATACAGCCCAAGAATATCTCAGGACTAGAAGTGTTCTTCAGGGAAGAGTGGGTTAAAATTCATTAAACAAGAATAGAAAGACTTCTAGCTGGCTACAGAAAGCATTTGCAAGCTGTGATAGCTGCAAAAGGCGATGTTACTAATTACTGACTTAGTAGGGTTTAAAAATCTTTGCCCATGCCACAATTACTTTTTTTTTATTATTTCTAAGTTACATTTAACTTGAGTGTGCAATAATAGTTAACATTTTAGTTTAGTTAAAAGTAATTTTAAAAAATAAATAAATAAATCAACAAAATATGTAATTTGGCCAGCGGTGCCCTAATTTTGCATACTGTCACACACACACACAATGAAAAGCATTAGACAATACATGCGCATGAAAGTTATTACAAGTTACTGATGTTTACTTTTGCATGTATTGTTTAGCTTTATTATTTAGCCTGGCAATTTTCTCTGCAAACATGAGTTACTACATTAGCTTGATAATTTACATTTGATGTTTTTAAAGCAAGATTATAAAAGTAAGTTGTTTCACCTGGCCTATTCATAGTTCTCTAGTCTTATATTCTATTAGCCATTTTAAACAGCTCTATAGATTGATTTACGTTTTTTCTGTTAATGGGCTCCCACTGAGAACAGTATGGAGACAATATAATGTGACCCACTATGACTAAATATGTAAAAGACTCTTCCAGAATGTCCATCAGCCCATGATTTACAGATGTGTTTATAAAGTTTTTGGATATGCAAGAAAACCTATTAAACTCACTGTGCAGATCAGAAATGTTTACCAGTACAAGAGGCAACATCTGCTTGTAAAATCAGAGATGTCCAGAAGGTGGAGGAAGAAAAACACTGACAATACCAATACAGAATAAAAAAAATCACACAGTAGCACCTGTAAAACATGAAAGTACCCCAGCAGCCCATGCACAGTGAATGCCAACGCAGTAGGAATTTGTGTTAACAGTGTTAGAAATGGTATTATAGTAAAAGTGTGCCATGACCTATAGCCAGAGGTCTGTCCATTAGTGGGACTCAGATAAAGCTGAATCACTCGGGAACAAGTCTAACTGCATTGTTTACTCAGTTAGGGAAAATGCTAGGGAAAATGGTGTCAGTATGATATGACCCCCCCAATATTTCAAATCTACATTTTATATAATTATACTCAAGGCATATAAATAATATGGCAACCTTATTACACGCAATATTACAGGTGTAAAACTAACTTTTCAACTTTTTTGTGCATGAACTTAATAAACTTGTTCTTAATGTATCCTTTTAAAACAAGTTATAAACAACAAAAGCAAATAAAATGTGTCATATATTTACCATGAGGTGTTTCAGTGCAGAAAATAAAGCTGATTTGTTTCCAGTAACAGCACGTCCATATGTATTAAAGAATAACACAATATTCTTATCCACTTGCACCTGTAGTTATAACTAATGTTGTGTGAAGGTTGCGAATCAAGTTAGTTGCTATTATCACTTACATTATAATAGCTACAAACAGTCGTTCCTGCACCAGCACCAGACTGGGCATCTTTCCCATGTCCATTTTTAATTGGTTTATGTGGATCATTTATGTGGATCATCAACCATACTATATACCGTATATGTACTATACCATGCAGGTCCATCCTGACAGATCTTCACTACCTGAGTCAAGCTGATGGAGCAGGTGATTGGAGGGAAAAGGAAGCGAAGGATCTTTCCAATCTGGTGCAGAACAGGATCTCCTACCTGCAGGTACAACCCCCCCAAGTGCATGCTGGGAAATTAAGTTTGTTAATAATAATAATAATAATAATAATAACCCAACTGAAAGGAAATACTTATTTTATACTTTAATACTTAATTGGCATACTTGGTGTGAGGGGTAAAGCGCAAAGCCAGTAGTTACTAGCAATTAGGGGCCTAGCTAGTGTGTGTGTGTGTGTGTGTGTGTGTGTGTGTGTGCACGTGTGTGTGTGTCTGAGTGTGTGTGGCACTAGAGGCAGCAATGTTAATCATAGCTGTAGGCAGTGCTTAGGGGCTGCCACCTTTCTCTCCCTTTCCTTCTTTCTCTCTCAATCATTACTAATTCATCTCTCATCTCATCTAGTGTGTCTCTCCATTCCCAGTAGTGTAGAGTGTTATCTGTGCCTCTCAGAGTGGCTTCCACTCCTACTCTTTTTTTTTCCCTCTCTCTATCATAACTAATTCATCTCTCGCTTTTCCAACTTGTCTCTCTATTTCTCTGCATAATGTAGGGTTTTATCTGTCTTTCAGTGTCTCTCTCTTCTTTCTTCTATCTTCCCCCCACTCTTCCTCTTCACTCTTTATTTATTTGCAAACTTTTGCTCGCAAAAGGTGTAACCATTTTGTTGATCGTGATACCAACAGAAATAAATATAGTGTCCAGTCAGCGCTATTTAAAAATGAATCACAAATCTAATAAGCTAGACAAACAGGTAATGAACTAGAAACATATTCTAATGTTTTGATAAAATCCAACATTAATAGCATTTAAAAGGGAAGGTACACAGAAATGCTAGCTCAGTTCAAAGATATCCAAGATTGATTAACTGAACTTTATAAACAGCCTAATCTAGCAAGTTAGCGCATCTAGCTAATGTTCGTGGAGAAATTTGGCTAGCTAGCTTCGAGTATCGTTAGGAATGCTAACTTGCAGTGAGCAAGCTAACATCAGTAAAGTGATCAAAAATGAGTCACTACAGCACTTATATTGGGTGTGGTAAAGGGTGTTGCATTTGAAACTAAAATCTAATAAATATCATGTATTACATGTATTACGAATTCCTTGTCCAAAAAAGGAAACAATAAGATCAAATCTTTTTTCATAGAATTTTTGCCAGTATTTGCCAGTATTTCTTACGTTGTCATTAGAAGCTGAAAGAGATGTTCTTCTGATAGCGAACATGCTAGCAGTGACAGAGCAGAGGTAGCAATACGGATTACAAAACGGATTACAAAACACAAGGGTTTTTAATGTAGTCACGTCCCCTACGTGGAGACACAGAGTTTGCTGCAATACGATTTGGGGGTACAAGAGGATGGAGTTAATGTATTTATATTTATATCTTTAAAGGTTAATGGAGTTAATATATTCATATTTATATCTTTTAGGGTTAATGGAGTTAATGTATTCATATTTATATCTCTAATGCAGATGTATTTTCACAGATTTTGTTAGCCAGCTAGCAACCATAAGCTAACAATAAGCTTCTGTGATTTCTGGGAGGATTTTAATGCATATTAATAAATATTCATAACCCCCATTAATTAAAAAGAATATCTAAGAAGTCATGAAGCTGTCCCACTCTTACCCATTTTGTTTGGTAAGGAATCTACACACGTTGTTTGTATGGAAAAAAAGAAGAAAAAAAAAACCACCAAGAAAATGGCTGAATTAGCAAATATTACTGTTCACTGATGAAAAAATATTACTGTCCACTGCTGAAGCAAATATTACTGTCCACTGTCCGAAGAGGTCATGCTCAGTCCAAACAAATTCCCCAAGAGTTGGGATGAAGACTTTGGCCTGAGGCACAGCGTGAACACGAACACTCTGACACAGACGGTAGGTTTAAACAGAAAAGGATTTATTCATGATATGTGGGAAGGGAGGCACAAGGGACCATGTGCATGCACACTTTTGGTGAAATGTAAGGCGTGTACAGGCTGTGTGTTAATGCTTAAGGCAGAAAGTGCTCTAGAGTGTGGACTTCTTATTATCATATAGCTTTGTAAAGTGGGTCAGTGGGGAATGTCACAGACAGTGAGAGAAAGATTAGATCGAGATTGGTTAGTGTGTTAAACCCCATGTGTCTGTTTGCAGATCATAGAAACACAAAGAAAGTGTGTCTGAGTTCATGTGTGAGTATGAGAGTGACTATGAATATGAGAGTGACTGTGGATTTAAGGTCATATATTTGGGTTTTCTTGTAGGAAAGAGCAAGTCATTGGCATTCATACCCGCACTTGGATTTTCACAGATTTTGTTATCCAGCTGGCTAACATATGTAAACATGACAGGAGGTCTGTGAGGATTTTCAGTGTTCACTGCTAACATGTTCACTAGCCAGTTTGCTAACATGAACTAATCTGACTGGATGTCTGAAATTAAGTCATAGTAAAAATAGTTTATTCTTATCATTACTAATGCTAGCTGGCTAGCTAACTTGAGCTAGCCTAAAAGGACTTTTTAAATGGGTAGTTAAGGTACCTTCAATCCATAAAATGTCTATAAATGCCTATATCTTCACTGGTAATGCTAGCCAGATAGCTAACATAATTAAAGTGATAAGATTTCTTAGAAGATTCATATTCCTAAATATTCATAATATTAGTACCAACTAGTATAAGCTAACTTGATAGGATGCCTGAAGATGTTCGCCATATTTATATCTGGCTAGCTAACAAGATTTACCTGACAGGATTTTTTGAGGAAATGTCTCTGGGTGCTTATGAAACTGTTTTTGAGCACAGGCTAATTACTTAGAAATGGTCAAATGATGTGTTTTTGAGTTCATATATGGACCCAAGTCCAGACTCCTCTGATTTTTCTATTTTCCCACATAACAGAGCACATGTAGTTGTTTTAGTTGTGGTTGCTGGTAGTACAGCTACAACCGTCTGTGGTCCTGTCTGTCTGTCCATCTGTCTGTCTGTCTGTCTGTCTATGAGTAGCTATTGAGAATTGGCCTGATAGCAGTGAACTGGAATATGTTTGGGTTGATACACAGTAGTGAATGTATTTAAAGCCCTGGTTAAATCATGAATATGAGGTAATTATTTTTTTTATTTATTTATTTTTTTAAAGTGAATAACTCTATGGATTAAGAACTTTCTACTAACATAAACATAATCATTAACAAACACAAACCACTCTGTTTATGTGGATTGCTGTTTAATTACTGATAGATCTCTTTTTGGATTTTATTTAACTCTATTTAATAATGTTAAATTCATCTTTAAATAAGTAATTAAGCCTCTCTCACTCTCTCTCTCTCTCTCTCTCCCAAGCATTTAAACATTATTCAGATTCCTCTGTTTACCCCTATCACTCTCTCATTCTCACCTCCGGTCTCTCTCGCTCTCCTTTATCGTCTCACACTGCATTTTATGTTTATTTATGTGGATTGCTATTTAAGTGTGATTGATTCTATTTGCAGTTCATTTAACTATTTTATCTTTAAATGTAATTTCCCTTGAATTAGCCGTTAATTTTCTTTCTCCCTCCATCTTACATTTGTTTATTTGTTTTAGTATTGCTGTTTAATTACTGATTAGTTCTATTTGGACTTGCATTCCTGGTAACCATTTCATCTTTTTAAATACCCTCTTTCCTAATTAATAATTAAGACTCTCTCCTTTGTCTCACCTACTCAGAATCCTCCAGACTGCAGTAAGGCGCGCAAGTTGGTGTGTAACATTAATAAGGGCTGTGGTTATGGCTGCCAGCTGCACCATGTGGTTTACTGCTTCATGATTGCATATGGCACCGAGCGCACACTTGTCCTCGAGTCCCACAGCTGGCGCTACGCTCCTAATGGGTGGGAGACGGTGTTCAGGCCTCTGAGCAATACGTGCACCGAGCGCACAGGAGCATCCACAGGACACTGGACAGGTGAGCAGGGGGCGGGGCTAAAGGGCAAAGAGAACAAAAAGACGATTATCATTCATTCATACATTAGTTTATACATTTATTCATTCCCAGTAACCGCTTAATTCTGATCAAGGTTGTGGACAAAGGCTGATTAAAAGGGTTAAAATGAAACTAAATTAAGGAAACAAAACTGTGGATTTGGCATAGGTAATAGGTGAGCAGGGGTGAGGCTTCTGAGAAAAGTGGTAAAAGGAAAAATAGAGGAGATAAAAGGTTTTAATATGGAGGAGTAGCTGTGATAAATGTGAAAAGAAGATAAAAATAAAAGAATAAGATGGTCAAAAGCTGAAAGTAAAAATCCTCTATGGCACTGACTACACAAAAGCCTTCAGCAAGAAAAGTAAAATGGATAAATAAATAAATAAATAAGAATAAAAGCCCACCTTCGCTATATTTAGTTGGTTTGCCACAAGACACTGGACAGGGAGGCAGGGGGCTGAGAAAAAGGATGCTACAAGAAAAAATTAAAGGAGAAAAAAGATGATAGCTTAAAAGTTAAATAAAGTCAAGTAGCAACACTCCAGCTTCAATCTGTGAATCTTTGATGGATCCATGTAGGTCATTTTTGTAGTCATCTGTGTTGCCTGAAACAAATGCAGTGGAGCGGGCACACGGCAAGGACCAAACCTCAGTTTATCCACTGCTTGAGGTTAGTTAAAGCAAATGATTAGGATGTTCCACAGACCACTTCTATGGTGCAGTTTGTAAGCTAGATTTGTAAGTTATGTCATGTCCAGTTAAATATTCTGGACAGTCATGGACTCCTTTCGGCAAGTCACATCAAATATATTTGTTTATTCGTCTGATATTCATCCATCTCTTTACTCTCACAAGTTTAGTTCCTACCTGTGTTTAATTTGTTTTCATCAATGTTTGGTGCACATGACTGGGACACAATCTTACCATTATGATTTTATCTACTAATAAAAATAAAGAAAAAAGTAGCACAGCAATGTGTATAAATTATAGTGCACAACAGTGCACAAATACTTGCAAGAAAACATGTGGTTTCTCCACAGCCACAGCAGGTAAATCTGGAGCCACATCAGTGTGAATGCAGGTTAAGGAATGCAGGAAGAATGTGTTTTTGTGTTGATGTTTTACTGCGCTCTTTATGTCTAAATAGTCGTAGCATTCTTCATCTCTGCCTGGAATTTCTCCTGTCTTACACATGCACTTTCCTTTTTACCTTGTTAAGAATGAAACCCTCTCTAGAACACGTATAATATCTTTACTGAGAAGGGGAAATCCCATATCACAGGTTTTCTCCATGCATCATTTCATGCAAAAAATGCCTTTTTTTTTGCAGACTGACCCAATGACACTTTTATTATGGCCTGAAATGCTCTGTTAGAGAGCATAGAGTTAAACACACTTCCATTATCAGTCAGTCATCTTCCATACTTACAGTAAGCACTGATTTATTCACTCAGATCTGAGGACACACTGAACATGTCTCTCACTTTGTGTCTTAATGAAAATGACTGCTGGAGGAATCACTTATCTGAAACACTTCAGCCTGTGGATGAAACATCTCTCTCTCTCTCTCTCTCACACTCTCTCATGGGCTGTCAGTATTTCTTATATAAGCCTTATGTAAGTACGTCAGGAAGTGATCATTTTACTCTTATATATTTGATGCCTTATGCAGTGGAAGTTGTGAGCAAGCTCTCTACCTCATTCGTGGAGCTGCTGCATAAGTGTTTCATTAGCTTGTGACTGACGTCAGAAAAAAAAATGCTGCTTTTAAAGATCTAGACACACCGATTTGTACCTTTATTCTATTGCAATTACCAGCCATCCTTTTAGCTGCAGCTCATCCAGAAAGCCCTGCACGAATGTTAACCAGGTCAGAGCACATCTAACCCATTTCTCAGTTTCTCTCACTGGCTTCCAGTAAGCTGTAAACTGTCACTGCTTCTTTATAAAGCACTGTGGCTTTATTCAGACTGGCAGCTTAAATCTGCGGACAAACAAGGGAAAATATATTAAATCCAAGTTTTTTTTTTATCTCATTCAGGCTAGATTTGTAAGTTGTTTCAAATCCAATTAAAATTCTCAGACATTCATTGACTCCATTTGGCAAGTCACATCAAATGTATTTGTTTGTTTCTCTGTTTCTTTGTTTGTTTGTTTGTCTGTCTGTTAGTTTTTTTTCATTTATTTATTTTTATTTGTTCAAATTGTTTTTTCAAGTTTATTCTTGTGTATTTTATTTTTTGTTTGTTTGTTTGTTTGTTTGTTTGCTTGTTTGTTTGCTTGCTTGCATTAAGGCAAGGTGGAGAAAAGAGAACCTGGGCCTGGAGTAACAAAGTGGTTGTGTGTCTGTTTCTTGACTGGACACTTCCTTTATGTAAAACATCATCCACTGAGATAAAATATGTGCAAGTATTTACCTAGCTAACTTTTCCCTGGATGTCGATATTGTATGTGAGCAAAGGTTCTAACAAACAAATCACATTTGTTTCCCTCGTCATTTCTAATATGAACATGCAGACCTGGATAAATTGCGCATGCAGATTTTTCCATAAATGGCATCACCTGCAAAGTAGACAGAGGAATCACCATTTTTTATTGCGGGTGCTAATCGTTCTCAATAGCCACACCGTGTTCCGATTTCAAAATAGACTCCAGGAAGAGTGAAACTGCACGTGTGTGTAATTATGCATCAAGTATATTGCCTATTCAGGTTGTCTAAGCTGTTCAGAATGTTGTTGCTGTTTTTCTTTTTTCAGCTGCTCCCATTAGGGGTTGCCACAGCGGATCGTTGGGCTGCATATTTGATTTGGAACAGGTTTTACGCCAGATGCCCTTCCTGACGCAACCCTCCCCATTTTATCCGGGGTTGGGACTGGCACTGGGAGTGCACTGTCAGTGGCTGGGCTTGGTTCCCAGGCCGGGAATCGAACACGGGCCATGGCGGTGAGAGCGCTGTGGCCTAAACACTAGTACAGTGAATAGTAAAGAGAAAAAAAATAATAAGATGGTGACAGGCGACAGGCAAGCACTCCTTATATTCCCCTACCAGATAGAGTCAGCTCTTTTTTTTAGAGAAAACCTTTTTTTTTTCATAAGAATTGCTGTGCTATTTATTTAGTTTTGAACACTGTTTAAGGAAATGCAGCTTTGTCAGTTCAGTTTGTATTGCAGGCGAACTTTGTTCTCTCTCTCTCTCTCTCTCTCTCTCACTCTCTCTCTCCAGAGGAGCGGGCACTGTGTATATTAAATAACCTTTTTAATCAGTATCAAGCAGATTCCTCTGCTCCTAGCTAAAAGAGAGAGACTATCTGATTACACGTGATAGGTTGACTGTAGAAGATAAAATCCCACAGAGGCTTATTATATAGATAAACAAAACCTAATTGTGAAAGATTTTTTAAAACTATATTCCAGTAGTCAAATATAGTATGGAAGCTTTCTTCATTTGGGAAAGAACCTCTTTTTCTTCTTTAAGTCATAGTTACAGTAAAAGTGTACATTTTTACATCTCTTTAGGAATTTAGCGTCACCAAGGCAGAAAGACTGAAAGACTGACAATGAAACTCAAACCTCTGTTTCGATGTTTTGTTAGAAGTTTAGCCATGATTTACCATTTTAATGTCAATTTCAAGAATTTTCGATTCGTCGTTTATTCACATGCATTCATTCATCTTCATTAGCTGCTTCACCCTGGTCAGCATTGCATTAGATCCAGAGCCTATTGCAGGAAGGCTAGGTGCCTTGCCGGGCATCACACACATACACACACACACACACACACACACATGCATGCTTAGTAACAATTATGGGAAATTTAGAGCTGTCAGTCCACTTACCAGTATGTTTAATGGGAGGTGGGAGGAAACTGGAGCACCAGGGGAAACCTATGAGGAGCTCCACACAAACACTAACTGAGCTCAGGATTGAGCCCTGAGGTACTAAGCCAAATCCTACACACTGTAGGTTTTCTAAATTCTACTTTATTTCAAGTATTTAATCTGGTTTGCTTGCTAACCTGTCATAATTCCTAGGCATGTAGCTGACTATAGCTATAGAAACCATAAAACACCAAAACCCACAAAAGACAGTTACAACAACTAATGCAGCCTTCTGACTGACTGTGCTGTGTCTTTTTTAATGGAATAATTCATAGAAGCAATTTTAAGTACCCAAAATTCAGGTTCAAGTTGAACTCTAAGGCTTCTGGGACACACAGTCTGGGATTGCAGCTAATTACAATAAAAGGAAAGCCAAATCTCACAGAAAAAGAGCTAGCATGTCTGGGGTTTTAATGTAAATATTACAGAAACTGAAATGCACATTTTGTCTTTTTTTTGCCACTTCAGTGGCAGCTTATAATGCACATGATAAAGGTTACAGAAGGATTGAACCACATTAAATTTTATATTTCACAGTAAACTCACGGTGGGATGTGGAGTGGGATGTGAAGGCTAAGTCGTATTTTATATTTATAAGAAATGAAAGCAGTCTGTGTCAGACAGTATATATATAGGGCAAGGAAACATAGCTACATGATCAGGTGAATTAATAATTGTAAAATGAAGAAAGTCTAGCTTTAATCCAGCTCACTTCTACTTTACAGCAAAGTGAAATCTGTGGAAATTCTATCTGCTGATAGAGATGATGATAATGATGAGAGACAATGTCACCTTGCTATATAATACTCAATGACTTCTGAAGCGTCTTTCTGTCAGCATGATTTGAGCATGTGGGTGTTAAACTCTCTCTCTCTCTCTCTCTCTCTCTCTCCCTCCTTGTAATTCAAATAATTAATGATCTCTGCTCTGTTCAGCTGAGTGTGCATATGCAGATTAGCGCGGCAGTTAAATAGCATACGGGTCAGCAGCATTGTACATTTATGAGTGCAGGATGATGTATTGAGCTTCTTTTCTTTACAGTCGCTGTATAGGTTTTATATTCACTCACTTTGTTCCTAAGAGACAGGGTGAAATAGAAATAAAACATCTTACTACTGTGCATGGAAGACAATATTCACAATATTCAATATGCAACAATTACTTTATTGTTCTTTAACAGATGGAAATTCAAACACAGCAGGGGCAGCTCCAGAGACAACACAATAACCTCAGGATCATATAACCCTGAACAGAACAATGATTACATTTTAAAGTATAAACCATGAAATAGTTCAGCACAGTAAAAAATTTTAATTAAAAAATAATTACACTACAAATACAGAAACAATAGAAACACTGCAGATGTGTAAAGTCTTCATTCTAAACCTTAATGCTTATATTTATTATTTGTATTTAAATTTTTATTAATTGAAATTTGTACTAGTTTTATTGAGACACAAGAAAATCATTGTCATGTCATTAAACTACAACTCCCAGAATACAGCACTGCCTACAAACATGTCTGCAGAGGACTACAATTCACAGCCATTATGGACACGATCTCATTCACCCAATGACTGATTGCACACACCTGGACTCACTCACCTGCACACCCATATAAGCTCCCTCACTACGCCTTTACTTTGCAAAGTACATGCTCTGTGTTATTATGCTAGTCCATACCAAGCCTTTGTTTACTGATGGCCTTTCTGGCTTTCTTTTGGGGTTTTTTTTTTTTTTTTTTTTTTTGGTTTTCTTGCCCTAGTGCATGTTGATTGTTGATCGCCTGACCCTCGCCTGCACCTTGAATTTGATTCTGGATTAGGTATTTGTCTTGATTGCTTCATTCAATAAAGCTCTGTATACCTGCACCTCCGTTCATACCTGCCTACCTGACAATCATATGACAGAAGATCTTACTTAAATCCTTTTATTGTTTTTTTTTTAAAAAAACAATTTCTAAATAAAATGGTCAAAGCCATGCTGTTTAAACAGTAATAATTCGTAGCATCGCTACACTGGCTGCGTTTTATTTAGAATTGATTTTTTAAAATCCTTTTAATGTTGTTTAAAGTCTGTAATGGCTTTAGCAGCTCTATACACATCTGAATGACTGACAGGCTGTGTTCCAAATCGAGTTAAGTCCCTGGAAGTATGGTGTAAAATATTTAAAATGTCTGTGTGATACCAAACTTGAGTATATTAAAGTGATAGAACTGAGGAAAAATGAAAGTCTGGTGAAAGTTTGGTGTCTGAAGTTTGCTTATTTAAGCATATACTGGTGTCCAGGCAGACATACAATGGGCCTCATTTATCAAGCCAAATACTAACGGATTTATTCATAAAATTGTTTGTACAAGCATTTAAATAAGAAATTTTTCTTGGTGAAATTGGTATTCATGAAAATCCTGCAAATTCGGAAAAACTTCCATATCCTACTTGTGCTCCTGAGTGTGTGATCAAGATATACACGTGAGTGCGAAGAAAATCGGCGTTTCTGAAACTTTTGTAAAGCTGGTGAAAAATTTTAGTTGAGTTTGGCTTACGCAAACATTTACACACAACTTTACTAAGCGTACATATTCTATGGCCACAGTTCTCAAAGTGGGTTCTGGGGACTGCCGAGTACTCCTAGGTTTTATAAAAGTTTGTAATGGTGTGGAATTCACAATCCAGTTATCAAAGATGATGATAATAATAATTATTATTAGTTATTATATATTAAATAATTATTAATTATGTGAATTAAACAGGCTTAATCTAAACCTCAGTAACTAAATAAATAAATAATGTCAACACAAATCTAAAATGTTCTGTGAGTGAAAGGTTTGGGGGGAGAAAAGCTCTCTGCTGCTTAACAATAACAATCATATTTTTGCACACACACACACACACACACACACACACACACACTGGACTAATGCAGTTACACACAGGTGTGAACAATAATCCGGAGTGTGATCACTGAGAGGTGGAGGAGCAGCTTTGAAAGACCAGGAACTAGATAGCATACTTCATTAGTGCACTAGATGTTGCGTAGTATTAATACCTAGGTGATTTGCTAGAGCAGGCAACAAAGCAAATTTTATGTTAGTGAGTGAAAACATTTAGAATCCAGGCGATCCTAGGAAACCTATCAAGCTGTCTGCATAAGCTAGTTACAGAAGCAGTGAGAGTGAATTTTATGAGTTTTGTTGGCAGTGAACACACATCACAGTTAGTAATGAGAAAAGCAATCCACTTACATTTGTAAACATACTCCTTTTTCGTTTAACTCTGGTTTGGTGAACAGAATTATGGTATTTTCTACACCAAGAAGGACAAATCCTGAAATAAGGAAACGTCTCGGACAGCCGCTATTCTCGAGAGACTCAGGCTGCAAAAAGACAGTTATAGTGTGTATTTTAGAGTATTGTCTGTTATCTGTCTTTATACATGAGTATCTCTCTCATCTCTTGCCCCCTAGGGGAGGATCATGATAGAGATGTGCAGGTTGTGGAGTTGCCCATCGTGGACAGTCTTCACCCCCGACCCCCCTACCTGCCTCTGGCCATCCCTGAGGATCTGGCCCCACGGCTTCAGAGGCTGCATGGAGACCCCTCCGTCTGGTGGGTGTCTCAGTTCGTCAAGTACCTGGTGCGTCCTCAGCCATGGCTGGAGAAGGAGATGCAGGAGGCTGGCATCAAACTGGGTTTCAAACACCCCATCATTGGGTCAGTGCCTTTTTCTCGTAACATTAATTTACATTGGACATTAAAGATAAGCCATTTTTTGCAGTGTTGCCGAGTTACAGAATGATGGAAAACAAAAACAGAGACAGATTATAAGGACAGGAATCATATAAGGATATGAGATCACTTTAATTCAAAATATTCTAAGAGTCCAATTATTAAGTTAATAATTTTTTAAAAAACTCAAATAAAATAAATATAAGTAAGGAATAAAACATGACAGATTATAGGGCTGTTGTAGGAAAATAATCAATGACTTGGTAGTGTGCTGCAGCTAACGCAAAGCACCCTGAATTTGATCATTTTCCTATAACAGCATGTTTTATAGCTTTTATACCACTGCAACTTATTAACAAATACAATTTGTAATTTATTAAAGAATTTCATTTACACTTAATATTGTGGTTAGTTCCTGTTATCACTTACATTACAGCAGCTATAAACAGTCGTTCGCTCAGTGACATCTCTTTTTTTCTATTTCTTGAACTTAATAAGACAAAAAATGCAGAGAAACCTCTGTCCTGAAAACTTTCCTGTGTGACTGTTACAAAGCTACACAGGATCTACAGTAATCTCCTTACAGAAAATTGTCAACATATTAACGCTTATAAATGTCATCATATCAATGATTATAAGTTTTTAACATATTTTTTAATCTATTTGTTATAAGCCTTGACTTATGTGACACATCCACAATTCAAGTCCTTGTGAGTAAGGTGTTACTATAGAAAAACTTTTTTAGAAAGAGTGCATTGATATAAAAACTTAATGATTTTTCTTATAGTCAAAACTGTTATCTGAGCTGCTGCTAAAGAAAATTAATCAACATCTTCTGACCAATCAGATTATAAAATTCAACAACATGTAAGACGTAGGGGATTGTATATAATCTGCATAGACAACAATCAACTACAAGGACAAAGAAAACACTGTAGACGTCTGCCTATACGCTTTGTCTCATCATGTCTTGGCCTCTTCCTTTTTCCCCAAATTATTCACTTGATCAAAATTAACTGCCAGGAGTGTGTCGGCTTTTACAATAGTGAATTACACATGTGATTTAATTACCAATTACCATAATTACCATGGAAAACTGGTTAACCCTTTCTGTGAAACTGGTGTTCAATGCAGCTGTGTGTATAATTCTTTATAAATTGGTAAGAATACCTTGTAATAATTTTTAAATAGACTGTAATGCCTCATAAAGTAAAAGAAACCAGAACAGGCAAGATGAAGAGGTGTGTTCCCAAGACAAATTTCCACATTACATTAATATAATATAATATCTGAAAATTGCAGAAAGATATTCGCAATCAATTTTACAATTTTAGTTCTTTCTGAATATTTACCCCACTGTTAAAGCGCATTGAAAAGGAAAAGAGTGCTGGGCACTGACAGTTAGCATGTTATACCAACTTTAACGACAAGGGGCAGCTGCATTTCAACCATCATGGAGCTGGTTTGGAAACGCTTCCTTAGACAGCAGGATGGTAGGATGGTATATACTATAGGTTATGATTTGTGTCACTCTGACCAGGAGCTGAGATTCTTTCAGTTTATTTTTTCAGTATTCTTGGATTTTCATCCTCTCTTGCAAGGAAGTCAAAAGGTCACAAGGACTTCTTGTGTATCCATCAAAACACATCTATTGCTATTGATTTCAAGACCAACTTATGGCAAGCCTAATGGCTTGACACACTGTTAGTGTGTGGACAGGTCTGTCAGCTGAAAACATGATATACATTTTACCTAAAATCAAGTATGGCCTAATTACCATTTTTATTTTCACTAGAACTAGGTGCCTTAGCCCAAACCTGTTCCAGCACGACAATGCCCCTGTGCACAAAGTGATGTCTAGAACAGACATGGATTGCCAAGGTTGGAGTGGAAGAACTTGAGTGGCCTTACGTAGAGCCCTGAACACAACCCCACTCAACACCTTTGGGATGAATTGGAACACCAACTTCACGCCAGGCCTTATTGCCAGACATCAGTGCCCAACCTCTTGTGCTCTTGTGGCTGAATGAACACAAATCCCCAAAGCCACAATCCAAAATCTAGTGGAAAGCCTTCTCAGAAGAATGGAGGTTATTATAACACCAAAGGGGGAACCACCTCCATATTAATGCACATGGTTTTGGAATGGGATTTTCAGTGGTCAGGTGTCCACATACATTTGGCCATATAGTGTAGCTATGGTTGGCATTTGGAATTAAACATCCAGTCTATCATGAGGTGGCTTTTAAACACAGGTCCTTTACCTCCTGCCCCTTTATCCTGTTTTCCTGCATGTTTATTAATTGACCTAACATTTTGTGCAATGAAATCCCTCTGTTGCAGGATTCTGTATAAATGCATTAAGAATTTCCTCAAAGAGACAAACTGAAGAACAGTTTAGGTTCTAGATATACAGTAAGTACATCCATACGGTTTTGTGCAAGGGCTTAGTATTTAAATCAGTTAATCGTACACAGTAAGTTACAGCCAGGACTTTCTGCTGTCAGACAAGTGATAGGAGCCACCAATCAGACAGCACTTTATACAATTCTGAAGAAGATTTTTACACTAAGCTGATGTCCTTGTGCAGCTCAAGGTCTCTAGTATGGAGAATACACAGCGATGTGCTATAATTAGATTTATATGGTAGGGGTCTGGGATGAGATTATGGGATATTCTATCTCCAGACAATTAATTCTCTCAGTACTGTAGGATATATAAATAAAGGAGAGCAAAGAGTGGTCAAGAGTAGATTAATGCATTAGTGAAAACTGTGTGCGATTGTTGTCTTACTGTATCCCATTGACTTGAGTTCCTGACCTAAAACATTGCACATGAATGTCCCTTCATGTTGACATTACAAGTGGAAGCTAACTAGCTTTGCACTAGAATGCAAAACTTTATCAAATCCCACAAGTACCAAAGTGAGAATTCATTGCTATCATTCACATTTTGTTTTCTTTATTTTTGTCCCTCTTCAAACTGCTACAATTTTCCTTTCCTGCTTTGATTTTTAACCTCTCCCCATTTTCTCTTCCCTCTTTTATCTCTTTTATTCTCTCTCCCTCTCTGTGCTAACAAGTGCTACTCGTTTTCAACCCCTACCTCAGCCTTCATCACTGCTCCATCACTTCTACCTTCTCCTCTCTAGCACTCACTATCCTGTTTTCTCTCTCTCTCCCTCTCCCTTGCTCCACTGGGGACTTGAGTGAAAAGATGAGTGTTGGCCATTAAGGGCTTTCAGGCCCCATTCAGGCTCCATCTGCTGTGCCGAGAACTGGACAGAAATATGCTTTATGGAGTTCAGAGAGTGGTGTGACGTTCTATTTTTCATGATTCTCTCACTTCCACTAAGTACAAGAGTCCAGAGTTAGGGTTCAATGGCTATTTGGAGAAGTGACAAAATTCTGGTATATTTCATATGTCTCATATTCCAACAGTGTGATCACCACTATTTTGATTGCTACCTACACCACTTTCGAGATTAAGCTGGAAAGCATACCAAATCTTGATTGAGTCTTTTGTCTGGCTGCATTTCTTTTGAACAATAGCTAAGGCTGTTTTCACATCTGTTAGTCTGGTTGCTGAGTCCAATTCAGAGCGAAATTTGATATATTTGCTATTTGGTTCGGTTTATGTTCTCACTGCACATAATGAATCAAAAAAAAAAAAAAAAAAACATTGGCTGAGGGATGTGTAGGGCTGAAAACATACACATAAAACTTTTTCATTTATTGATCAGAAATACTGTAAACAAACCACTGGCACCAGGGTTCGGTTTAAACATTTGCATAATACAAGCAATAAATGAAATTGTGATTTAAAAATGTTTGCTAAATTTCCTCATGGCAGATCATTTCCATCAAACTATGCTTGTTAGGTACTGATGTCCTCTTAGACATATATCCTGGTCAGGGTTACTGTGCCACCAGAAAATATTCTGTTATATCATTCTAATGTAATCTGGTATATTTCACACCACAGTAGATCTTGCATTACTAGATATATTACACTTATGAAGACAGCCTCTTGTGTTGCATACACACATGCACTACTTGTCTTTGTGTGTTAATTCTTTTCTCATATCCAAGCTTGATGGGAAGAGGATTAAGTGCAGGAATTTGAACTCATCATTCGACTCACCACTTAACCCTTACTATTAAAATATCACTACCACAAATAAATTTTCATGATGAGCTTTCATTGATTGATTCATCTTCAGTTAGCACATTTGAGTAACCATTCGGAATAAAAATATGTCAAAATGGCTGATTTGTAGTGGTTTGTAAATAAGAATTAAAAATGTGATATTCATGTTTATCCCATTTCTACTCCCATCTCTCATCAAAACGAGCCCCGAGCATGGGAAGGGATTTGTACAGAGCTGAGCAGTTAAGGGTTAAGCATCTTGCTCTAGGGCTCAAGAGTGGCTCTCTATCTTACTGGAACATGGTTGAAGTAATCTGTCCTTGATCCTGCTCAAGGTATTAAACACTATAATAATTGAAAATAGTAGTGTGTGTGTATACAGTATGTTAAATCATATTGCATCATCTTATGGTGTCTCTGCTTGTACATTTTCTTGGCAGAAATTTGGATATTATGAATGTCAAGCTTGACTGATTAGCTGGTGTTGCATGATGCTTGTGTTAAGATTTGCACTGGAGCCGCAATGCTAATTTTGCTAACAAGCTCACATTGCATTGTGGAAACTCCAAGCCTAAAACACCTCAAAATTTAGTCTGACACAATGTTCTCTCTAAAAATGATCAATCTGTCATAGCGGCCATCTTTCTTCTTCATTTAGGTAGGAGGTGTTGCTAAAAGTGTACAATATATCAGCGATTTGGATGCTAAATATAGTTCATCTATACTGTTTATTTAATATAGAGAAAAAATAGAAAAGAAGCAAACTTAAGACAACAAACATGCCTTGGCTTTTTTGCTACATTTGGGATAAAAGGAAATTGGTGTACGTTTGATTTTTGGCCACAATGTTACTTTAAGTGATACACCGACTGCTGTTGTTGAGCAAATGGATTTTTGTATGTTAACAAGTGCTTGAACCCGCTGTAGCCTTCTTATAAGAACATGATACAAAATGAAGCCTTGTGATGAGCTCTGCAAAAACAAATAAAAAGTGCGAATGTGTTTGTTAGCAGTGGGGCAGATGAGGGAGTATCGATCGCTGGATGCTAAGCACCTCAGTGTAGCTGAGAATCAGCGCTGAATGAAAGACATGAAGCAAGAGAGTAATACATGACAGAAAGATGAAAGGAAGTGTGTGTGAAGGAGAGAGAGTAGCTGAACAGTCCTGAAGCTTTGTCACTTCAGACAGTGAGAACAAGTAGGAGAAGCTACCCAATGAGAGAACGAAGAAAGAAAAAAAGAAAAGTGCATTTGACAAGCTTTCTGTATCTCTCTCTCTCTCTCTCTCTCTCTCTCTCTCTCATTCTCATTGCTGTAGGACCAAAGCAGGGAAATGAGTCACTATCATTTGTTAATCCATTAATTAGTTGAAAAAGACTATTTAACATGGTTGTAAGGGGATAAAAACACCTATAAAAATAATGGCAAAAAGGAAATCTCCACTAGAGCCAGATAATTAAAAAATGAAGCTTTATTATGATTAAGTACAAAATTTTGCCAAGTAATCAAATTTTCAGTTGCAGAGCTTTTTCATTTTCATGACTGCAAAACACACAGACACTTTTTGTTGGTGTAAGGAATAAAGGTCCAACCACAAATAAGAATAAATGGCATTATATAGAACTGACATGTATGTTTATGCTACTCTAAATCATGCTGTTAAACTTTAATCAAACTACAACACAATGATGCCAATTTACATTATAATTATATTTTATTTTGTTTGATATCTGCAGATGGGGCTTGATTTAGTTTAGGTGGAAACTTTTAATCAAAATAAATGGCAGAGCTTTAAGCCATTGCATTGCGCTCTACTGTGTATTGTTTTTAATGCCAGGACATGTAAAGTTTCCTCAGAGTAAATGTAGTAGTTTTTAAGTCTTTTTCAATGCTACTTCAGGCACCATTTACAGACACATTTGCAGTGAAGATATGCAAAATGCTTCAAGAGCTCTGCAGAAAGAAAATGACAAAAGCTACAATTCTTCCTCATAAATTACACCATCTAATCATTGAACTTGAACACGTTGCTACATCGAAACAAAATTTTCATAAAATTTGAGAAAATCTCAAATCAAATGCTGTTTCATTGTGTGAATTCTGGGTACGAAAAGCATCATAAGTCCAATGTACATTCAAATTCAAGAGGGTTTAATATTTATTAACTCCATTAATTCATAAAATAATTTGAGGCCAATTTTAAGGACCAACAGACAATCTGTTTGTTGTCATTATGACCTACATTTTGCGTCTACATGTTATGACTTCATTACTAGAAAGTTCTGACATTTAACCACGTTAACCACATAAACCTGGTCACTGAAGGATATGTTATTCTTAATTCTGTGGTGTTTTTTTTTTCAAACAGTACTCTAATTATATAGAATAAAAAATTATATCTGTGTTCAAAAATGTACTTTGTAATTGTTTTGATGTTGTAAATTTAAAGTAACCTTCAAAGTGTTGTAAATGCAGATAACCCAACTTTAAGGTTTTGCTAGCAGGAATGTCAAAACTTTGATGTCCCATATCTCAAAACAGCTCTTCACCCAGATAGAACCCTATAGTCCTACAATCACAATATGGCAATGATCTAGTTATACCTGCATGCATTAAAATATTTATATAAAAACATTTATTTATTAATTAATATAATATATTATATTATTTACGTAGTGTGTAATAAAAAAACATTGTGCTGTGAGACAAAATAAACAGATTTTAAATTTCGAAATCTACTTCTGAACTGAAGAGTTGAGAACCTGAAAGTTGTTGGTACCGAAAGCAAGTATGCAGCAAACCCCCACCCCCCAACCTACAACACACACACTGCTCTGAAGAAATGCAGCAGCACTGTAAATATTTCAATGTGTGGATCTTTACACCACTCCTGAACATCGCAATGTGAAGAAAAGAAAAATAGGTTTGTGCTAGTAGAAAATTTCTCAGGAAGTGTTTGGTTGGGACTTGTTCTTTATTCCTGGATTTTACCATTAACTTTCTCTCCATATGTCAATGTAAGATTAGACAAGGCTTTGTGTAGAGTAGAGTAGAGTAGAGTTGAGTAGAGCCTTGTCAAACCAGCATGTATTGTGTGTTTGCAGTGTGCATGTGAGGCGCACAGATAAAGTGGGCACAGAGGCGGCGTTTCACCCCATCGAGGAGTACATGCTGCATGTGGAGGAACAGTTCCAGCTCATGGCCCAGCGCATGCAGCTGGACAAAAAGAGAGTGTATTTGGCAACTGATGACCCCTCACTGTTACAGGAGGCCAAGAGCAAGTGAGTGATCTGAATGAGGAGTATGTGTGTGTGTGTTTGTGTGTGTTTGGGGGGTGGGTGGTGATGTGGGAGATAGGAAGGTTTTTTTTTTTATTTTTTTTTTATAATCTTATTGGGAAGCAAATAGCCCCACAAGGATAGAAATATCTGACAGCTTTGACCTTGTGGAGACATTTCCATGATCCCCATAAGGAAAACTGTATGGGTGTTGTTGTTGTTTGTTTGTGTTTTGTGGGTTTTTTTTCCAGCTTTAAAGCTTAAAGAGCCTAAATGCTTTCTTTGGTTATGTCAGTGGAAGGATAGTAAGACAAATTTGTGTGTGTGTGCATTTCTGCATGTGTATGTAAGGAAGTAAGGTTTTTCATAAATCATGGACTTTTGTGTGTGTGTGTGTGTGTGTGTGTCTCAGATACCCCGATTATGAGTTCATCAGTGATAATTCCATCTCGTGGTCGGCTGGACTGCATAACCGCTACACAGAGAACTCTCTCAAGGGAGTCATCCTGGACATCCATTTCTTGTCCCAGACTGACTTCCTAGTCTGTACATTCTCCTCACAGGTACACACACACACACACACACACACACACAGCCTAAACCCTCCTGAGCTCAGGTACTGAGTCACACTTACAATAAATCAGGCTACAACCCATCCGTCTCACCTCATTTCTCTACTTATTAACACACCCCTCATGTTCATGGGTGTTCATGGGTAATTTCACAGGTTTTCCCTGTGTCTGTATGGGTTTCCTCCAGGTTCTCTGGTTTCCTCCCATCTGTATGTAGGTAAATAGGCTGCACTAAATGGCCCATAGGAGTGAATAAGTGTGTATGTTGTGCCCCATCCAGGGTGTATTCCTGCCATGAGCCCAGTGGTCCCTTGATAGTCTCTGGATCCATGGCTATCCTGACCAGGAAGAAGTGGTTACTTAAGAACCCCAGTTAAAAAGTGAATCCATAATATCTGTGACACCCTCTAGTGGTTGGCAGCAGTACAACTTCTAATCCTACCCAGACTTACTCTCACCAGTCACTTTAATAAGAACACCTATACACCTGCTCATTTATGGAGTTATCCAATCAGCTAGTCATGTGGCTGCAGCACAGTGCTAGCAATCATGCAGATACACGTCAAGAGCTGCAGGTAATGTTCACATCATACGTCAGCATGGGGGGAAATATGTGATCTCTATGACTTTAACCATGGCATGATTGTTGGTGCCAGATGGCTGCTGTGAGTATTTCAGAAACTGCTGATCTCCTTGGATTTTCACACACAACAGAGTTTACAGAGAATGGTGGAAAAAAGAAAAAAACACCCTGTCTGTGGAGGGTCTGCAAGCTGAAACACCTTGTTGATGAGAGAGATCAGAGGAGAATGACCAGACTGTTTTGAGCTGAAACCAAGGAAGTCTATTGTAACTCAGATAAGTTCTCTTTACAACCGGGGTGAGTAGAAAAGAATCGCAGAACACACAACACATCAAACCTTGAGGTGGATGGGCTACAACAGAAGACCACATCAGGTTCCACTCCTGTCAGCCAAGAACAAGAATCTGAGGTTATCACAGGCACAGACTCACCACAACAGTATAATTGAAGACTGGAAAAAAAACAGGTGATTTTTTTTTTTTTCTTATTCTCAGCTGTCCAGTTTGGGTGAGCCTGTGCCCATGATAGCCTTCTGTTTCCTTAGATTCCTGTTCTTGGCTGACAGGAATGAAACCTGACGTGGTTGTCTGCTGTTGTAGCCCATCCACTGCAAGGTTCAATGTTTTGTGCATGTTAAGATGCTTATCTGCTCAGCATGGTTGTAAAGAGTGATTATATGAGTTACTATATCCTTCCTGGCAGCTCGAACCAATCTGGCCATCTTCCTCTGACCTTGTTTCCAGCCACAGAACAGCTGCTTACTCAATGTTTTATCTTTTTTCACAGCATTCTGTGTCATCTCTAGAGACTGTTGTGTGTGAAAATCCCAGATCTGCAGTTTCCAAAATACTCAAACCAGCCCACCAGGCACCAACAACCATGTCACGATCAAAGTCACAGAGATCACACTTTTTCTTCATTCTGATGTTTGATAAGGACTTTAACTGAAGCTCTTGACCTATACCTGCATGATTTTTTGCATTGCGATACTTAATTAATTTTAGCCAGCTGTAAGCTCCCTTTATCATAAAGTACCTAACTATGTCTCTATTTCTTCATAATAAATATATTATCTGGCAGTTTATTTGTTACATTTTACACTTTATACTTTTTATACATTTTATGAGGATATATCTAGCAGGTCATATTTGATGAGATGGCTATGGTTGAGTTGATTCACAGTTAGTGACTATCTTTAAATAGAGACCATCTTTCGACAGCACTGTAATGCTTGATGACAATTCTTTTTTTTTTAAAGTAACTTTTGTTTAATTAAAAAAATATATTCTTTCTGAATGCACAATAATTGCAACCTGTCTCACTGTGTGTACCAGGTGTGCCGTGTGGCCTATGAAATCATGCAGACTCTGCACCCAGATGCTTCATCATACTTCTACTCTCTTGACGACATCTACTATTTTGGCGGGCAAAATGCTCACAACCAGATCGCCATCTATGCACATCGGCCACGCACTGCCGAGGACGTCGCTCTGGAGCCTGGAGATGTGATTGGCGTTGCTGGAAACCACTGGGATGGTTACTCCAAAGGACTGAACCGCAGACTGGGGCGCACAGGCCTCTATCCATCTTACAAAGTGAAGGAGAAAATCGAGACAGTGAAATACCCCACCTACCCCGAGGCAGACAAACTGCTCAACTCAGAAAATAGAGGAAAATAGACTGAAAGAGACAGTAAGAGACTTTAAAAACAGAGAGAGGCATGAAGAGACTGAAACAGACTGAGACAGGTAGAGAAAGAGACAGGGTGAGAATAATCCCAAAGTATTTTTTCCTGTATAAAGCTTACTGATAAAGGAGAGATAATAAGACATAGTCCACAAAGTGATACATGCTGTCGATGTGTGTGTATGTGTGTGAGTTAAAAGAGATGATGTCAAGAGACAAAGAGATAGAGATGGAAAAAGAAAAAATAGATGGAAAGAAACAATGGAATGGAAAGAAACAGATATTAAGACACAGAGAGAGAGATATGGAAAGAGAGAAAAAGGGGCAAATAAAATGATACGGAGACAAAAAAGAGAGAAAAAGACAGAGACAGACAAAAAAAGACAAAAAGAGACAGAGATATAGAAAATGACAGAATTATACACAAAGAGGTGGAAAGAGACAGAGACAAGGACAGATAAAAGAGAGATTGGTGGAAAAACATGGCATAAAAAGAAACAAAATGAGAGGTAAAGAAACAAACAGAAGGATAGAAAGAGACAACAATACACACAGAGACAGAAGGAGATTGACATAGGACAGAGACGTCAGAGACAAAGATGGAAATAGAGAAAGAGGTGAAAAGAAACAAGAGAAAGAGACAAATTAAGACTGAGAGAAAGACAAGAAGACTGAAAGAGACAAAAAATTAAGAGTCAGAAAGAGAGATTTGAAAAATGTGCGCTGACATGGAAAGAGATAAAAAAAAAAGGCACAGACAGTGAGAATAATCAACTTTGGGACTCTGTATCAGGAAAGACAACTAAAGCATTCGTAAGAATGGACACACACTGAGGACACTGCTGTGTGTATGTTTATGTGTATTTTTTACTCAGTGAGAAAAGATGGAGAAGAAAATCATGATGTAAAATATCCCAACTATCCTGAGGCAAACGAGCTACAGACTACAGAAACAACAACCTGTACAGAGTCTGCTGAGACGGGAGGGATAATGAGACATAATCCACAAAGACAGATCAAGGACATGTGCTTGTGTTTTGACATAGCACAGCCTCCTGAATGACTCTGATATGGATGGAGGCAGAGTGTCTCTGTGTTTGACTACAGGCTATTTGGACTCGGCAACAGCTGAGCGCGATTTACAAACCCACAACTCTGCCTCGCTTTATAGTTTTATTGTTATTTAATTGTCCCAAGGTGGTTTTAAGTCATTTTTAATCTTGTCTTTTAATCTCTCTTGCCTGTTTGATCACTAAGAAACTAGGGGAACATGGTAAACTAGTGAGATAGAAAGGAGATAACAAGGATAACTATTAGGGTGCTTCTTATTTCTTTAATTGCGCTTTCTTGTTTTGTTTCCTTGCTTCTTAGTTCCTGCCTCTGAGGTTGTGAGGTAAGGTTGCAAAGAAAGAAAACAACAACAGAGGAATGGATGCCAAACATTGTGCCATGTTAGGGCAAAAATACATCACTATAAATCAACATCAGTTATTGATGACTTGTTGTCCAGCATGTTTTAACTTATACAATATCTACTCTGTTGTCATCACTGACTTGGCATATAAATTCAGCCCACTTATTGACTTTGTATCCATTGTTTCATTATTAATAGTATTCATTTAGTGTTTTTTTGTTCTTAACTTATTATTTGTTTGAATCTACACTGGAAAAAAAGTTCATCGAATTTACTTAATTCAAATGTGTACATTGGTTCGACATGAATGAATTTCATTAACATCCAACATCCATTGATTTCATACATCCAACATGATGTGAGCATGTTTTTAAAACCCTGGAATAAAACCAAACTCCACGCATTCACCCAAGCTCAGGATCAAACCAAGAACCCTAGCATTGCAGGCAGTAACATTATTCGCTGCGCTATTGTGCCACACGAGTTAATTAAGTTAATTTAACACTATATTTATTTCTTCCTGTCAGCACCAACATCCTTGCGAGACTTCAAAACGTAATTGGATCACATTAATACAATGTAAATTGATCACACTCACTCTACATATTTCTAACTAGTAGGCTAGGTAATGTGCATTTTTAAATTAAATTTAGTATAGAGTTTTGATGAGAAACTAAGATTTTTTTTATGTAAACTATACATAATGTTTTCTCTGACCACATGTTCCCTTTTTTTCAGTGTAGGTAGTTTTGTGAAAATGGTAACTGTACACCATAGGATTATGTCACACATGGCTTCCACATAAGTACCTTTCTTCTCACTCTGGAAGCCTCTGTGTGCATTTAATGAATTGATAATTAGTAGTTCAGAGTATTCAGCTTTGTTGGAGATAGTAGAGCAGGCGCTCAAGAATGTAGCTCATACTGACTTCATAGCGCTTCAGGGGAACTTCAGTGCTCATCCCAGGAACAATGGAGATACTTGGAGGGGACTTCTGTGCAATCCACTGATTTTCAAAATCAAACACTTTGCTCAAAGTTGCTCATAAGTGTATTTGCTACCAGAGCCCCTTGGATTTTGTGTTTGTTTCATCAGACTTGAGGCCATATCTTTTAATCACTCAGGTAAAGAGAAGGACAGAGCTGTCAATTTGGTGGTAAGTTGGACCTATCACAGTAGGTGCCAACCAGATTTATGGAGAACCTTCTGGGTTGCTTGGGACCTTCAATGAGAGACAAATTCTCATGTTCAAAAGGACTTCTCCCTTGTACCAATTGAGGTTGGGGACATTAAGTCACAACAGACCATATTCAAGTTCTCAATCATAGAGGCAACTGCAAGCAGCTGTGGCCTCCTGATTCAATTTAGAATTATAGAGAGCCAGAAGGGCTGTTGCAAAGGCAGTTACAGAAGCAGAAGATCGGTCATGGAATTTGGAGAGGCCACTGATAGATTTATGTTAGCAAATTTCTGCTGTGCGGTTCCTGATTTATTGAGTTCCAAATTGGCAGAGTGCCATTTTACGCTCCAGGATGGCAGAACCAGAGCTGGAAGAACTGGAGTGCGGACGAGGTGGTCGAAGTGGCAGACCTGGGAACACTTTAATTCGGCCACTTTTTTTGGATTTCTGCAGTCTGTTTCTCAGCCAGGGAAAAAGATAGAACTTTGACTGAGGGCTGGACGCATCTCAACGAGCTCTTGGCACCCTTAAAGTTTGGTGAATTTAGGCCACGGGAGCCAGGAGCTGTAAATTTTAAATTTGTGGCCATGAGGCCCCGCGTTTCTCGGGACCACAGGGCTGAATTGGGCAGGAGCAGTCTGGCAAACTGTTCTGTGAGGAGGAGGAGAAGAGACCATACACCAGCTCTGCTAAGCAAGTGCATGTAAGTGTTGACCTCTACTCTGTACTGGGGATATTGTTGAGCAGTGGATGGAGAACTTCGAGGAATTATTTAACCCAGTTCCTTCCCTTCAGTACACAGTGCCTGATATGTCTGTTTTTTTTTTTTTTTGTTTTTTTTTTTTTGGAGTCTTTTACTTTGGCTGCGGTTATTATTGCGTTTACAATCAGCCATAGTGTCAAGGCTGCAGAGGTGGTTGGGATTTTGCCAGAAATATTGAAGGCACTGGACGAGGTTGGGGTTGTGTGTTTAACATGCCTCTTCAATGTTCCATCAAGATCTATGGCAGTGCCCTTGGAATGGCAAACTGAGATGGTGGTCTCTATTTTTTTTTAAAGGGGACGAGAGGATGTATTCCATTCATAGAATTACACTCCTCAGCCTTCCAGCAAAAGTCTATACCAGGGGTCTGGAGAGGAGACTGTCGGATAGTTTGACCTAGGATTTAGGGGGAACAATACGGGTTACCCCAGGCTGTAGAACAATGAACCAGCTCTTTATGCTTGCGCAACTGTGTGAGGGGTCATGTACATATGCTAATCCAGTCTACATGGGTTTTGTGGATTTGGAGATGGTGTATGATTTTGTGCCGGAGGTATTGCAGGTATTTGTGGTGGGAGGTATTGCAGAAGTATTGAGTATCTGCATCACTACTTCATACAATCTAGTATGTGTTTGTGTACAGTGAGAATTGTGTCCATGCTCTAAGTGTTAAGCTGAAACTGTTTAAAGTGGGTGTCTTTTCTCTTATGTGTGGTTTACATGGACAGTAGATCAAGGTACAAGAGGTGTCCATTATGGAAGGCTAGAGGTATGTTTGAGACTATGATTGTCTCCTGGAAGAGTGGGATGCTCCCTTCAGGTGAGGGGATAGACCTTATGCCTGGTGTAGATCTTGGGATCTTATTCATCAGTTATGGAAAACAGATCACATAAGATCAGAGGAAGCCTTGTTACAGTTACTGCACTGTTTGTGGAGGAGAAACAGGAGCTCAGTTTGAGGACAAAGCTCTGTGTTTACCAGTGAGTCTATGCCCCTATTCTCAAGCTGTGGCAAATGACTGAAAGAATGTGAGTACAACTGGTGGAAAAGAGCTTCGTGACAATCTGGGAAAACCTCAGCGTAGAGCCACTATTCCTTCAAATTGAGAGGAGCCAGTAGTGGTGGTGTTGCACCTTACAAGGATGTCCCTTGGTCAGCTCCTGCTAGAGCTGTATGAGGCGTCCCATTGGATGGAGGCTCCAGAGCAAACCAAGGACCTACTGGAGTGATTATATTTCTCAGTTGGCTTGGGAACATCTAGGGAGTTCCCAGAAGGAGCTGTAGTCAGTGACTTGGGATAGAGATGTCTGGCCTGACCTTTTCAATCAGTTGCCAGTTTCTAGGGCACAGGCTGAAGGTTTGAGAAGGCAATGAGGCGTCAGTTACAGTAATGGGAAGCACCCTAAAAAACTAGGGGAATGAGGAGAACCTAGGGGACTTTAAAATGAAAAGAAAGGGGAGATGTGCAATCTAGAAACATGAATCAAGGAGAACTAAAGACTAAGAAACAAGAAAAACTAGGCAAAGTAGAAACAAGTCAACTAAACAAGTACTAAGGAATTAGCAACTAGTAAAATTAAGGGACCCTGGAACAAGGATAATCATGGAACTAGAACTGGTGGGGAAAAGGAGAACTGGGGGCCTAAAAAATTAGGGAAACAAGGAAACTTGATCACTGATTCAGCTTTGTAACATTCTCCGATTCCTCGGGAGAGGAACTTATTCCTCAGTCAGTCATCGCTTGCCTTTTTATTTTTTTCACCACCTTGGAATTTTGTGTGAACTATTAAAAATATTTATGATGGAAAACCGTAGATGATGTGTTATATTAGACAGCCAGCAAAGTGTGGACAAAAAAGGACAAGATAGAAATATGATAAAACTACTTAAAAACCAGCGGAAATTGCTGAGAACTGTCCAGTTATGTGTGGACTAATATTCTCATAAGCATGCTTGAATTTTGTTCCTCTATCCTTCTCAGTGTACTACACCACTTAAACACAATGGAACAAATGGGAAGAATCAGGATTGTTCAAATGTACCAATTCACCTGCTTATAGATTTATTATTATTTATCATATTGCTCAGTAGGTTTTTGTTTGTTTGTTTGTTTTCAAAACTTTTCAGGCTTTTCAAGCAGGTACTAAAAATAAAAAGAAAAATGTGTATTTTGTGTGTGTACTAATTCAAACTAGAAAAACCAATACGACTACATATACCAGGACTAGGAACTAGGAGCAATTAGGAAACTAAGAATCTAGGAAAACAAGGAGAACTAGTGAACTAGAAATAAGAGTTAGAGAGTGCTCAGGAGCAAAAAAACAGGTAACCATAGAAGTAGGGATCTAGAAATGGGAAACAAGCTGAAACAAGAAATAGGAAATCTGAAAACTGCTACTAGAAAAGAATAGTGCACAAATAGAAAAACAAAGTAAGCATAAAAATGAGCAAAAACTTTCATGAAAACCAGTAAGTAGGAAACAGGAAGCAAACAAGAGGCCTCTGTGACATTATTCAACTAATTAGCGTTTAGAAACATATGGATTTTTTCTTGAAATACCCATGTGCCCCTTTAAAAGCTTATGTGTGTTTTTGTTAATTTCTCTTTCTACTTGCAGTGTCTCTTCAGTATTTGAATCTGAGGTTTGTATTTATTTTATAAGAATATTCTGAACCATCAGAGAATGTTTTCAAAGGAGAAAATGTTTTCCTACTTTATGTTCCACAGTATTGTGTTTGATACACCACAGATCAATTAAAGGGGTTGTAAGGCATCTGCTGTGTTTGTTGCATTCTCACATTGATTGCTTTGGGTGCTGTTTAAAGTTTCTCTCCCTTTACCAAACATTTCTATGATTCATCTGATAATGGCAGTAAAACAGGCTTTTGCTTTTACTCTGCTACTCCACAGTTCACAGACTATCAGGTTACCAGGAGAAATGGTTTTCATTGCAATTTCCCCCCGACAACAATTCACATTCAATTCAGTCAGCTCTGACTAGCACGCACTCACAGACAAAACAGTTCAATGAACTGAAGCTCAACAAACCTGTGCATCACATGTTTTTATAAATGCCCAAAATAACTAGAGGGCATTCCGAATAAAACAAGTTTTCACACTGTTACTATGACCTATAACATTCATTTAAAAGAACTGTTGGCTTAGTTAATTGCTGTGTTAATTGGCCTTTCATCCCTGGGGGCTAGTATGCTGAATTGAAGCTGTCCTTTTGGCCCTCTAAATCTCCCATTATTTATTTCTGCAGAGGCTACATAGACTGAACAGAATAGCAAGAAAGTGCAATGCTGATGAGAGGAAACAGAACAGAGAGGAAACAGAACCAGAAGTGCAGATAGTAAGATTTTAGCTGATGCTTTTTTCGAAGGTGGCAATAACTAAATGCAGCCACAGGATCCTGAATCAGGGTTAAGTTACTTGTTTACGAGTATTGTTCTTAGACCTCAATTAAGGTCAGCCATCGGTGAATGAAGGCCATGTGGTAGCTGACTCAAATTCAGTATTATTAGGAACTATCCCTAAAGCAACAATCAGTGGAGTTGCTTTCATAAGGATACCCTAAGTACCTTTAGTTCTCAACTTGTAGAAGTGTTATAACCTTTACAGCCAGATATGAAATAATGTTTCGTGGTTCAATGAATGTAGCCAAGCAGAGGCTGTCTCGTAATTCTGTATTATTATTATTACGGTTCCAGTAAGGACCAGACCTAATCTCATCATCCACCCAAAAGCACTGCTGTGACCAACTACTTTTACAGATATTTTCAGTCCTTGGACCTCTGCTCTGTTCCCACCTGCTTCAAATCCACCACTGTCACTCCCAGTCCCCAAAATGACAAGAATGACTTCAGGCTAGTTTCACTGACCTCTATAGTCATGAAAGTCTTCAAAAAGTCTGGCTTTATTCTGAAGGCTATAACTGACCACTTACTGGACCCTCTGCAGTTAGTGTATAAAGCCAGCAGTCATTCTGAGCCTGAACTTCATGCTGCAGTATCTTGACAGTCCAGGAAGCCATGCTAGGATTCTGTTAGTGGATTCAGCTCATCTTTTAACACCATTGACCAAGAGCTGCTTCAAGTCAAGCCTCTAGTTGAATGTGGCAAATCTCATTTATCACAGATCACAGATTTCCTGATAGAAGGGAGACAGTAGGTGTGGCTGGGAAAGAACACACCAGACCCGCTGACTCTCAGTACAGAATCACGTTAAAGCTGTTTACTTTTGCCCCTTCTCTTCAGTCTTTATACCAATGACTGCACCTCCTGACGTTCAGAGATGACACCACCAGAGTCTGCCTCTTAATAACCAAAGTTGTTGAGTTTGTCTACAGAAATGAAACCAAGCAACTGGTATCTTGCAGTCACAACCATTTAATGCTCAAAACCATAAAGAGTGTTGAATCAGTTGTAGACTTTAGTAACAGCTTCTAATGGTTGGACTATATTAATGCCTTGCTGTCTGGATGCTCCAGCATGCAAGAATAAACTTCAGTTAGTCCCAAATGCAGCAGCCAGAAGGATGGACCATATTACACCTATTTTTATTACACCTATATTATCCACACTACAATGGTTCCCAGTACAATTTCACATTGACTATAGAATACTGCAATCCCAATAATATATAATACTAAAATACTAATGACCAGTAAAGCACTAAATGGTCTCGCCAAAAGTAAACATTTGGTCTATTATGATCAACTGTGTCTGCTTTGATAAAATGGTGTAGGTTCTTTATTAGTACCTATAATAATGAAAACTACAGCAGGGGCAGAGCTTATTCCAAAAACTCCACTGAGCTCTGGAATAGCCTTCCTGTCGCTCTTTGGGATTTGCTCCTACCCACCAGAGCTGCCTGAATGAGCCTGATGCCGAACTCCGACTCTCTTCTTCCTGCATATGAAGCTTTCTCTGCTTGTGACTCACATCTGATAGATGGAGATGATTTCATTTTACATTTTATTTATTTGGCTGATGCTTTTATCAAAAGCAAATGGATCCAGGATACAACTGAGCATTTGAGGTTAAGGGCCTTGCTCAATGACCCAGCAATAGTGGCTTGGTGATATTGGAATTTCAGCTCATGACATTCCGTGTATTAGCCAAACACCTTACCCACTGAGTCACCACTGCACATCGATAACTTCAACTCTAGCACTTCCCAAAACAATTTATGGCTAAGATATCCTGCTTTAATAAATAATATAATAAATAATATCACCTGGATACTTCAGACATGTACTTTTTAGTAATCATAAATACTATCCTATGTTCATCTCACTTCTATTACCAATATGTCCAAACCAAACATTTCATATCCTTGTAACACATTTAGAGTGATTTGCCTTTTCTCTATATGAATGTATGCTGCATCAAAAAAATCTCACTGTCTTATGTCAATCAGAGCAGCATTCCCTTTTGGAATCTGGTTCCTCTTAGTTTTTCTTTGACATTGTTGCCTCTGGCTTGCTCAATAGGGATCTAAATTTAAAGCTGCATTTCTGTAAAGATTTTTTTTTTGTTGTTATAACGTCTATTGCAAAAAGTGCTAAAGAAATTCAATTTAATTTTACTGAATGTGTCAGCATCATATATGTATCTCACCCTCACTCACTTTAATGTAGATCGGTATACAGTATTGCCAAAAGCAGACACCAGACAATCACACCATATGTGTTCATTCCAAAACCATGGTCATTAACATGAATTTGGTGAAAAGATTAGTACAATGGGTGCCTGTATCTAATCCATTGTTCTGATATCCTCACTGCTCAGTAGTCTTATTCAGAAGTAGCACTTTGAACATCTCTTCTCCCCAAGTGTGTGCTGGCCTGTTGTTCGGCCTCATTCCATCCTGTCCTCCTCCTGCTGTGATGACCATTAGTGTGTGTCTGTGGTCGGTGGGAGATAAACTGTGATTTAGAGCTCTGTACCCCCGCGCCACTGTTATCTGCTACGCCGCCATCCCACAAACACTTTTACACACTCACCCGCCGTTTTAAGCCATCTGTCTCTGTCCGGGGGCTTTGATAAAGGTAGGCATGCCACATGCTGTGGCTCTAGCTTTCTGCCTGTGTGTATTTATTTAGCAAGTTACCATCGTGCTGACCCAAGATATCTAGAACTATTGGAGGTACCAACAGCTACAGTAGCACAGGAAGTTACTGTAACACTGCGCAATAAGTTTTCTTCAGTAAATCAGACACTTTATTCGCTTTCTTCTAGTTAGTGAACTTGGATAGACTCGGATAGGACAGACTTGGTGCTTTTGTGAAAGTCTTTTGTGCAAGCTCAGGCTGCAATTATGGATGCAATTTAACAGGTAAACCTTTATGACTGTGCAGGATATTTCTACAAATGCCTTCAAAACCCTTCCATGCTGACAAAAGTTGTCTAACCATGCTAGAAACTACAAATCTTCCCAGTCAGAATAACAGAAACTGTGAGGGAGATGACATATGAAGAGACTACACATGTGCCAGAGGCCCATCTTTTTTCTCGATCAATCGCATGGATGAGCACTGCTTCATTTTCCTAAAACATTCAAAGCCTGAAATCCACTGCAATCTTTTCTGCCTAGTAAATCCAATGTGAATCATATATATTTTTTCCCCCATTTTCTCCCCAATTTGGTCACCTGCCAATTCCCACCCAAAGTGAAGCCAGCCAAACCTTTTCAAACTGCTGTTCATGATGCGTCACAGGGCAGCGTAACACACTTGTAGGAAAGCTCTATCTCCCATCTCTCGTATACATGAGTTCACAGATGCCTGCAATTGGCTAGTGTCACTGTGATTGACAGGGGAGAGAGAGAGAGAGAGAGAGAGAAACATCCCTTCCATCCAGAGAGCACAACCAATTTTGCTCCCAAACTCGTAATCTTCCTACAACAGGGTGAACATTTTTCTGTCTTGATCAAATTTTTGAAGGAATCAAAAAAGGTCCCCTTGATTTTATACTGTTTGAGGTCTCAAGTGTGTTGGCTAGTGCCTGACTAGCTTCAATTCTTCAGGTGCTTTCTTAAACTTCAGTGAACTTGCCAGAGTTTGAGGCAAAAAGTAGCAACACAACTGAAGGTAGAGTGAGCAGTAGTGATCCAGTATTCCAGACAGTGATGAAAAAATATACTGAGTTGCCAGTTGTTTGGGTTCATTTACTTAGCACTACCTAATAATCTAGCAATTCAGTGTGTATATTAATGATACCAAATTTAAAACATCTGTAGCAGATGAAAGGTGAAAAAAACAGAATAAAGATACATTTTTATAATGTATTTATATATACATACATACATACGCACATTTCTTGCTGTTTTTAATTTTTAGATATTTTCCTTACCTCTATTGTACTCATATCAGTCTACTGAGATTTACATCATGTATTTGCTGTCTTAGATTTTATCAAACAATCTTGATACCTTCAAATACAAATGGTACTATATAGAGTTAAGTTGAGTGCATGGAAAAGAAAAAAAAGTGACAGAAAACGTAACAATAATAACAAATGTACAAAGAATAACAATAAAAGGTACATGCATGCACAGAGGGCATTTTGTATTACTGGCAGGTGTAAGAGATTACTGATGCATGCAGGACCATTTCTGTTACTCAGTCCAATTTCTATGCTTGTCATGGCATGAGCCTTTGAAAATACCATCTCTCCACTGAATCGAATAATTCACTGGACACAACTCCTCAAATCCAAGTAACACCTGTCGCCGCAGAAATGTGGGCAGATTTAGAACTACATTTGTGAGCTGTCAGAGTTCTGAGGCCCATTATTTGTGTCCTGTACCAGAGTTCCTCTATAGTGAGTACTATCATGAGGCAATGGCACTGTCAATATTAGTGGACCCTCTGCCACCTGTAGGACAATGGGTCTTTTGTGGTTCTCGCTAAAATTAAAGGCAAAGATCAAGCATGCTATATACAGTCAGGTCCATAAATATTGGGACAGTGACACAGTTTTGGTAATTTTGCCTCTGTACACCACCACAGTGGATTTGAAATGAAGCAGTTAAGATGTGACTGAAGCGTAGACTTTCAGCTTTAATTCAAGGGGTTTAAGAAAAATACTGCATTAACCATTTAGGAATTACAGCCATTTTCACAGGCTCAAAAGTAATGGGACAATTGACTGATAAGCAGTTTCATGGCCAGCTGTGGCCTGTTTCCTCCTTATATCATGATAAATTAAGGAGATAAAAGGTCTGGAGCTGATTCCAAGTGTTGAATATGCATTTGGTAGCTGTTCATGGGAACTCTCAATATGCCGTCCAAAGAGGTGTTGATGCAAGTGAAGGAGGCCATCATTAGGCTGAACCAAATGCATTAACCGTTTAGGAATTACAGCCATTTTTTACAGAGTTCCTCCATTTTCACAGGCTCAAATGTAATGGGACAAACTAATATAATCATAAATATTAGGATTATTTTTATTACTTGGAGGTAAATCCTTTGCAGTCAATGACTACCTGAAGTCTGGACCCCATGGACATCACCAAATGCTGAGTTTCCTCCCTTGAGATGATTTGCCAGGTCTTTACTGCAGCCATCTTCAGTTGCTGCTTGTTTGTGGGTCTTTCTGCCTTCAGATTTGTCTTCAGTAAGTGAAAAGCAGCTCAGTTGGGTTGAGGTCAGGTGACTGACTCGGCCATTTAAGAACATTTAATTTCCAAGCTCTTGGGCTGCTTTCACAGTATGTTTTGGGTTGTTATCCATCTGTACTGTGAAGCGCTGTCCTATCAGTTTTGCAGCATTTGACTGAATCTGGGCAGAAAGTATAGCTCTGTACACTTCAGAATTCATCCTGCTACTTCTATCAACAGTCACATTATCAATAAACCCCAGTGACCCAGTTCCATTGGCAGCCAAACATGCCCATGCCATAACACTGCCTCCACATGTTTGACGGATGATGTGGTATGCTTTGGATCATGAGCCCTTCCTTTCCTTCTCCATACTTTTCTCTTCCCATCATTCTGGTACAAGTTAATCTTGCATCAGAACTGGTCAGGCTTTTTTTTAGAGGTTTTTTTGCAAAGTCTAATCTGGCCTTTGTGTTCTTGAGTGTTACCAGTGGTTTGCATCTTGAGGTAAACCATCTGTATTTACATTCATGAAGGTGGCTCTTGATTGTAGACTTTGACAATGATAGGCCTACCTCCTCCAGAGTGTTCCTGACCTGGCTAGATGTTGTGAAGGGGTTGTTCTTCAATAAGAAAAGAATTCTGCAATCATCCACTTTAGTTGTTTTCTGTGGTCTCCCAGGCCTTTTGGTGTTGCTGAGCTCGCCAGTGCATTCCTTCTTTTTAAGAATGTACCAAATTGTTGATTTGGCCCTCCTAAAGTTTCTGCTATATCTCTGATAGGTCTGTTTTGGTTCAGCCTAATGATGGCCTCCTTCACTTGCATCAACACCTCTTTGGACGGCATATTGAGAGTTCCCATGAACAGCTACCAAATGCATATTCAACACTTGGAATCAGCTCCAGACCTTTTATCTCCTTAATTTATCATGATATAAGGAGGAAACAGGCCACAGCTGGCCATGAAACTGCTTATCAGTCAATTGTCCCATTACTTTTGAGCCTGTGAAAATGGCTGTAATTCCTTTGCTTCATTTCAAATCCATTGTGGTGGTGTACAGAGGCAAAATTACCAAAACTGTGTCACTGTCCCAATATTTATGGACCTGACTGTAGTTCAGACTTTGGCCTGTTCAGCTATTGCCCGGCTGCAAAATACTTTCAAGATGGATCCTAGGCAGAGTGTTTGTTTCACTAGTTTCTTTTTGTTTGGTGTGTTGTTAATTATTGAGTGGTGGAAAGCCACTTTTGTTGACGCTTTTGTCTAATTATTGGTAAATTGTTGGTAAATAAGAACTCACAAGAACTTTAACTTCTGGAATGAGGCACATTTGAAAAACAATGCTCAACAATGCCTTTCTCTATGTTAGTCAACAATTTTTCTTGGTTTGCCTCTATACACCAAAAAGTTGGTACATTGGAGTTTAAATGAAGTAAAGATGATAATGAAACAGAAAATGTAAAACAATATAGACTGCATCATACATTCACCATGCACTTAATAGGAACACCTGTACACCTGCTCATTTATGCAGTTATCCAACCAGCCAATCATGTGGCAGCACCATAATGCATAAAATCATGCAGATACAGGTCAAGATCTTCAGTTAATGTTCACATCAAACATCAGAATGAAGAAAAAGTGTGATCTCTTTGACTTTCACCATGGCATGGTTGTTGATACCAGATGGGCTGGTTTGAGTATTTCAGGGATTTTCACACACAACAGTCTCTAAAGTTTACACAAAATGGTGCGAAAAACAAAACACATTGCGCGAGCAACAGTTCTGTGGATGGAAATGCTTTGTTGATAAGCACAAGTTAGTAACTCAAATAATCACTCTTTGCAACCGTGTTGAGCAGAAAAGCATCTCAGCAGGCACAGACATCGAACCTTGAGGTGGATGGGCTACAATAGAACAGTGGACAGTAGAAGATTAGGAAAAAATCACCTGGTCTTTTTCCAGTCTTCAACTGCTCAGTTTTGGTGAGTATGTGCTCTTGTTTTTCTGCTCATTGCAAGGTTTTGAGTTTGTGTAGGTTTTGAGTATGTGTATCTTTCTTGTTTTATCTTCTGTTTTCTTTTATTTCAATTTTAATGGCACTTTATTTAATGTGTTAAACAATGTCAGTTAAAGGAACCTTAATATAATGCACTACCATTTTGAGAGGATGTGCATCAATACCGAGGGGAAATTTATACAGCCATTCATTTACGGAAAGTACACTTGGACACTTGGCTGCACAGTTGTTTTTGTCTAGCTGTGTATCTCTACATCATTAATTCACAACAAGCTAGATGTAGCTTTTGCACTTGGAGTGTGTTTCTCACCATTATGAAGTTAGAGCCAAATAAATAGGTTTGCCAACTTTGTTAGTTATTAATACATTGTTAAGAAGCAAGAATACACAGGTTATCATACCAATATCAATTTTGCTTATTTTAAGCATTTATTTCTAGAAAGAAGCAAAATTATCTCTCAATAGAATAAGAACATTTAAAGCTTGAAATTAGTAAAAAATGTCTAGAAATTTCATTAATAAGCTTGTATTTGGTTTATTTCAAACTTTTAATGGAATATAATAGATAAATTTGACTATATTCAAGAAATTTTCACTTGCTAAGATGACATTTTTTTTTGTAGTGCACCTGTTCTTGAGTTGTACCAGGGTACCAGTGGTTAGCATTGTAGAAAACTATGTCATATTTTAAGGGCTCTTTCTCTTTGTGATAGATCATCTATTATTAATTCCTATTAGAATGTTTCCATTTTAGTCAAGTGAGTTTGTTTTGTTTTATTTTGTTGCTTCGCTGATTTTGACACACCAAATGTTTTGGCTCTGTCTGCAACTCCATGATTATTGTTCCATGTCAAATGCAATTTGCCAAAATCTTCCAAATTCTCATGGACTGCGCTGTAGTTCAGCTTCATTTATTTTACTGAAAGCACCCAGGCCCTGATTTATTAAAGGCAAAAATGTGCAAGATGACTTACAAACTGATTTATGATAGAGGACAGAATCTCACAAATGAGAAAAACAGGATGTGTTGAATATATTTGTAGAATATGTTTTTGTCATCTAACTGAGATCAGTCATTTACAGCCCTAAAAGTCTACAGCCAGAGGAGGTTATCCCATTATAGATACAGAGCAGTCATGTATCTGTGCTCAGAAAAATTTAACAGCCCCCTTTATTCAAACTGTTTCATTTTCATTACAGCACTGCAGTTAAACCCAGGCTTCCATACTTAAACAAGGAGAGGCTTTTTGGCAACCGACCTTGCTCACTCATTACTCTGAATTGATTGTTAGCGAGCTTGGTAACTCACCAGCCATAAGCAATTAAAGTAAGGCATAGTAATATAATCAATTCCAGGCTTCTACTGTCTGTGTGCCATGTTGCCCAGTTCCATCCTGAGCACTAGCTATATCCCACTGTGAAGTTAGAGCAGCTGACAACCAGTAGTGAGTGCCCAGCAGACAACCAGTAATGAGTGCCCAGCAGACAACCAGTAATGAGTGCCCAGCAGATAACCAGTTGTGAGTGCCCACTATTCCTAGGACAGCAGACATTGAATATGAGAATATTAAAAATACAGCACCAGCCAATAAATTAGCATCTAAATTGCAAAGCGTTTCATAAATCCTTCAATGCAAGCATCTTTAATATGTTTTGGGGTGGACTTTTCCTTTGAGAAAGGGATTGTGTGTCCTTGTTCCCTTATCATCAGAGAAGGTTGACCAACACTTGGTGGCTAACTGATCTAGCTCTGAGGAGATTCTTGCTCTTAGCCGTGTCGCAAACACGTCTCATAAGAGAGCAGTCAGACATTTTATCCTAACACAGAGCTGTCTCTTTAATCCTGGACCATGCTGTTCTTCACCCTCTCAGAAAAATGAGGCTTTATATGAAACCAGGCATTTTCATCTGACACACATAGTCACTGTTTGAAATATGGAGACTTGCTGAGCGGGCAGGCACCCAGTTGCAGGCTGCCGCTAAATCCCTGTGACATTGTGAGTGTTCTTGTGATAAGGGGTTGGCTATTTTCTTCCACTCTCTCTCTCTCTCTCTCTCTCTCTCTCTCTTTCTCTCTTTCTTGCTCTCATTCTCCCCTTGTTCTTCCGATCCAGTTCCTCTGCCTTTGATCTGATGAACAGGCAGGAGTGAGGAGGGCCTGTTTAATTAACTGTGTTTCCGAGGTTAATAAGTTCCTTTATCCTGCAGCCTCCTGCGTGACTCACATTATCACCACAGACACAAGGGAATGAATCGAAATGCCGTCTGCTCATCACAACATCACCCCTTCTCTCTCATTCCTTGTCTTCCTCTCGTACCTTTTTATCTTTTTACACATTAAGCAGAATTTTACAATCCTAATCAGTCATTTTAGCTCGAAATAGATATTATTTAAGCCATGGGTTGTATCCAGAACAATAACCTTGACTCATTTCAGTCATTTGACTCAAGTGCTCACTTAAGTCCCAAGTCCCGTAAATTAGGTGTGCATAGACCTAGATCATATTTTAGGAACTGATGTTGTGTACATTTATCAAAGTCTAAGAAAACAATATACATAATTTCCAACCAAACACAGTCCCCTCCGAAAGTATTGGAACAGCAAGGCCAAGTCATTGTTTTTGCAACACACTGAAGACATTAGGGTTTGAAAATAAAAGATGAATGTGAGATGATAGATCAGAATTTCAGCTTTTATTTCCTGAGATGTACATCTAGGTGTAATATGGCACCTTTGGTCGCAGACCACCCAATTTTTAGGTGATCAAAATATAGTAACAGTCAAAAAGTAAATTAATGTAAATAATCCTTAATATTTGGATACATACTGTATTCCTAGCTTGCAATAGCTTTATCAAGCTGGTGACCCACTGACATTACCAAACTGTTGCATTCTTCTTTTGTGATTCTTCACACAGCTTCAGTTGCTGTTTGTTTTGGGGGGGTTCAGTCTTCTCTTCAGGAGGAGAAATGCATTCTTAGTTTGGTTAAGGTCTGGTGATTGACTTGACCAGTCTAAAACCTTCTACTTTTTTCCTCCAATGAAGTCCTTTGTTGTGTTGGCAGTGTGTTTTGGGTCATTGTCTTGATGCATGATGAAGTTCCTCCCAATTAGATTGGATGCATTTCTCTGAAAATTGGCAGAACGAATATTTCTGTAGACCTCTGAATTCATGCTGCTCATGAGCTGCATCATCAATAAAGATTAGTGAGCCTGTTCCAGAAGCAGCCATGCAAGCCCAAGCCATGACACTACCTCCACCATGCTTGACCGATGAGCTTGTATGTTTTAATCATGAGCAGATCCTTTCTTTCTCCACACTGTGGCCTTTGGTAGAGGTTGGTCTTGGCTCCAGAACCTTTGTAGCTCTTCTGACCAATTCTTGTGCAATGGGTCTGATTGATTATCCCTCTTTCGTCATCTAAAAAAATTGTGTGATTTTCTCCCATAGACAGCTCTCTGGACTTCATCCTTCATCCTGGATTTTATCCTTTTTAACAACAAATGCAGTCTTTCCAGGCAATACCCAGGGCTCATAGCAAAAATAGACATTCAGAGCTATTAATACTTTTAACAATCAATCTAACAGAAACATCTGTCAGTCACAAACAATTATCCCTAATTATATGATTCACCCTTTATAACACAACCCCCAGAGAAGTTAAAGAAAATAAATTCTAGGTATGACATACCCAGTAATGGGCTGACTTTTAAATTACTAATCCAGATCCAACAAGTTTTACCAATATGTGTAATTAGGAAATTGTGCATGGTAATGAATCAATTAATACCCCACAAGTGACGTTTACTAAGGGTTTATTCAATAATGATGTACTACATTTTCAGTCTGCTTTTTATATAAATATTTTTATTTCAAAGTTGTAAAATGTTTTACTTCATTCAAGGCATTTGTTAAATGCTATGTTATATATTTAACCATTAAAGCAAAATCTGCTACTTTTGCTAGTTTAAAGTTTAAGCACAAACGGCAGAACCTGATATAGCATAAACCTTTATAATCACAATATTGTGAACTCCATATAACATATAAACTTAACATTACTTTTCCTATATTCATGACACCAATGAAAAAAGTACAACTAACCCACCTATTCTATCCCAAACAGTCCTGACAGTGATGGATGTTACAGAAATACCACAGCACTGTGTTTTTTTTTTTCGTGCAAATAAATGACCACACCTGCAAAGAGCTCATCATGTTTATGGTTCATCATGACACTACTAGATGAACATTATTTATTCACAAATGTTTTTATGCGGATTTTTGTAACAGGAATACATCTGACAACTAGCTGCTGTATGTAGCCTCATCCTGATCATGCACTAGGGAGATCCAAACCATGATGCTATGGCAACCAGAAGTAACTGAAGACAAGAATGCCCATCACTGAGAGACTTAGCAACGCAAGGCGAAAAATCATTGCCAATGGGTAACTGTGTGAAGTCCAGTGAGTGAGAAGCAGCTTTGAAGGATTTCACTGAGCAACATGCATTTTATCCATTTGATCAATCAAAGATAAAAAACATTCAGGGGCTTAGCAGCTATTTTCTTAGCCATGAGCCCCAGCCAGGATGACGCCCCAGCTGGCTGCACCAACAGCTCCTCACTGGAGGCTGATGCCCCAGACAACTGCAACAACAGCTCCTCACAGGAGGCCATCGGGCTGACACCCGAGCTGACTGCAGCAACAGCTCCTTGCCAGAGGTCACCAAGCTGACATCCCAGATGGCCGCAACAATAGCTTCTTGCCAGTGGTCGATGCCCCAGCTGCCTGCAGCGCCTCACTGGAAGCTGAAGTCTCAGTAGGCTGCCAAAACAGCTCCTCGCTGGAGGCTGAGGGCAAGGCTGCTGGGCAGAGGCTCCAGCAAGTGCAACAACAGCTCCTTGCCAGAGGCTGAGGGTGAGGCAGCCAGGCCAATGACCCAGCCAGCTTCAACAACAGCTCAACTCCAGAGGCCGACTGGTCAACACCCCAACCGGCTGCAACAACAGCTCTTCACTGGAGGCCACCAGGCTGATGCCCCAGCTGGCTGCAACAACAGTTCCTTGCTTGAGGCCACCAAGCCGACATCCCAGCAGGCTGCAACTAAAGTCTGTGCTATATTAGGCCACAACAACACCTTCACATGTCTTAGAAATCCTATGCAACAGAACTTACAGTTGGGCCACTATTGCACAAATATTAGTTATGTTTGGTTGCATTTAAACAATTTTGGGCCACAGATTTAAAATGCATTGAAAAAAATTTATATTATTTAGCTGACAGTTTGGCCACTTTTGACCCACATTATATTTTCCATAATTGCTATATTTACTATGACTGTCCCTTATAGGCCTATTTCTCCTGGAATTGTCTGCTATCTAGTTAAGGTTCTGTGGTAGAACGTTAACCATCAACTGCCCTTACTTGTAAATCACCATGGATAAAAGTGTAAAAACATACTAAATGCACAAATACAGAAGAAAATCAAGGCAGAAACTCTCAGGATCCAGTAAAGTTCACAGGAACGAAGCCAATTTAGAGATTTTTGGATTGTGGTGCAAAGTTATATTCATTCAGTGATGTTGTTTTAAATTAAATGTGTTCTGTGTAACTGCTGCTTTCAGACAAGTTGAAGGTGTGTGGGAGCAATGGTGTGGGAGTGATGACTAATGAGATGATGTGGGTCTCAGACTGTAGTCAAGTGTATATTTCTTATTGTGTGTGTCTTTGACTGGAGCTTGCTGCAGCCCTCTGGTATTTCAGTGGCACCCCATGTCATCCTTACAAAGATTACAACTCAGCAAAAGTCAGAAGCCTTCCTAGAGCTCTTTGAGCACACAGCATGTGGGGAAGGTGGTTCCTAATGGAGGAGCACAATGCAGAGGACATGGTGGCGCATCGCTTAGCTCCCGAAGGGGATCGTTGAATGCTATTGATCAGGCCACTGGACAAGGCCATCACTCTCTTCCCATCTCTCCTTGATTCCCAGAAATGACAGCACTCACTGGGTGGGTGCTTTTGTGGCTGTAGGTGGTGAGGAAGTAGATACATGACATCCTGCCTCTCTCCCTTCCTGTGGAATTCTCCTCAAGGAGATGTGAGATGAGACTGCTTCATCTCTGACTAAGTGAGAGCAGTCAGTGGTCTTTTATTCCAACCAGGAGTCATACTGATGTATGTTCACTTTTCAGTGATTAAAGATTATATATAGTATAAGGTTATATATAGTGATGCAGAACACTCAATCTGGAGAGGAATTCACTCAGTTTTTGGTGTCAAAAAGCTGCAGAAAAATACTTTTCCATTGGGCTCATCATAATCCCATGATTGCCCATTTAAGGTGAGATAAAGCTCTGAACCATCTGATTTTCCCTTTTACTTTTGGCCAGACATTTGTTGTGGAGACCAACTCTCACATGTGGAAAACTCACTGAGATCCCTTTCACAGAAATATTAGTAAGGATCTTGTCAGGCCATCGGATAGAGGCACACGACAGTATCACTTTGTATTAGTTCTAGTGGACTCTGCATTTGGTGTTATAGACCCACTCTCACGTAATCTCCTGAGTCTGAATTCTGAGCGAGGTTCTGAAAGATCATGGCACCACTGATATGTCATGAACACTGCACAAACTGTATGAATTATTGGGCATTAAGTCAATATGAACCAATATTATCTTTCCCCAGATGAATGGCCTGATTGAATGATTTAATCAGACCATCAGGAGCTAGAACACTTGAGAACACTTTTCCCTATTTTATTTACTGTATATGTGGATGACCCAGGGCATTTTGGACACCAATCACAAACACTGGGAGGAGGGACTTCAGACAGCATAAATGAAATTCAGTACATTCTGGACCTGAAAGCAAAACTCCATACATTGGGCAAGGGCTGTTTGGGATCACATGGTGAGTTGGGAAAATCAACTGTGAGGTGAGATGAATAGACAGAGGCTATTTACTCCAGATTTCCCACCTTAACCTCCTATAATCCTAAGGAAAGGTGGTCCCTGTTTCTCTGACAATGGTGATTCCAGAAAGGGAGGCTCTAGAACTCTAGAGAGAAGAGTTTGCCCGGTTAGTTAGATTACCTCTCGCTAATCTTATACAATACCACACTGAGACTCCTCTGGGAGTGGTTGTGCACAGCTATTAATAACAGAAAAAATATCAGAACTTATGAAATGGGGTAATCAAGGAGTCCAGCAGTGATTGGATTTAAATTTGAAGCTTGATCAAGGACTAGTAGTAGATCCCTTTTACCAGTATCCTGTAAAAAAAAAAAATGAGCAAGCCATTCTGTATGGGTTGCACAAATTTGTCACATTTCTTTTTGGTTTGTTTGAAGCCATGCCCATGTTTCAGTGGCTCAAGGACACATTTCTCCACCATCACAATGTTTATGTCAGCTTATGCAGTATCTGAGAGCTGTTGCTGAATGAGACCATCTCTCTCTCTACCCTCCTCTGCCTGCTCCCCAGAAATGATGGAGCGGTCACCCCAAAACCTGCACTCAATTTCTGTCCCTGTTTATAGGAGCAGAGTCACTGTTCCCAATCCCTAATGTGGCACAGGCCATCCCAGTTTGAGCGGGAATATACTGTATATGTGTGAGAATTCAAGGAGGAGCATATTAGGCCTTTGTGGATTTGGGTTGGACAGAGTTCTTTACCATTGTTTTACCATCACAATGTGTATGCTGGCACATGCAGCATCTGAGACATGAGACAGGCTGGACTCAGAACAAACCTAAAAAAAAATATGCAGGTGGGAAGTATGGTATCTGGTTTTGGCTGATCCCTGGCTGATCTCACTAAAAAGGGAGCTGATGGATGGATCTGTGTTGACAGGCTTTTAACCAAGTGAAAGTAGTTGGTCTGCAGATTAATGTGTCAGACAGAGAGCTGGGGAATGCTGTGGTAGTTGGAGGGGGTGACTGGGGGGAGCACCTGATGCTTGAAATTACCCAAAAGTTCTTCATATGGAAGATCAAGTTCTGTAGAGAAATGGTTCGAAATGTCAGTTCTCTGGGGTTCTATGGGTGTTGGTGAAGGCTTCCATGTTTCTCTGTGTTATTAAACTTTTTACTGTATTTCCTAGTCCTCACTTTGTTCTTTGTTCCTACTGTTCGATTATGGATCCCCCAGCTCTATTTGAGCCCTGCCTTGAATACTGGCTACAAATATCCCATATGATTACCTTAGAATAGTATCATATGATTACCTGCTGATATAAGCAAATATAATAACTTCTACTCTGGATCAAGTGCTTTGGGATTCAATTTCAGCTGGTACTGGATTTTGAAGGTAGGCAAATGTTTTTGAAGAAAGCATCCATCATGTATGTGTAATAATTTGCTAATTAATATCTCAAACTTAAGCACAGACTCACTCTCTCTTCCCCTGATGAACATGATAATTGGGTAAGAAACGGAGAGTATTTTTCAGGATGTTTGAGCACACTGTTGATCAAGCCCTCCTTAGGGATTTTCTACCTTGGATCATCCCCTGCTGCTGTTCCCTCCAGCACATAAACATTTGCACATTTTTAATATGCTAATTTAATAATACATTTTTAAAGCTGCAATAAATAAATACATTTTAAGTTCTTAATTTTATATATGTATTTTAAGTTATTATTCAAACAGAAAGATGAGTTTAGTTTATCTGTAATGATGAAGGAATAGGGGCTGCATTACGCCATATCAATGAAGCTAAAAGTGGTCAGTGTGGTCCTAAGGATGTATGGCCTTTGTCTCTGTCAGTCCTATTGAAGTAGGTAGGGTTTGTGCTTGTTAATGCAAGTGTAGAAGCCTGTTTGCCTGTCAGTCTCAATGAAAAAAGACTTGGCCTCCGTGCTTGTCAGTCCCAATAAAAGAGGCCTGTGCCTGTCAGTATGTTGAGAGTAGTTATCTTTTCAGATGAAACTTTTCATATTAAATGTTTATTTAAAACTTTTTCAAACAATTTCTGTCACAACAGAGATGCTCAAGTTTCTTTATAACTAATAAGGCATTAAGGGATCATGGATCAAAACTTTCACCATCAGCAGCCAATCAGTAACACAATCCAATATAAACAGTACACATTACATTCATTATCCTGACAAACAGTATCTAGTGTTCCTCTCTTTAAGCTAAGCTATGATCAGATTTCAGCTGATGTAACTGCCTTGGCAGCCTACTTGATGTATCTTTTATTGGTGTTTCCCTGCAATGCAAGTAAAGGCGAATGTCTGTAGGAGGACAGTGTCTGTCTTCTAGCATGCTAGTACACAACACAATCTGTTTCTCTCAAAATAGAACAGCAAAATATTGAATATCCTGTGTGTGATGTGCTGACACACTAGGCTGTGAATTCCCACATGAGCAGGTTTGATTTGTGATCTGGAGCCAGCAAGCAGCCTGAGGCAGGAATAAAGTGTGTACGAGCCCTGAGTGATGCCTGGTTCATGCGTCCTTCTGACTAGGCTTACAAAGCCCACAGGAACGTACTTCCTATGAAGCACTTAAGGGAAGAGGTGTGAAGCAGTTTGCAAAGGTGAATTTCCAAAACAGAGATGCCCCAACTGGCCGCACAACACCAGAGCAACTGGCTAGTAGCAACATATGGGTGATGAACTTCATGAGAAAGAGCAACTTGCCTGGATTTCAATTTATTTCTCATATTTCACAATTAAGTCATTAAAAACAAAGGTATGAATGCTAACATTGTCCTTAACTCTAGCCTTTGTAACTTTTCATATGAATTGAGTCATGTGATTTGTTACAAGTCTGCACATGTTTAATGTGAAAAATGACAAACTGTTTGGAAAGATTTTCTGATTATTTGCAATTATGTGTGTAATTAAAGCTAATTCCGCTACATAGCTTGTAGTGTAGCTGCATTATAAGAAACTGATTTCTCTGAGTTTTAATGTACATTACATAAACAAAACTACATACTGTATGTACAATAACTACATTAATGTGACCCACAACATCATGCAATTTTATATCACCTACCTAAGATAAGGTGACACAGAAATAAAAGGGTGAGTGCATGTGTGTGTGTGTGTATTAATACTTTTCCACAAGCCAGTGTGGCATGGCACAGCTTGCTAACAAATCTTGGTCAAGTATGCAAGTCCTTTTCACATCACGTAACAATAAGAATGGTTCGTTGGAGGTTGTAGAGTGCATGTGCTGTTAAATTGAAATTAAGAACATGGAGGGGGGGAGGATTCTTATTTGATCTGATGCAGTGTCTTTCTTATTGGGTGTACTATTAAACACACTAAATAGGGAGTCATTTAGGATTTTGCCTTGAAAATGGCTGAGTTCAAGTACATCACGGAAAATTAATCAAGGTAAATTAATAAAAACAAATCCTTAAATTGTGACTTTGCCTCTTGAATATGCCAGAGGCATTACTAGGATTGATTGCCTTTGACCAATCAGTGCTCTGCAGTATTTTAGCTCCCAGACACATGGTACCTGGCCAAGAGGGATAACCAAATTGAGTCTGGGCATTTAGCTATGGAACAGCTTGCTTGCCAGTAGAAATAACAACAAATGCAGGATAACGGTTAATTAACCATGTCATACCATATCATATCTTCTGGTGGAAAAGCATTATTTGTGTGTGTGTGTGTGTGTGTGTGTGTGTGTGTGATGATTATTATTCTGCTGAGTGCTCAGCAAAGCTGCAAGAAGACAGAGCAGGAAGAAACCTTATCTAACCTGACGTGTGCATGTGTGTGTGTGTGTGTGTGTGTTTGTGTGTTATCCACAGAAAATAGCGCTATCTTAAATGGATGCATCAAGCGTGTCTTGAATAATTTACCGTCTCCAGAAACAAATAAATAAATTCTAATAAATAAATAATCAGTTGTTTTCCCCCCCAGAAATAGGCTATGTGGGTCCGTCATGAGTGTTAATGGAAGCGAGAGGCATCTTTGTGTTAGATTTCAGAAAATGGGGACCCATATTTACTTTCCTTTAGCCTTCAGGCAGTATTAGGGAGTAAGGAGCAGGACCCATGGTCTTTGCACACTCTAACACGCAAAAGTCTATATCACACAGGCAATTTTATGTTGCAGGTTGTCATAATTTTTTGTAGAAAAAAATGGATGCAGGTGCAGATTTTTTTATTAAAGAAAGTGCAAAAATAAACAAAACAGTGAAAACGAGAAACATAAACCCAAATAGGAGATACAAGGCAAAACACGGACTATGAGCTAGACTATGGTACACTAGGCTACACATGAACACGACAACAAAATCTTCTCAATGAAACACACAGAAACCAGAACTTAAATAGAGATATTTATTAAGGGGAACACAGAACAGATGTGATTGCTCGGTGTGATGTGCAGGGGCTGATGGGTAATGTAGTTCAGCGCTGATTTCAGCATAACCATAAAGGAACCCCCCTTTAATGTGTGGCTCCAGACACACAAAACAAGTTCGAGAGGGGGCCCTGGACAGCCAGATGAGACGTCCCCCAGCAGATCAGCTTTCTTAGGAGCAACGTCCAAGGTGGAGCACGAGCGCAGAGCGAAGGCCACAGAGAAGCCACTAGGGGGAACAAAACCCAAGGTGGAGCCAGAGGGGGGAGCGACATTCTCTACAAAGCCAGAGGGGGGAACGACATTTTCCACAAAGCCAGGGGGGGAGCGAGGTTCTCCACAGAGTCAGAGGTGGGAGCGACGTTCTCCATTAAGCAATAGGGAGAATCAATGTCCTCCGAGCAGCAAGAAGGGGGAGTGACACACCACAAAGCAAGTGGGAGGAGCGACGTCCTCAGTGGAGCAAGAAGGCGGGGCAATGTCCTCAGCAGAGCAAGGAGGTGGAGCGACCTCCTCAGTGGAGCCGATTGGCACAGTGACATCCGAGGGGCAGGGGAATGCCCTCAGCGGAGCAGGAAGGCAGAGCAACAAGGAGGCACAGAGGCAGATCTGCTCATCTTGGACCCACATGCACTGAAGCAAATCTGCTGCATTCATTTCTTGGGCCGTGCTTTCTATTACAATTATTGTAGAGGCAGTTGATGCAGGTGCAGATTATTTTATTAAAGAAAGTGCAAACAAAAAAAAACAAAGTGAGTGTGAAAATGAGAAACATAAACCCGAACAGGAGATACAAAGCAAAACACACAGACTATGAACTAGACTACGGTACACTAGGCTACACACGAACACGACAACAAAAGCTTGGCAGTGAAACACACAAAAACCAGAACTTTAATAGAGATACTTATTAAGGGGAACACAGAACAGGTGTGAGTTTTGTGTATCCCCCTATGTGGGATATGTGACATGCAGGGGCTGATGGGTAATGTAATTCAGTGACGATTTCAGCATAACCATGACACAGGTTAACAATAATCAATAAGGGATTTAAAAAAAAAAAATGCACCTGACTGATAGGCTCAAACAGAATTACAGCTCAGACTCCCAAACTCATTTATCACGACACAGCATTGGGGCTATGGAAGATTATATCATTCAAATGGGCAAAAAACACACATTTTGCCTAAAAAGTCAACTTTAAATAAAAAGCAGCAACTTTATTTGCAACTTTAAGCAGCACGGTGGCACAATGTATGACATATTTGCCTCACAGCTCAAGTGTTCTGGGTTTGATACTGAGCTCTGGTTCTCCTGGAGTATGTTCTCCCCTGGGGGTTTTCTCCTGGTTCTCTACTGTCCAAAATAACATGCAGGTAATCAGATTGTCTACATTAAGTTGCCCTCAGGTGTGTATTTGTATCAGTGGTGGCCTGTGGTGGACTGGTTTCACATCCTGAGTAACTTACTGCATTACTGGAATTGGCTCCATATCCACCACAATCCTGACCATGATAAAGTTGTTATTAAAGATGAATGAATGAAGGTTTATCAAGAAATAATTAGAGCATTTCTTAAAAGGATGACTTAATTTACCATGGCAATGTACAATATGAACAGTGTGTGGCTTGTGTATTATGCTCAACAGATATAACCATTATAAATCTGTAATAAAAAGTGAAAGACCTTATCCATCAAGTAGTGTTTGTTACTTAATGTTGTCTCTTTTATGTGGTTGTGGTACAAATTCATAATGCTATTTGTAAATTTGCAAATCCATTACTACAGTGTAATAAATAAGGTAATTACAATGTCATAACCAATGGAGTTACAATGTACTAAGTATGTTTTTAATATGAATTACAATTTAAAGATGCAAGTGTAAATGTATGTTCCTAATATTTTGACAATCATATGGCAGTGTACTAAATACTGTAATTCCAGGCAACCAGGAAACTACAGTATTTATTACATTGTAATTACATTGGCTATTATTCCAGGAGACACAAACATGTTTGTAAGATACCAAGATTATGTATTAGAATATTTTGCAAGGTTTGAAATAAAAAAAAGATAGAAATATGATCAACACCAGCTGAACAATCGATTAGGTCAATCTGAGAACTGTCATTTTATTATGAACATATTTGATTGAGAGCGCTCTGTCTGAGATTCTCTGCCTGCTACACCAGGCAGCACTGTGCTGAAAAGAAAAAGCATTTTATGTTAAAGTTCCATTAACTAACATTAATAAGTGCATTAATAGATAGTTTTAACAAAGCAACAAAGTATTATCTGTATTGATTGTTTGTTTAAATATTAACTACTCCTGCATTAAATACACCTGCATTAACTGTTTTTTTTTTTATTCTTTCTATTACTCTAATAAATCCATGTCCTTGTTACATTGCCAGTGTAGTAGAAAAAGTCCTCTGTATTTATTTTTTCCACAGGAGAAAAAAATACATGTACAGCATTGTAAATTGTTAACTCCAGCAAACAAGGAAAATGTACCAGGCACTATATATGATTGATGTGAATGTGCTGGTGTTGGTGAATTCAGTGCAGGGCTGAACCTGGACAAACAGTGCAAATGTATGTGCATTAGTTTAGTTCCGTCATCCATTTTTTTCATAGAAAACATGTTTCTTTTTTCCAGATGCGACAGACTTATACACAACAGTGCACACAGGTAGAATTTGTTTAGCCCAAGATATACCAACCTGCTTTACCTGAGTTACAAAGATCAATTTTAATATTGATATTGACCCAAAGATCAATATTAGCCTAATTCGAAACCATGGATTCAAGGTCCCTGGGGCTTTAAATATTTTATCACCATAAAATCTTGGTCATAACTGAGTTCTTCTTCATACACACAACATGATCCATAGTCCAGTGTATTGCATACTATAAATTTAACATCTTTCCCATTTCACCCTACTCCACCCATCCCCCTCCTCACTTATTCTTCATCGTCCATCTCTCCTCTATCTCTCTGCCCTTCCTTCTACAGTTCTGCATTTCTCAACTCAACCCTCAAAACCCAAAGCATATAGTTTATATTTCATAACCTCACTGTGCATGTGGTTTGTTTAACCAGAGTGTGTGTTCTGTTCTCTGTGTAACTCAGGTGTTTGTTTCTTTCAGAGAGTTTTGACACTATAATGATGCACTGTGCTGTTATTGAATAGATTAATAAGAAACTCTACCAACCTGCTACTTCATTATCATGGTAATATACTGAGTAAAGGGATGCCAGATGCATAAAGGCATCTGTGCACACACACACACACACACACACACACACACACACACACACACACACACATAGAAATTGAACAAATAAAAAAAAAATTCTCTTAGTAATTTAGTAAGGGTAAGGTGTTGGGCCACAACAAGCCAGAACCGGTTTTAATGCGCCTTTGCATTGATGTGACGATTTTCCGCAACCTTGTCTTCCGGAAATCTTTCACTGAAAGCCACATTCCCCTGATTCATATCTGGATCTCTCTCCTCTTTGATGATCTGCAAAGTTCTTGATTGGTTATGCTACCTATCCAAGGTGCTGATGTGTGTTCTCCCAGACATGTTCATTCTTTTGGAACCACTCATCTACAGCCAGAGAATTAATAGGGTTAGCATTCCACAAAAAGAGGGAAGGCTGATATTCCAGCACACACTGAAATATGGTTAATGACAGAGGAAGTTCTGTGCATAAGGCCCAGAGTAAGTTTGAGGTCCAGTCCATCAGCACAGAACATTCTCAGAAACCTGCCCACCTCTTGATTGACTCTTTCCACTTGGCCATTTGCTTGCTGGTGATACGAGATGCGACACCTAGTGCGACACCTAATTTCTCCATGTTCTCCACATGTTTGATGTGAACTGGGCTCTGTCATCTGAAACAATGTCCTCAGGGATTCCAAAATATCTCAACACTTGAAGGCCGTTGTTAGTGCAGGTAGGGGAATTATTCAAATGAGTCCACGAGAATAGTTTTGTTCCGTTATGATGGCAGGAGATTAGTGATATAATCAAGAGCAAGGTGTGAACATGGAGTTGATAATAAGAGCAATTTTCCAGCAGGCAGTGTTCTTGGGACTTTGGTGTAGGAGTATGAAAAAAAATAAACTTATAAATGTCTGTGAATATTCCATTCCACAAATATTTTGCTTGTAATAGTTGATATGTGTTATAAACTTCAGGGTATCCAGTCGCCTAGGATGCATGAGCCAAGGTGATTCATTTCTCTCTTAGATGAGGGGAAATATAACTCTTTTTTCTGGGACATTGTGGATGCACAGACTAATATGTGATCTATATCCTAAAAGATGGCACTGATAAAGCATTACTCCAGAAGGGTGGTTTTTGCAGCCTCCTTCTTAGGGGTTGCTGGGTACATTCAGGATAGCAAGAATGCTCTTTGAGCCAGAATGATAAGGGATTGTATACTGGAAATGGGAGAAGAATAATGTCCAATGGGCTTGTCATTCAACTCAGTTCAATTCAATTCAATTTTCTGTGTAAAGCGCTTTTAAAAATGGACATTGTCACAAAGCAGCTTTACAGAAATATATAAATTCAGAATATAAATTTTAACTTTATAAATTTATCCCTAATGAGCAAGCCAGAGGTGATAGTGGCAAGGAAAAACTCCCTGAGACAATATGAGGAAGAAACCTTGAGAGGAACCAGACTCAAAAGGGAACCCATCCTCATCTGGGTGACATCGGAGACTGCGATTATAAATAATTCCCTTCTAAACTGTATATTATATGGTCAAAAAGTTCAGCTGTGTAACCAGGAAAGTTCATCATAGTTTACACATGAAGTCTATTTCGTTTAAATTATCAACTTGTCATGGGTTCAGTCATTTAGCTGTTTTCAAATACTCAAGGTTCCTGTGATCAGTTTAAATAATAAAGCAGTGTGCCACCCCCACTAACCAGCGACACCATTCCTCTAGCACCAGTTTCAGAGTTAAGTGTTCTCTGTTTCCGATGTCATAATTTTGCTCTGCTCATGACATTTGTCTAAAGGTGGAGACCACAGGATGGAGTTTCTCACCCAGCCTCTGAGACAATATGGCCCCTACTCCAGACTCTGATGCATTGACCTCCATGATTAAAGATTAAGAAGGATCAGGGTGTTTCAAGATAGGGGCCATTGTGAAGGTCTCCTTTAGGTGAGTGAAAGCTTGGTCAGCAGAATTGTTCCATGTGAGCTCTCATAAGCACTTAGTAGGTACCTGAGTGGAAGGGCAATGGAGTTGAATCTCCAAATGAACCTCCTGTAAAAGTTTACGAATCCTAGAAACCTGTGAAATTCATTGATGGCATTACAGATGGGCCACTTCACTACATTGACCCTATTTTTATTCATGATTACTCCCTTTTTGCTGATTATATATCCTAAGAAAGAGATCTGGGACAAATGAAATTCACATTACTCTCCTTTCACATAAAGTTGGTGCTGTAGTAGTTTGGCCAGCACTCACTTGACTCACATGACTTTCCAGGAAAGGAGAGTAAATTAGAATATCATCTATATACACAATGATGAACTTTCCCAGCATGTTGCACAAGAGGTTGTTGAATAGCACTTTGAAGAGTGAGGGGGCGTTAGAGATCCCATATGGCATGATGCAATACTCACAATGGCCAGAGGTGGAAAAATTGGCGGTTTTCCACTTGTCACATTCTCAAATATTGTTCAGATTGTATGCACTTCTGAGAACAAGTTTTGTGAAAATGAAAGCTTCTTTAATTTGTTCAAGGGCTCCTGAGTCTGTGTCTCTTTTTATATCTGAAAAAGCAGGAGATGTGGAAGGGGGAATATATCATGATTTAAGGGGCCTCTACAATATATTCTTTCATGGCTTTGTGCTCAGCCACCGAGAGGGGATAAATGCTGTTATGTGGTGGCGTAGTGCCAGTGAGCAGGTCGACAGCACTGTATTTGTAAAGGCTTTGGGAGTGGTTGAATCTTTACTTGGAGCTGTATGACAAGGTCATAGTCGATGAAGTTCCTGCAGCTCCTGTGTCCAACAAGCCTGAAACAATAGAGGAGTTGTCTGAATTTTTTGACAACTCAGCGAAAATGTCTGTTATGAAATTAGTTGCGCAGAAGTTACTGTCTCTAAGCAAAGGAGGGTTGCGCACAGGAGAGAGGAGAAGGGCTCTAGACATATTGGGTACTGGGCTATGAGATGCACTGAGCTGCCACAATAGAAGCACAATTCCTCCTACTTTACATGCTCCTCCATGGAGAGTCGAACTTGGCCTATTTGCATAGGTTCAGAATTGCTGTTGGCTTGGACTGTGACTCTCTCTGCCACCCCACTTCTCTGGGTTTGGAGAAGATTATCCAGACATAAAGTGTCTGTCTGTAAATGAGTGTGTCCAGGGAAGTCTAACAGTCCCTGCATGCTAGCTCATTGATTATGTCTGGTCTTAACCCCTGACAAAAAGCAACCTTAAGTGATGGCTCGTTCCATCCATTTCTCACAACTAGTGTTCTGAACTCAAGACTGTATTCTGCAGTGCTGCGTCTCCCCTGTGAGATGGCGTAGAGTTGCTCTCCAATGTCTTTTTTATCTGGTGTGTGATCAAAGGCTTGCTTAAACAAGGAGTTGAAGCAGTCACAAAATCCTAGCATTGCTATGCTGCCATGGTTGGATCCTTTAGCAAGACCCTTAACCCACTGCTCAGGTGTATCCTGTCACTTTGGATAAAAGTCACTTTGGATAAAAGGATCAGCCCAGTGAGCAACTGTAATATAGTTTAAACTGAGCTCGTTCCCCAAAGTTTTGGGCCGCTTAACACTGACTATTAACACTGATTATCAACCTCAGTCTCAGGTCATGCTTTTTTACTGGAGAAAAGTTCCCTTGAGCTTAGCACTAGTTTGCTGTGTTTCCTTCATTATCAGGTCCAAGTCCTCACAAACTTTCTTAATTTGGTGACTTTGGAGGCCAGGTCATCGCAGGATTTCTATGTGTCTTAGAAAAAAATTCCAAGTACTTAAGATCCAAATGGCCTAAGGCTTGCAAATCAGTAACAATTTACACGTCAGGATTTATATAACGTTCTACAGGTTAGGGTTAGGAGGCAGGTTTGTGTTTGTACCTTTTCATACAACTTCATTTGAATGAAATCCAACAAAATCCATCCATAGCTTTGCTTGTTTAAATTCATGCAGAGTTGTGATGAGATCAGGTTCACTTAGTCAGTCATGTCCAAACCTTTGACTGGTGCTATACTTCTCTGCGCTGAGCTCACATCCTGTGTGTGTGTGTGTGTGTGTGTGTGTTGGTATGTGTGTACAGTTGTGTGTTTGTTTGGGGCGGGGGGTGGGTTGGGGGTGAGAGTCTCAGAGAGATGAATCGCCATCTCATAAATATGTTACACAGTCAAATTTTTCAGTCTTGTGTCTGCACTACTGACCAGGCTGGCACTGACCTTGGCCTCAGTGTCATACACACTTAGTGGTGTGTACAGGAATCAGAGTTGACAGTGCAATTTCATATGCTGTCCCAAAAGTGTTACAATTACAGAGACGAGTTCACACACACACACACCTATACAACATGTCTGGTATCACATCATGGGTGGCAGCACATCACAAGGCTTGTTGATACTCCTTTCTAAACGGGCTTCTGAAGGACAGAAAGGACAGGAACCAAAATAAAAACCTCTAATCAGGAAAATTAAACCTAATCTCTTGAGAAGTTCATATGGATTTAAACGAGGATGATGTATTTGGACTGAAGTAGTAAGAAAATGTACAAACGTAAACCCCATCCCAACCCTAACCTTAACCCTCGGAAGTTTTCATACAAGTTCAGTTTTGAGAATTGTTACAAATTAGTACATATAAGGCCATGTTGGCTCACTTCCAATCAAACTGGTCAGTACTGACATATGAAGAAGTTGTGAAATGAGAACTGTAATAATAATAATAATAATAATCATCATCATCATCATCATTTTATATATAAGCACGTTTTATTTATATATTATTGTTTATATATACACTATAGACTATTACCATACGTTATTTATATAGTAATAGTCATGAAATTTAAATTTATTATTATTATTATTATTATTATTTGCTTATTGTATATAGGTATGAGGTAATAAAAAAGAGAACAATAAGGGCACAATAAAGTATATCCTAAAATAAAGTGAGTCATTAAGTGAGTAGAAAAGCAAAGCGGAAAGGATGGGGTTAAGTTGTGTTTTAAAAAGTGGAAGGGAGGTGCAGGCATGAAGGCGGAGAGGAAGAGAGTTCCACAGTTTTGTGGCAGCCACACTAAAAGCATTATGTTCTATGGAGCAGAGCCTTGAGGAAGGGACAGATGAGATTAAAATATTTAAGAAGCCCTTATCTGAGATGCGAAGTTTAACCTTTGTATCACTCCATGGCTGCATACCATCCACTGGTTTTCTGTAGCTGCCTGCATTAGATTTAAAGACTTGCTTTTATCTAAGGTGATCTTAAGAGTCAAATAGGCTGATTTATACATCCCCTGGGCACAATTAAGGCTGACCTTCGCTGTAACCATGTGAAACCATTGGACAATAAAACTGCTAAGCAGCCTGTGGTAGTGAGCAAAATTGCTAGCTGGCCCATGCATATCTATAGACTACTGGCTAGCCTATACCTAACTTTTATTCATTTTAAATCCAATTTTAATTCATGCCACAAGCAACAGATGGAAAAAAAACATAAATGCTATGTTGGAGCAACTGACCCCTGATACTTGCGAACAAACCCAAAGACTGACACTCCTTACCACCCATCATCAAGTATGGCTCGACCTGTCACGCTTGAAGACACAAGGATAACAAGCATCAAAACTTCTCTACCCAAACCCATGCAGTGGGATGAACTGAGTCTCTTGATGTTTCCTTATTTATCAGCACTGACTCCTTTTGCCTTAGCTTGTTGGTGTCTTTAAACTCAAGTCAGCAGGTACAAGCACAATAATTATGTTGCGTAGACAATCTGTAGGTCACTCTGGATAAGAGCATCTGCCAAATACCATAAATGTAAATGTAGATATGCACACAAACACACACAGCATGCACTAGTAGTTATTTCTGCACCGCTAAGCAGGTCTCATCCATTGTGTGTGATGGCTGCACTGAGCTCAGTGCTGCTGTGATTACACTGTTTTGATGTCGCGCAGCGCCGGAGGGAAGCAATCGATTCCCCCATCAATCCCACATCTGCGAATCTGGGCTCGGCTGCCTCGGCCTGCCCGTCGCTCCAGCCTAAATGAGCCCGTCTGTTTTCCCTGCAACATCCTCAAGGGGACGCGTGCTGATAATAATGAAGATTCATGAGCCATAAATCAAACCGAATCATCTGTTTGGGTCTCCTGGCGCTCCCTCATGGTGATTGATAGGACGGGGAGCTCAATGGAGGGTGGCTTGTGATGGATGGGTTAGCTAGGGCACTTAGAGGAGTGCACACCACTTATCCGAATGTGATTACGGGGGGGTTCCATCCACCTGTTTTTTATGCGAATTGGCACAGTGGTATGTGATGGCGTCAGGCAGATTTACATTGTTTCCTACAATTACAATGTTCCTACAAGTAAGATATATTTCCTTAAACATTTTCAAAGAATCTTTCAAAAATACACACTAAACTCCAAAAAACTGTTTTGTGCAGTCAAAAGTATCCAAATCCACTTTGGGTATCACAAGATTTTGTTCAATATCCCACTGAAGTTTAGTAACCTGACAACAACATGGCAGTTTATTGTCAATAAGCTGATGTAAACAGTAAATAGATCAATTAATAAACACTTTATATACCATCTACAATTTAGCATTAATATTCCAGATGACATGTAGTTAATTTGTTTCAGAGACACTAAGCAGAGAATAATTGTTTATATCCTCCAGAGCCGCAGAGGGGACATGGGTGGTTATTGTGGTGGCATCAAATTAGACTTTACTTGGAATGATGCATAAAGACTTACTGCAGTCACTGGCATTGCAAATGGATATACTATTATCCCATGACAACAAATGAGCAAATTCTCATAGAGAATAGACTTTTTTTGCCTGTTAAATAATTAACTGCAGGCCAAATATTAAGTATATTATTATCACAATATTAATTATATTAAGTCGTGGGCTCAAGTTACACAATTTGTGGCCATGGCCACAACATAATAATTCTTCACCACAATATACTTAGTTTGTCATAGAGATATCTGTTGTACAGGTAGGTACAGACTTTCCATAGCCTATGCATGGAACCCATTGCTGTAACCTTGGAACAAATTTATTATAGATTTATAAAGGCAATATAAAACTATCAAGTCTGACTTTGTTATGTTGAATTTACACTCATGCTTTCATTGAGGAATGTGGTAACACTTTACTATAAGGTCCACAGATGAGCAATATTTTAATACCCAATTAACACACTCATCATGTAAATAATACATATGTATTATGTCATGCTCACTGTGGACAATTTCCCTCCAGGCCACTAGAAGGCAACCTCATTCATGTTTTCTTCCTTTGTTGTCTGGTTCACTTCCTGTGTTTGTGCACACCTGTTTTGGGTTTCATCCTGATTAGTTCCTTCATATAAGTTCTGCCATTTGTCTCCTTGGTTGCTGAGCATTGTTGTCATTGCCATGAGTAGTGTGTGTCTCTGCTGAGATTACCTTGCCTTGCCTCGCCTTGTCTTGCTTTACGTTCTTGTTTGCCAATTTTCTTGTCCTCTATTTGTTTGTTTGGTTTGTGCTTTGATTAAAATAAAGCATGTCTGCTCCTGCATCTGACCTCAAGGGAACACATTATTATATTATTCCATTATATAAACACTTCATATATAACTAGCCATAAATAACGGTAATAGTTAATCATTTAAATGTTGTGAACTCATTCTGTTAATTAATATCATTTACACAGTAAAATTAAAAATCATTTCCATAATGAAAAGTCAGTAAGCAATCTAGTTTAACATAAATTATAAAATATAATGTATCTTGGAGTCCCTTTTGAATATTTGTTTACCAGCATCCCTAAAAACAATGTAAATTATCTTTATTAATACTGCATAATTCATGATAATAATTAACAGAACATGTAAACAAGATGTCAAGATGTTATTACTTAACTACTACCATACTGATGGCTATTTATATATGAGTCAGCTGGCTGTTAATGTATACGCTTTATTATTTCCTGATGAGCTGAGGGTTAGTGCATGTATTAATTCATCATTATCAAAGCATTAGTAAGCTATTTATAGTAAATTGATACCAGGAACAGTACATTTTTACTTGTTCCAAAGTAAACAAAACATTTATAGTATAATGTCAATTATACTGACATATACTGTACAAATACAGTTGCAGTTGTAGAAATTTGGAAAATCAAACTTTATTATGCACCAATTAAGCTTTGCACCTTACAATTAACACCTTCCTCCAAAGGAAAAAAAGAAGGCGATGTGTCCCTAACAGAAATGAGCATCTCTAACAAAAAACTATGGGTCATCAGCAGTATTATTGACATAGATGGGGAAGTGATGTTATATTTAAGTAATATCACACAAGCAAAAGTGCGTTTATACTGAATATCAGCACGGCTGTGATTCCCCGCAGGCACGAGCCCACAGGGCTAGTTAATATTGTTGTCAGGTTATGAATGGAGAATAAGGTCTTTAAAGTGCTGGCTGGCAGTGAAATGCCCTCCTCATAGAACCACAAGCAATGGAAAAATACAGCAAAAAAGAGATTATTGTTGTTGATAAATGGCCAGACATCAGTGTGTATTTTAGTTTATTTTTTATTCTATTTTTTATTCTATCCCATAATATTAGGTGGCATTTATCAAGTCAGTGCAGCACATTGTCACTGCCACCTCTCTTTCACCAGACCGATACAAATTTTAATTTCATGTGTACCAGATTTTCTTCTTAGCTTTGCGGCCTAGGCTAGACTTTCTGGTGAATGCTGCATGCAAGATATCCTGAACCAAGATTTATTCAAGAATATTACGGATTTGTCAGTATAGATGGCTGTTCAAATTTGTTCCATATCTGTGGCAAAATGTTTGAAAGTGTAATGCCTCCCAGGCCTGGTAATTGTTGAATTTATTCATAACAGTTAAAGAGATTATTTTCTGTAGTTTTTGCCTTGAGTTTGGAAAGTGTAGACTGTGCATTTGCTATGAATAACATTGTCATTAAACTTCCAATGTAGAAATTCCAATTAAAATGAACACACACACACACACACACACACACACACACACACACACACCACCACCACCACCAGCACTATGTCATTGGTGTTTTGTTTTTTTTTTATCGTGAACTTTTTGTCTTCAGACTATTTTTTTATCTTGCCAGTTTGTACCCTATGAGGCCATTTAATTCATCCTTAAACCCTATTGAGCCCAAATCTGAAATTGAAATTGATGAAAGTTTTTCTTATGCTACTGTGACTTATTTCACATAGTTCTTCTCTCTTTTGCTCTTACTCTTACTCCTTTCTTTCTATTTTGCTCTTTTCTTCAGACACAGCAGGTAGCAAGCTAAAGGTAAATAACTCTCTGTCAATGTGCTCACTTTGCTTTGTGTCCCATTCTAAGGAGAGAAAAGGGACTGAGAGGAGGATTACAATGAAGAAAGCTCTATAATAGAGGCAGCTAAAAGAAGGGATTCAACAATATAAAGAAAAGCAGCCAGAGAGAGAATGGGACAAAAAAGAATGACATTAGATGAATACAAAGGTATTGAACATGTCTGAATAGCCTGTTAACTTGCTCATTTACTGCTGTTGAATTACAGTCATGCTTACAAGTATGTCTGTGTGTGAGAGCCTTTGTACAGTCTGTATGATACAGTGATAATGAAGTAGCAGGTCAGCAGAGTCTCTTATTAATCGCTTTTTTAAAAAACACAGAGTAAAAGCTCTCTCAAACATAGCACCACTTACATCAGGCTGTACAGTATGTGTATATGTATAACAGATGCATGTGAATATTTTGCATTAGTCTAACTGTAATATTTCCATTTCTAAGTGAAAGTCTGCACTACTGTTAACTTGCACTAATGTCAGTAATCTTGAAAATCCCATACCTACGCCAGAAAAACATTTACTGTAAAGTCTGTGCATCCATCCGAGATTCTTGCTAGCGCAGTATCTTATGAATGAGTGGTTGAATGTTTGTAGGCTTTATATAGAATTGTTATAGTAACCAGCAGATGAACTCATTAGATTTTGGAATTGATCCAAACAGGGTCATGTTCACAGCAAGGTCAAATGTCTGAAATAGTTTTTCTTTAATAGCTTCTTCCCTGTTTGAGGTTTATTTTAAGGGTATTTCAGGCATACAAATTAGTCACAAGAAGCGCTAGACGTGGCGGCGGTAGAAGAATCCTCGTCAATGCCATTGGCATGTTCTTGGAGTTCTACTTGTTAAAAATGTTGCTGCTTTTAATCCATTTTTTTAACATTTGTATTAACAATTTTATTATTTCAATAACATTTATAAGCATAGAAGCATGATAGGTTGTCCCTAGATTTTAAAGTAAAAAAAACTTTTTAAATATACCATATTTATGAACTATAATATATAGAATAGATTGATATAGTTATTTATTTTGACTATTTTAAATTGTAAATTGACATTTATAGAATGTAAACAACAATATTAATGACTTATAAAATACATCTATCTAATAATCTTAACCTTCAGTTCAAAATCTCTGAGAATGGATGGGAATATCTTCGACATCAGTGCCCCTGTTATTAGTTAGCCTAAGAGCATAATTATTTTATGGCTTTTTTCAGTTTATTCCATATTCAGGAAATCCCTCATTTAATCAGATATCTAAAATGAACAGTGCATAACATAAAACAACAACAGCAACCACATGCCTTATCCAACTCATCGGAAGAGTGAGGTAAAAGAAATTGAGTGATTCCACTCTGCTCTTTCACATGCTCCATGATTAACTGAGTTGCCAGAAACAGAACTGACCCTGTCTATAGCTCGCACTTTCTCCTCTATTGCATCGTGCATTACACTGCATAGTGTAGAAATGTGTTCAGCTAATTCTAAAAGAAAAAAAGCACACTGTCTTAGTACGCATTACAATTTTTAATTCCAAGTAAGACTTGATTAATTATATGCTGAAGGGCAGCTGGGGAGTTTCTCATTAACGAACAGCATCACTGTATATTGTAAGACATTATCAGGCATAAAAAAAGCAAAAATGTCAGAAGCTTTATCGGTTAAGGGAACTTGCCAATAACCTTTGATTATATCTAATTTGCTAACATTCACTATATGGCCAAACGTAAGTGGACACCTGACCATCACACCCATATGTGGGTCGTCCCCAAATCATTCCCACAAAGTTGTAAGCACACAAAAATGTCTTTGTATGCTGTAGCATTATGATTTCCCTTCACTGGAACTAAAAGGCCCAAACATGTTTCATCATGACAATGGCCCTGTGTACAAAGTGAGGTCCTTAAAGACATGATTTGAAGGTTAATGTGGAAGATCTCAAGAGGTCTACAAAGAACCCTGACATCAACCCCACTGAACACCTTTGGGATGAACTGGACCTCTATCTGTGCACCAAGCCTTCTCACTTGATATCAGTGCCTGACCTCACTAATGCTCTTATGTTCAAAAGTCTAGTGGGAAGCCTTCCCAGAAAAGTGGAGGCTGTTACTGATATCTGCTGACATGTTAGATTAGTCGCCATAGCCCATGTTTTAGTTGCAGTTTGTGATGCTGGTTTTAGCTCTTCGTAGATGGTATTTCGATAGACTGTTTGCAGGCCATAGAAGGTACTTGAGGAGCGATAGTGGTCACAACTGACACAAGGTTATTGAGTTTCAAGGTGTTTACGGTCAATGCAGTCAGTGCATATAGAACAGATTTTGCATGAGGGTAACAGCAGTGTACTTGATAATAAATAGATATAAATAAACAGAGTGAAAATATATTGTAAACACTGTATTGTAAACAGTGTATTCTGTAAAATATACTAATATTCAAATATACGTCCAAAGGTGCAGATATACCTGCAGATAAATGATATACCTGCAGATAAATGTAAACGTATCTCTGAGTAAATGTAAACAGTGCAAGGTGCAGATATACCTGCAGATAAATGTAAACGTATCTCTGAGTAAATGTAAACAGTGCAAGGTGCAGATATACCTGCATATAAATGTAAACGTATCTCTGAGTAAATGTAAACAGTGCAAGGTGCAGATATACCTGCAGATAAATGTAAACGTATCTCTGAGTAAATGTAAACAGTGAAGCTTATATACAATATCCAATATCCTCCCAAGGGTACAAAAATACAAGCAATAAATGTAAACGTTGAGTAGTTCTGGGTATCGAGTCCTATTGTAAGATGCAATACAGAATAGCAGCAGTATGGCAGTAGTGCAAAAAGGCTATAAGGTGTAAAAGTGCAGACAGTGTCAGATTTAAGTAGTTTGTACATGTAAGGTTTTGAATAGGTGTTTCAGATTATGCTTGCTCGCTCAGGAAGCAGTTGGTTCTAACCCGTAAATTGTTAAACAAGCCTTCAGTTCATCTCAGAAAGGGGTGAAAGGAGCAGCAGCATGTTTGGGAGGTGGGATTAGTGTAGTACTCTGTACTGTGGTTAAACAAAAGTAAAACTACCAAACTGATTTGTAACTGGTAATGAGCTGTTCATTAGAAAGAAAAATACATATACTGTAGAACAATGCTATGTTAGTGAGCACTGAATTTGTTTCTGAATTTAATGTTTACAGCACAAGTGCTTTTATCATCATTTATCTGATGTATAAAATAGAACTTGTTTGAACTGATGAAATCTCTCACATAAGAAGTGACTTAAAAAGCCTTGTGTGTATGTAATCTTATATGCTAATAGAATAAATGAGGGGAAATTGCCATTAGTCATTGTAGGCAGATTGAGACACAACTTCTCTTGGCATTTTTAATCATTTTAGACATGTGGCTTTCCACTTTAAGGTCTCTTCAGGCTTCTATATTTCCACTTAGGTTACAGAAGGTTTTGAACAGAAACTTTGACTTTTACTGAGAATAACAGAAGTGATGTCATTTCAGCACATCACAGAAGTGCAACAACTTTAATGTAGCTTTATAAACCAGCTGCACTTGGAAATCAGCACAGCAGCAATCACACACACACAAGCCACTATGTAATGAGCCGAGACTAGTTTTGCCATGAGCAGCGTGCCATTAGGAACACGTACCCACACACTCCAATATTATTTTCAATTCATTGCTTTTTTAAAAACAACAGAGTGGCAAAAACGTTCTACTTGCTGGTCATATTAAGCCATTCTTCTATGTGTTATTCAATCAACATTCTTTTTACTCTTACCCTTTTGGAGGGGATTTGTTTTATATGACAAAGTAAAGAGGGGGGGAAACGTAGTACCAGAGTGTACATGTCATTTTAGTTTTCTCTGAATCCATTATGTCAGTACATTTTATGCTGTAATAAAAAATAAATATTTGTGGACTGAGCATTTCTGTGTCTGGAAAGTTCACGCAATCATTTACCTATACTGTCTGAATTTATAGTACATGCTGGTAAAGGCCGTGTAATATCCTGTGAGAAAAGCATTTATAATTTTTTTTTAAGTATGAAGACACTCCAGGAAGCGGCCTTTTTTGTAGCCAGGACTGGCCGGTATAAATTTGCTTTGAAGAAAAGAAGGTTTAACTGTTGATATACACACCATCTGCTTTGCTGTTAATAAACAGTTGCCCTGAATCTGATTATTTTGGACTTTGTGGAAAGAAGAACAATAGTACTCCCAAAAATGAATTTGAAAATTTACAGGATAGTATGCAATAGTTTGGTTGGAGCTGATGTATTTCTAGCCCAGCTGCCAGCTTCATGCAGCACAGACAGTTCACATTCAAGTGATTACATATATTGAAAGGCGCCCTAAATTTCGTCGTTATTTTGACTCATTTTTATGCCTGTTTTGCTGGCACTTCCATATCACATCATCATCATCAGTGATCAGGCAAATGAGAAATAAAATAGTTGGTTGAATGAACATGAACTAAACCTCTCAGTAAAGCAATCAAAAGGTCTTTTAAGGAGAAACTTGAGTTAAAATAGGCTAAATACCACCTGATTTGGATATAAGCAGCAGATTTGGATATCAAAAGATGCTTTTTCCTTGAAAGCCTATTTATACCACCCAGGCCTGGATATTAAAAGAGTACTTCCTGGAATATCTTTATCATCTTGGGGTATTGGTACAATCAAACACACATCTGCTCAGACTGAGTGTAAATGTGAGTGTAGAGTTTTAAAAGTATGAAATACTGAATGTTTTTTTTTTGTAGTCAAAAAGTCAAAATCAATATTATCAAAAAATTATTGTATGTATTGTATAATGAGTAGTATAACTAATAACACTAATAATAATCACTCTTTATTTGTAACACTGTACATAATGCATAAAATCATGCGGATACAGACCAGCAGCTTCAGGTGATGTTCACATCGACCATCAGAACGGGGGAAAAATGTGATCTCAGCGATTTTGGCCGTGGCATGATTGTCAGTGCCAGACAGGCTGGTTTGAGATTTTCTATAATTGCCGATCCCCTGGGATTTTCACACACAACACTCTCTAAAGTTTACTCAGAATGGTGCAATAAAAGAAAAAAAGTCCAGTGAGTGCACTGGCTCACCAATACTGGACAGTTGAAGACAGGGAAAACATAGCCTGATCTGATGAATCTCAATTTCTGCTGAGGCACACAGATGGTGGGTTCCGAATTTGGTGCCAACTGCATGAATCCATGGACCTAACCTGCCTTGTGTCAACAGTCCAGGCTGGTGGAGGTAGTGTAATGGTGTGGGGAATGTTTTCTTGGCACACTTTGGGCCTGTTCCTGGCCACAATTTACCCAACTTCTAATGACGACTTCCAGCATGATAATGCACCTTGTCACAAAGCAAAAGTCATCTTAAACTGGTTTCATAAACATGACAACGAGTTCAGTGCTCTTCAGTGGCCTTCCCAGGAGATTCGCAGCATGAAAGTGCACCTGAAAAATCTGCAGTTCAGCATGGACCAGAATCTTAAAGAAATGTTTCAAGCATCTTGTGGAATCCATGCCATGAAGAATTGAGGCTGTTTTGAGAGCAAAGGGAGGCCCTACCCAGTATTAGTATAGTGTTCCTAATAAAGTGCTCAGTAAGTGCATTTTCAGATATTGTTAAAAATCTGAGTTGTGCAGACAGGAACCTTGAACAAGAACGTAGGTAATGGGGTGTAATGTCAACATGTCATTTATAAATGTGAACCAGAATGTGCAGATGTGTATCTCAATCAGCTCATTAGTTCCTCAATTGAGTAAGAGACACATTTGTGTACAAGATGCCCACAATGAACAGCCATGGATTCAGAATTATGGGCACATGGGCTTTTCAATGACTCTAAATGATCATAGAACTTGTTTTGTTTGTTTGTTTGTTTGTTTAATTTGGTTTCCTTGTTAATTGGGTTATTATATAATTTCACATCATCATTGAAACCAGATGATTTTATTCCTTTTAGTAGTCTATGTTTTCAGTGTTTCATTTTTTTTCGACTTTGTTTGTGTGAAATAAGGATTTATTTCTTCAGAATGGGAACAGAAGAGGTCATGCTCTGCTGAGCTCTAGTGCAACCTCTGACCCCAATTTCCCATTTACTTCCCCATTTCACATATATAAGCTCACAGTTTTCAGTATCTCTTTGCAAATTCTTGGCCATTCTTTATTTGTGTTCTGAGTTTTTAGCCTTGTTTATACCCCATAGCCTTTTATTCTGGGTTTTGCACTGTGTACAGTCAATAAGACCTTCCTGCATAGGGCTCCTAAAACTTCTTCAGTCTAGTGCTGTACAGCTCACCTATATTTATAAATAAAGAGTTAAATCTTACCTATTCAAGTTGTAAACTGAATAAACCCCTAGCTATTAATAGAGTTCACTTAACTATATGTGAGGTGGGAAAAGGGTTCAGTTTTCTACCAGAATGTGGCTCTATAAAAAAGAAAGAAAGAAAGTAAAAAAGAAAATAGCACACTTCCATAATTGTCTTTTTATTTGCAGCAACCTTGGAGAATAGCACCTCTAACTTGGCCTCAGTGAAATGTTTTTTTTTCTCCTCTCTGCTTTGGATGGCTCTTTCGTTTTACCATGCTTGCTATTCAGAAGAGACACTTTGTGAGCCCAGCATAGCAATATGGAATAAAAAAAACTTGAATTTTTTGAAATTCCTGATTTTCAAAAGCCAAATAAAAAAATATAAGCCATGTTCTAAAGGACTTTGAAACAAACAAGCAGTTTTAATGCCAGTGTAACTGTTTTATATCTAGAATATGAGATGTACATACCAAATGTGGAGCCTACAGATGTCTGTGATTCTCCAGTAACTGAATAGTACTCTCTCTCTCTCTCTCTCTCTCTCTCTCTCTCTCTCTCTCTCTCTCTCTCTCTCTCTCTCTCGGCCTCACATTCTCCTCTGTGTCTTTTACTCTTACTTACTGCTTCTCCTTCTCATTCATCCTCTCCCATATTATTGTATTTCTTTCCAGTTAATATCTCTCTCTCCCTCTCTCTCTTTCACTTTTGCCGTTTTAAGTCAGCTTTGTTTGAACGTGGCGTCTCTTGAATAGAATATTTTGTTCTCGTCAGTGCCTTGAATTTCTTTATTTGCCTCTTTTGACTTTAGTACTTCCTTTTCTTCTTTTCTTACACACTGCCTCTCATTGTTTCTCTCTCTCTCTCTCTCTCTCTCTCTCTATCTATCTCTCTCGCACACACGCACACACACTTACATACAGATACAAAAGGTTCTGAAGGCATTCACATGATTAGCTTTCTTCTTTCCATGTAAAATGCATTTTTATTTCTTTTTGTTCCTCTTCTCTGTTCTTTCTCTACTGCTCTGAACAGTAATGAACACCACCTCAGATCTCTCTCTCTCTCTCACCACCCCCTCTCTAAATTGGCAAAACTTTGTGGAGTGAGTGTGCTAAACCACCTCTACTTTGGGATCTTCCTCTTGGTCTGGGGTCTGGCAGTTCTGGCTGCTCATGGGAAATTTCTTCCACAAGGAAAGCCTCAGTTGGTACCCATGACCATTCCTTTTGACTGTACCCTTTCCATTCGACCAGGTAGAGAAGCTGTCAAGTCTGCTTCTTAAATTTTGGTATGTAACATCTACTGCTCTAATAGAACATTCTGCTCATCAGTACTGTCCTGTGGGTCGATTCTTTACTGAGCAAACACAGATGTTAAACCTGAAGCTCTCAGCACTCTCCCACACAGAGATGCTTACAGAGTACCGACACTTGGGCATGAATAGCTTAGTAAAGTATAAATATGTAGTAAACCTAGCAAAGCAAAGCAGCAAGAAATGTGTGGAAAGTTTGTCAAAGGTCACAGCTTCTCACAGCAGAACGTCAGCTGAAATCAGATGACAACATCTAGCGGCAAATTTGCAACTGTATTTGCAAATTTGCAAAAGTCAATCTTTCAGTCAACATGTACACTCATAAAAAATGTAAACAAGTCCTATTAATGTATTTTCATAAATATTGACACGTAATTATGCACAGCTTGAAGCGTTAGCTGAAAGCAAAGACCAATTTTTTAATTGTAATGATTACAAAAAGCAGAAAACAGCAGCAAGCATGGAAAATGTGTATATATTAGGTGCCATTTCAGCAAATAAAATACTTGTCAAATTTCAGGGAAGAGCCAAAATGCCTACTTTTCACCTAGAATCGTCATTAAAAAATTATTGTCCAATTATTGTCTATGGGGCATATTTGTGTATGTGCATATTCACCCCACAGTAATGATGTTATTAAAGTTAAAACAATGCGATTTATCTAAACTGCAAGGAACACACTTGGGGTTTAGGTTGCACAGTTAATGTGCTCTAAATAGAAGGTGTATCACTGAGTTATGTGGCATCACGGTGGGCTTCTAAACCCTAAATGCACATTATATCATAAAAACAGGTCAATATAAGCCTTTAATAGAGGCCCACTGGAGCCTCTCTCGCTCTCTCACACTCTCTCTCTCTTCCTGTATGCAGGTACAGAGTAAATACAATCAGATAAAATTTTAAAAAGTAATTAAATAAAAGAAATGTCAGGATGCACACTGAACCACAAAACTGCCACAAAATACAAGTGCTGTGAGGAAACAAAATTCTTGTTGCACATTTTACCATATTGAAAAAATAAGTAAGATAAACTGGCATTATTTAAGATTTAAAAAGACAAGATACTAAGCTCATGTTTGCTATTTGTTACACTGTCATTATTCACGCATGTCTCTTTGTTATGGTAGCTTTAGCAATAAAACTTTACGATTAAAATCCGAAAAGAACAGACACAAACATTTCTAGCTTTATCAGTTCCTGAGCTGAATTACATAGCCTAAACGTTTTCTACAAAATCATAATGAATAAAAGGCTATTGAAATGTGTTTTGTCATCGCAAAGCACTCCACGGCCCTCTGTGTATGATGAAATTTGTAATCAGAGTGCATTTGTTTTTCATCCATGATAAACTAATTAATTGTTCCGTCATGCTCTGTTGAGTTCACCTTCATTTTCCTAAGGCAAATTTAGTTTGCAAGTCATATTCAGTGTCTTTGACTCTTTGATGAATAGACAGCTGGGTGAAAAGCTCATCACTGTGGGAATAAATCTAGCCACTGCGTGTAGTTTATGATGCATTACATGATGAGATCATCATTCATGCTTGCTGCAAATGTCCTCATAAGCATGCTAAATCACGCATATAAAACTGATTTTTCAAAATTCAATATCTTGTCTGACTGCAACAGTGTGATTTTGATTAAAGCAAAATGGAGGCGAAGGTGTCGGCCTCTGTGATGTTAAATGAGTTTGAGACACTCCTTATTCCTGAGGAGCAAAATGACAAATGTGTGTCACAGCACTTTAATTAATTTATTATTATCAGATCTGTCATGTGATCTCTCATGAAGGCTTTCTGGTGATGATCGGAAGACAGATAGGTAGATAGACATATGGATACACAGAAAGATGGGTAGACAGACAGATAGTCAGTATGACCAATAGATAGATAAATGGATGGGATGTCAGGTGGACACATAGTCAGATGGATGGATTGTTAGGCAGTTGTACAGATGGATAGGCAGACAGACATAGTAAGATAGATGGACATACAAACGATTGGACACACAGATAGATGGCTGAAGGGATGAGTGGATAGTCAGACAGGTAGACAACATAAAAACAGATGCATTGGATAGACAGAGAGGTGGATAGACAGCAGGATAGACAGACATGGTTAAACAGCCAGGCAGACAGATAGATACATGAATGGTATATAAAAATGGATAGATGGCAAATTGAGAGATGGATAGACAGAGGCATAGACAGACAGAGAGGTGGTTAGATAGACAAACATATAGCCAGACAGAAATGAACATAGAAGAATGTGATAGACAAATGGAGAGGTGGATAGACAGAGGAATAGATAGATAGACAGCCAAACATATAGCTAGACAGACATATAGATAGATGAATGGTATAGACAAATGTAAGATTCGTATTGTATACTTAATGCTTTTCATGTTCGTGTAAACACACAGACTTAAATAGGATATGCACTCATTTAATAAAAGACAGGGACCTTCAAAAATGATATGAAACAAAATGACTCATATTGCAGCCATTTTAATATTAAAACAAATGTACCATTGTATCAATCACTCAATAGCAAACAAAGCCAGTAAAGACAATTAAATAAATAATGTAACTGAAATAATAAAATAATCAGTGCAATCATGTCAGAAGTCAACAGGATTGTTACAGGCAAATGCGACTTCCTTCACACAGCTACATCTCTTCACACATACTGATGGCGTTAGAATTTGTGTCAGGATTCTTTGGGTTTGTTCCAGCCCACAGGGCTTTGTGTCACAAGAATGTGTGTTCTGTATCATCCATTCCTCTTGATAAGTAACACTTAAAGACAAGTCAGTTATATCAGAGGACATGTTCATGAAGCTCAGTGAGGAAGAGAGCGAGTATCTGGGGAAATCAGGAGGGCAAAAATCATTTTGTGGTCACATCTAAGATAATCATTTACAGTCTTTGACTGCACTGTGTTGTCTATTTACAGAAGGGGTAACATTGCTAATGAGAAAACCCTAGCAGGCACAGAGAAAAACAGAATTTTATCACAAAAAAATAGCACGTCACTTGACAAGACAGCTATTTTTTTTCTGGATGTGTGCCAAGCAGTAAGAAAACGGTGAAGCAAAATCCGCCATGGCTGCAACTTAATAGCAGATGTTTTATCTATCTATCTATCTATCTATCTATCTATCTATCTATTTATTTATTTATTTCAAAAGAGATCACATTTCCTTCTTCTCTTGCACAAAACAAGAGATCACTTCTTTTGTATTGGCTCACAAGGCCAAGGCTTGTGAAGGAACAGGTCAAAGTTCACCATAGATATAGTAGGTGAGAAGCAAAATTAATTACTCCCAGAAGCAAATGTCCATCTTTCACATCCTGTGTCCTTTCCCCTCCAGAGAATTTTGTTTTTATCCAAGGAGAGAGCATCCCCCATGCATCCCTCATTATATCAAACCTGTATGTACATATTTGGAAAAAGAAAGCCATTTATGACCCATACAAAAAGAGCAGTAGTTATTTTGGGTATCTCTGTAGAGTTGCAGTGTTTTCATGCTGTAATTTTATTGTACAAAGAAGTGGGGGCTCATTCATAGGTGCAAGTGGGGCAAAGCATAACCATACATTTATTCACAACACCATGCATTTTAAATTCTGTTGAAATACTGATTACTGCTTTTGAATGACCAATAATTAAAAAAAAAATTAGCTATTTGACAGATGTAAGCCCATGATTTTCTTGCCTTTCTAGAGTCAGAGTTGGGGGGTAGGGCAACATGCTCAGCACCCCCATTTAGTTGTTATCATTCAATTCAATTCAATTTTATTTGTGTAGCGCTTTTAACAATGGACATTGTCACAAAGCAGCTTTACAGAAATATATAAATTCCAGATATAAATTCTCAATTTATAAATTTATTCCTAATGAGCAAGCCAGAGGCAACAGTGGCAAGGAAAAACTCCTTGAGATGATATGAAGAAGAAACCTTGAGAGGAACCAGACTCAAAAGGGAACCCATCCCCATCTGAGTGATGCCAGGTAGTGTGATTATAAATAATTTCCCTTCTATAACTGTGTGCTATATAGTCAAAAAAGTGCAATTGTGTAACCAGGAAATTCATCATAGTTTGAACATGAAGTCTATTTTGTTGAAGTTATCAGCTGTTCACTGATGGAGACCTGAGTATAAAACTGTTCATGGCAATTGCAGTCCTAAAGCTATCATATCAACTGTAGTCCTAAGCCATTGTAGCAAAACTGTTTGTATCAATTGCTGTCCAAAGCCATCTTCATGGTTTCTAAGTGTATCTTTAGGCTGTCTATATCCTCAGCAGAAGCAAGTGGTTTCCAAGTGATGAGAACTCCAAACAGAAGTAGGGCATCAGGATGGATCAGGCAGGTCCAGAGAGCAGAAGGGGTCAGGATCACTGGTATCTCAGGAGTAGCATGTGTAGCTTGACAGATAGAGAGAGAGAGAGATGGGGGTGGGGGAAAGAGAGAGGGAGAGAGAAAGAGAGAGAGAGAGAGAGAGAGAGAAACAAGATTATTAGGTATGCTCATTGTCAAGTAATGGTTGACAATGTACACTGTATGTAGAGTGCAAGCAGGGACTCCGGCAAGACTAGCTACAACAGCATAACTGAAAGGAAGAGCCAGAAGGTAACACAGACATGAGGGCGCCCTGGGACAAAAAACTGCCAGCCACTCCACCAACGACAAACCTGAGTGAATGTGTGAGAGTGGGGGGCGACAGCATCCAAACATCCCAGTTCACCAAAACACTCTATGCCCCTGAAACCTCCAGATCAGCTCCTTTACATAAGAAAAACCTATTAACAAAAGACTTGACTAAATAACTACATTTTCAGCCTAGATGTAAGCACCAAGACTGTGTCTGAATCCTGAAAACTAATCGAAATGCTGTTCCATAACTGTGGGGCTTTGTAAGAGAAAGCTCTGCCCCCTGCTGTAGCCTTCACTATTCGAGGTACCAACAAACAGCCTGCACCTTTTGAACAAAGTAGCTGTGGTGGATCATAAAAGACCAGAAGTTCACTCATGTACTGTGGCTCAAGACCATTCAGTGCTTTATAGGTCAATAGTAGTATTTTATAATTAATGCAAAATTTGATTGGGGGCCAATACAGTGTGGATAAGATAGCGGTGATGTGGTCATATGTTTTGGTTATAGTAAGGACTCTGGCTGCTTCATTCTGGACTACCTTTAGCTTGTTTATGCACCTACTGGAACATCCAGATAGTAAGGCATTACAATAATCCAACCTAGAGGTAACAAAAGCATGAACTAGTTTTTCTGCATCGTGTAGTGACATTATATTTCTTATCTTGGCAATATTTCTGAGATGAAAGAAGGCTATCCTAGTAATATTATCTACATAAGCTTCAAGTGAAAGACTATAATAAATAATCACACCAAGATCTTTTACTGCTGCACATAATGTAACTGAAAGGCCATCTAGAGTTACTTATCAGAAAGCTTACTGCTAGCTGCATGTGGTCCTAGTACAAGTACTTCTGTCTTGTCAGAATTAAGTAGAAGCAAGTTACTAAGCATCCAGTGTCTAATATCCTTTACCCATTCCTCAACTTTATTAAGCTGGTGTCTCTCATCTGGCTTTGCTGAAACATACAACTGTGTGTCATCAGCATAACAGTGGAAGCTAATACCATGTTTACAAATAATTTTACCCAGACATAGCATATATAAAGAAAAAAGCAACGGGCCTAAAACATAACCTATGCAGAACCAAACCAAGCTTTACCTTAGTATGCGTAGAGAAGTCACCATTTACATCTACAAACTGATAACGATCAGTCAAATAAGACCTGAGCCAGGAGAAGGCCGTTAACTCCAACAACAATCTCTCATCTATCAAACAGAATAGTATGATCACCGGTATCAAAGGCCGCACTAATGTCAAGCAACTCAAGCAAGGAGACACAAGCCTGATCAGAGGCCAGTAGTAGGTCATTTACCACTTTAACCATCACTGTCTCTGTGGTATGATGAGGCCGAAATCCTGACTTATACATTTCATGAATGTTATTCCTATGTAGGTATATTGCACCTAGTGGAACAAAATGGGATCAACAACAAGCGCTAATAGGCCTATGCTCAGGGGACAAGCAGCAAAAAGGACAGTATTTTTAAAATAGTGGGCAGTTAAAAATACTCTGCAACTGCATTTATAGCAAATTAAATCTAATAATTTTCCACAAATACAGGCAAATACAGTTTGTCTATGATGTATAGAACCATTTCTATTGTAAGATATATTGCAAAGATTGGGAGAGGGAAAGGGGGATTATGGGGTGCATAATGTTATTACTTCAGATAACACAGTGACCTTGTCTCCCACGCAAAGACTGTGAAAAAAAAGTCAAATGCGTCTTTTATGCGAATGCGAATTTTATGGGCTAGGTTTTGCGTGGGTTTTTTTAGATGTTGTTGTACTGGAAATTTTGCTGAAATCTAGAAACAGTGACAGGAAACACACCTGATGTTTCAAACACAGTTAAATAAAAGTATGTTTAAAACTGTTAAAAAACTTGCTGCTAGACTGTATGCTGTATATTGTCGACTCTCAACTATCTATTACAGGATTACACAAAAAATTCACTACAGAGTAGTCTATAGATACCCAAAGACAAGGAACCATTCACACCCATTTACATTGTATCTGTTATCTATGTCCAAAGGACAGGCACAGGCCTCTCCTGATGAGATTTTGTGCAAACAGGATTAACTGGAGAAATGGGATGCTGTTGTATCCTTTTCTACTCTCTCTCTCTCTCTCTCTCTCTCTCTTATTATCATATGGTGAAATACAAGCTTGTGTTTCATAACACAGACTCTTTCAATGTACTTTCTGTGCTAAACTAAATACAATCTACTTTTGAAGTGACTGTAGGTGTGAATAATAATAATAATAATAATAATAATAATAATAACAATAATAATAAAGTGTTTCCCATTCTTTCACTTTATGAAGACGATTGTTTTAATCAAGCATTTATATTTAATATATCTCAGTGTTCTCAAACTTAATAATTCAGCTTTCAGGTTGCTCATTCCAGTTCTCAGATTTGACCAGTCAAATTCAGGCTACAAAATTTACCTTTAAACAAATACAAGTTAAGCATCAAGGCTACCCAGGGATAGGAAATGGCAATCGAGCCTGGAATGATTAAGGAGATTGATAGCATCTTATTGCATTTCAGGCTTGACTGAAAAATAAAAAATTAAATAAAAAAAAAAACATTAATACAGATGCATTTTTTTAACGTGAATTTTAAAATTTGTGTCTCCAAACACTGAAATAAAACTATTTTAAATTTCAAACAGGTCAATATGTTGTTGAAGTAATGTATTTCAATTCTATGAATTCAGTGATGTTTAAATTTCATAAAGAAGAATTCAGTAGCTTTTTATATTCAAACCTTTTCTCTTTTGTGCTTCTATAAAGACAACAAAACACTGCAAACGTAAAAAGCAAAACACCCAACAATGTCAGTAACACCTCCTGAATCAGAATCCGTACTCATATCATCATGTTTTTGCCACTTGCAGTCTTTATGATGGTCCATGCCTCCAGGCAGCAGGAACACCAGGGCAGAATAATGTTTCATACAAGCTTGGGCCTGTCGGAGCTCTGCAACTGAAAAAAACAACTCAACCATGGAGTAAACCATCTTCCTGCCACATTCAATTTCACTTCAAATTAAAAAATAAAAATACAAAAGGTGCAGCAGAGGTGCACACCACATACTCCCATTTTGGAGAAGGGTCTGCCTGCATTCCTGATTCCTGAATTTTATAGCCTACTTTTTAACAGAGAAACAGTAAATTGTCAGGGGCTTAAAGAAAAAATCTTTTGTTGCATAAAAGTTCAAATAATAATATTTCAGTCTTGTAGGATGTTTGCAGCACCAATACTGATACGTGTGGGTTCTCTGTCTCTAAGAAACCAAAGCCAAGAGAATAAGGCGTAACTCCTTTTTTATGGGAAAACCCTAAAAGGAACTTTGACCAAAGCCTGACCACATTGTGATGATTTGTGGAAATGTGGGACAGCCAGCACATGATCCAACTCTTAATGGGTCATAAATCAGAGAAGAGGATTTGCTAATTCTGGGCATTCAGCCTCAGTGTTTACTGGAAACAGACCCGCAGAGTTATGCTGCCATCTAGAGATCTGCACCTGTATTACAGCTTCAGGTCTTTCATTCCTATGCTAAATGCCATTTGAATCAACATGAACTTGTGATTACAAATTTGTAAGAATTCTCACCAGTGAAATTTTTGCATTTAAGAATTACTGAAGTCAAGGTGAGGATTTCATGGCTTTAAGTTGAATTCAATTTATATAAATTACAACTGAAGGCTGTGTGATGTTTAATTTGTGGATAGCTAGATGAAGAACAGAAGGGAGGAACAATGAATAAGGAACTTGGGATGGAAATAATTTTACAAAAGCAACTTTTTCAGTTTTTCTCTAAAGTCAGTAAGTCAGATTGCCTCTTTATGTTTAAAGCAGTACTTGTCCATGTTTATTAATGAAGTGAAGCTAGAGGTCTGGCTGGGGCTGGTGAGATTAACCTGAGTGTACAGTTATGTTATAGCTAAGGTTAGTGAAGGTCGATTCCTGGCCAGGGAACCACACGACAGCGCACTCCCAGTGCCAGTCCCAAGTCTGGATAAAACTGGGGAGGGTTGCATCAAGGGCATCTGGCGTTAAAAAAAATAATGAATAAATTTTTTTTAAAAGTGTGCTAAATCAAATATGCAGACCAACGGTCTACTGTGGCGACCCCTAACGGGAAGAGCAGCAACAGTGAAGGGCTAATCTTCATCAGCTAATCTTAATCTGAGAATCAGATAATCTAAATTCAGTAAGCATTTTGCTAATTATTAATAAATAGTTCATTTGCTTTGTTTATTCTATACATGTCTCAAGTTGCAACATAATTATTTTCAAAAATGGTACTTAACTGACACATTCCTCCAAATGTGTTGCTGTTAGTATACCAGTAGCATTCTCAGTCAAATTTGCACTTCACATGCATTTTCACTTTCTGTCCCTCATGACCTCTCTTTGATGCTTTACATTTGGGCGTGCTCTCAAAATATGATCTCAGAATCATTGGAAAATACATTAACTCTACATACACCTAACGTATGAAAAAGCCTGAAGTTGTGTTTTGCTGTTGGAGCAGATGTTGGTAATAAATCACCAGAGAGAGAAATAAATCTAATTGAAGAATGAATTTTAAAAAAAAGTGAGTCAGATATTCCAAAGGTCAGTTATAAAAGGCAAGGCAGATTCACTTTAGAGTTTGCAGCAGTGGTCATTACTATATGGCAAGGCAGGAACAAGAGAGTCAAGCAGATTCCGAAACAATCTAGAACTTGGTCATACATGGGAAAAGCAAACTAGCATACACTGCTCAGAAATGCACACACAGAAACTGTGGCAAAACTTTGCAAAGATACATCTACATGCAGCTTAAATATAGATATTATTAAGGGTAAATTACAAATTGCTATACAAGGGGTTGAGAACTGCGACCTCCTGTGGTTGGGAGGAGAAGTGCTTGTAGTGACTGTCACAGTACCCCCTTCTCTCATATTTTCAGTGAGTTGATTGTTCATGCATTACGTCCAAAAACTGCTGATGTATTTATGTAAAAGTTCAATTAATTCACTTTGTTTAATCAGTTAAAGAATAGATGAAACTTTTAGTGACCAACTGGAGAAATTAAGAATGTTAAGAGTTGCGGTTTAATATTCTGTATTCTCAACAGTACGATGGACTAGTGTCTCATCCAGGATGTATTCCTGCCTCACATCCTGTGTTCCTGGGACAGGCTCCGGATCCACCATGACCCTGGCCTTGGATAAAGAGATTGTCAAGACTAAGGAACAAATACTGCAGCACACACACAACCCTAATTTAGCTTTTGTTTTCTATCCCTGCTTTGCATGTGACATAATTCTTACAATTGTTCTCTGTAAATCAACTGAGACACACCCCTTGCACATGCAAATTAATACGTGATATTTGGGATCTTAGTCAATCAGGGCCCTATCATGATTTTTTAATCTCACAAAAACTGTACTACTAATTGGTTATTTGCCACCATATATCAAATCTGTGTATGCTGTATACTGTAATGCTGTATTGATCTTCTGTGAGCCCTCAATAAATATGAAGAATCAATTATCTGAGGATCCAAACACATCTGGTCCCAAAATGTTTCACAATACATCTTTCAAAAGAGTTCATTTGGAGGTGGACTGAAGATTATCTCAACACATCAATAAACTGCATCTGTTTTGATGGTATTCAGAAAGATCGTTCAGTAAACTGCATGGACATGCTGGCTGACTGTCAAAGTGACACTCACTTCCCCTCTCTCTGCTTCTTCTTGTCTCTCTTGTTCACCTTTCTTCTTTCTTCCTTTTCCTCTCTCCCTGGTCCATTATCATGAACACTGCCATTCATTAACTATTGATCTGCTGGAGTTACTTTAGTGCACTACATTTTTAGTTTGTTTCAAAGCACCCAAATGGATTCAGTAGAAAGGCAGCTTCTAGACAGTGAGACAGAACTGGATGAAGGGATGAAAACTGGGTCAGGGAATGTTTTTAGAACTGATCAATCACTCTTCAGACCCATGTCTTGGACAGGAAAAACACACCTGAGTTAAATAAATCCATGCAATGTATACTGATGTGTGGTGTCTATGGGGTTCCTGTATGGAAATGTAGGCATGTCAAGATATGAGAGCGTGGGCATGGCTTGAAGTCTGTATAAAGGAATGTTGGCATTCTTTGACAACATATATGGAAATCATTGCATTGGTGTATCCACATGCACATACATGTTTATAATTATTCTTAACTAACTAGCTAAAAGCTGATCTGACAGGATTTTAAAGAAGTCATGTTTACAGTTAATGATCCTTTTTGCTCATGGTAGCTAGTTGGCTTGCCAGCATATTAGAATATTTTTTTACCTTTTTGGGCACAAACACAAATAATTCTCAGAGCAGGGCTCAGAGATATGTCCATTTTTACTCCAAGGCACTCCACTGTGTAACAGGAGGGCAATACATCATTCTATTTGTAATTGAGATACTTTGTGTAGACACTGCAGAAATGGCTGCCTTTTTTATAATGTTCTGTAGGTGTGCGTGCACCTCACCAAGAGAGTTTTCAGTTAGAAGAAAATTATATATTTTTTAAAGCTCTTTGGTTATTTGCAATCGATACTGAACCCCAAGTCTGAAACAATTATGGGTTATAATTGAATATTCTACTAAACAAAAGTTCAGAAATGGGTTTCAGCCCTAAAATGCTTCCTGGAATCAACCACCATGGACATTTGGGTCATGAGGTCAGTGTTATTTCCATTCCATGCAACAGTCCAAGCCATTTGATTTATGTACATGACAGACATTAAAATAATCATAAATTCATAAACCTGTAATGTTCAGAAAACATACTGCTATCCTAAAATTGTCAAAAGTAAAACTGTGCTGAACATTTTAAATGGCCATCAGAGCTATCGCTATGTTCATAATCTTATGTAATCTTATTAAGGACTTACTGTCATGTGTGTCATGCCTTTTGGTAATTTTAATCATTTCAATGTAATAATAATAATTTTAGTGTCCATTCTGTTATAAAATAGACACGTTTGTTTATTTTACAAGGCCCTTGTGTCTTGCAATGCACAAGGGAGGAGAGAAGAGAAGTGAGCAGTGGAGGAGGAACAAACAAAATGAGTGATGGATGGACAGGTCAGTGGAGGAAGAGAAGCCTTGTAGAGTGAGAGATATGCAGCAAGAAGCCTCAGGAGCTTTTAACATGCACCATGCATAGTTCAGAACTGCAGAACAGCTTAGCATACTGTGCTAGGTCAACAGTGTGTGTGTGTGTGCGTGTGTGTGTGTGTGAGAGAGAGAGAGAGAGAGAGAGAGAGAGAGAGGGAGAGAGAGAGGTCATAGTAGTCCAGTACTGCTTTCTTTCACATATTTCTCTCTCTTTTACTCCCTACTATTAATTCCCTCGTTCCTTCCCTTGTCCCCTCTCTCTCTTTGTCTCTCTCACTCTTGTCTTTTTACAGCAGTACATTGCACTCATCACACTGCAGCACACATAACACTCAGCTCTTCACTCATCCCTGCCTTCTTCCCTCTCCTTCTCTCACTCCATCACTCACAATTTCAATTCAACGCTGCTTTAATGGCAAGAATGTTACAGATCTTATTATTGCCAAAGTAAATAAATTAGAACAGATTCTCAACAACGATTGTGTGTATACAGCACAGAGAACATATCTATGAAGTCTTACACATACAAACAAACAGATAAATAACCACACACAGCTAACACTCAAGGTCCCTCAGACAGTAATCTAAGCTCAATAATCAAGCCCAGGACCCTGGAGCAGTAAGGCAGCAACGCTACCCTCTGCAGCACCGTGCCTGTAAAAAAGCAAATATAACATTTTACTTTTCATTGTGTATATAAGGCTATATTCAGTGTATACATTATACTGTTAATATTCCAGTATTGCACTGACACTTTCTACATTTACTCAGAAGACTTGTGTATAGTGTATAAGGCTATACTCACTTTATATCCAATACTATATTTAATCATCTTTACTGAATATTTTTATGTTTACTATTCTGAATACTCTTGCTTGCACACTCTACTTTTTGGATGGCTGCTATAGTCTGGGAACTTCCTTCTGGGATTAGTAACTTTATCCATCTATTTATCTATCTATCTATCTATCTATCTATCTAAATGTTTTTAACTGGTAAAATTAAGTTAATGTCATGTTTTCATCTGAAAAGTAACTTTTATTATTTATCTAAAACTGAATATTATTTTTGTTTTAAAGCAACTATGCTGTTTTGCCTGAAAACATCATTCAATCTCTTTATATTTGCAAGATTTTCCCTTAGTTAGAATTTGACCAGCTGCCTAGCCAGTTATATTAGCTACTTATATTAGCTGTATAATGCTAATTAAACCTGCCACTAGCAAAGAAAACAGGCTAACTTAGTTAAGTATATTGTAGTCAGTTAATGTTGAAAAAAATTAGGGAAATTTGCTTCAACATGCTTTTTTCAAATTAGATGGAGTTCATGGCTTCTAGAAAGGCAAAGAAGATGCCTTATTTTATACAAGTATTTCTTTACTTCAACATATTGAAAATTTTACTGAGGTAGGGCCAGAGATGCTCATCCTAAAGTTCGACATTACAGTCCAGTAGCTTATCTATCTTCAAACACACATATATAACTCTACCTCGAACTACATTGTGCAGCATGAGACGGTCACCACAGATTATAAACTGGAACAAGTTTTTTTCTACATTGATGAACTAGATTGGATGCTAAACTGAAATGATTGATGCTAAACTGAGTCTATATGTTTGATATATAACATACACATATAACACTGGCTAGATGAGAGAAGAAGAGACCTAAATAAAAATGTAAGTAGTAAAAACTGTTTTTTTTTTTCTTGGAAATGTAAATAAGTAAATAAGTTTCTAACGTAAACAAGGGTCTGTTTTCCTAAAACCTGGGCTTTTTTTAAGACTACAATTTTGGTTTTGACCAGATTTAATTTCATTTCTGACAGTATTGCTCCAGCAGGTCTAGATGCTGCTGTAACACCTATTTGGTGAGAGACAGCAGTACCAGGCCATCTGTGTATTGCAGAAACACTTCCTGTTTCCTGTACTGTTTAGGGCAGCAATTAAGAATTTTTTCAGCCCGGGACCCCTTTAACTGTAAAATAAATTTCACAGGAGTCTAATTTATCTTTGTATCATTTATCACTGTAATTGATTTCACACAAATTGTGGATCGAAGCCCCCTGTTCCAGATGTTCCAGATGTTAGGAAATCAGCTAGTTTGGAGAACCAGGCTGAACATTTTCTGCCTTTCAGGAGTGCTGTCTTTCAGCATTTCTGTCCTGATGCTGTCAGGTTCTGCCTTTGAGGTCTTTGAATGCATCAACCAATTCATCCTAATTAAGTGGAATTAGATTTTTCTTTCAAATATTTCTAGCATATTTTTGATTACTTTCCGAGAGTTTCAAATCATTCTTTCCACATTTCTGGGACTTTTGTGAAGGTACACTGGCTTTGCTTTGTGTTTAGATTGTCCCATTAATGATTGTAATGCTTTTAGTATGAGTTCACTGTTTTGGGTGCTTGTGTTTTTCATTAGATAGCCATCTGAGTTGCTTTCCTGCAGATTCCTATTCCTTAGCAAACCATTTTTTTTAAATATTGGGATCTTTGTTTATTGCTTTTTTAATTACAGGTTTGCTTCAGTTGCAGATTTGTAGTATTTGTTTATATTTATATAAAGTATATATTTATTTCTTTAATGGTCCTGTTGAAGGAACCAACCTTCTGTTCAGTAGCCCAACGCCTTAACCACTGAGCCACCACTTCCAGTCTCCTTGGAATCTACCATTAAGCACGTACAGGCCCAGGTCTTGACAGGGGTGCACTAACACTTTGCCATTCTTATTTATAATAGGATATGGGTTGATTGTTTTCTTGTGGGTGCCAAGTATAGGGAGGAGGGGCTGATGAGTACAATATGTGCTTATGTCCATGGACATGACATTCCCTGCCTGTCCTAGCAATGTAGTCCCCACACAGCTGTACATTTCCCTGAGCCTGGAAATGCTTGGTTTCTCTGCGGAGATTGTGGAAAAAACATAATTATAATCTGGGGACTCTGCAAATGGAGTTTAAACTGCACAAACAAATAGCTTGTTATCATTATTCAGAGTCTCTGCAGTGTTTTATATTTGTTCTTCTAAAGTATGATAATGTCCTATTTTTCAATGTTTTCTAGGAAATCTTTCTTTGAGATTTTTGACAAGTATTTAAGTAATTATTTCATAGATTTGGTTTAACAGTTGCTGCACCTTTCCAATTTCTGTTAAGAATTTCTGGACTTAATTGTTGTTGGTTGTGTTTTGCTGGGATTGGAATTTGTTGGGCAGCACTCTACTGGGCTGCGATTTCATAAGGTGTTAAATTAGACTTGTATACCTTCTGTTTAGGTGGCTGGTGGGGCATGTGGTAGCTGGTAGGTTGTCTTTGGTCTTGAGGTCCATCTGTTATAGTCTTTGGTGCATGATATTTGCTGCAGGGGGGTTTGAGGCCTATTGGCTGGTAGGTTGGTCAGTAGGTGGACTAGCTGGCTGACAGTTGGTTGGCTAGATGAATGGCCGGCTGGTGGGCTGGAATGGATAGCTGGTTGGTGGACCAAATGTATGGTGGCTCCTGGGCTGGATGACTGGCTGGTTGCAGGGCTGGATGGATGGATGGATGGTTCATTTGCTGAATGGTTGGTTAGTAGGTGAGCTGAATGTATGGCTGGTTGGTGGATTGAATTGTTGGCTGGTAGGTGGGTTAAATGGATGGCTGCTATATGATGGGCTGGATGGATGGCTGGGTGGTGAGCTGGATGGATGGATGGATGGTTACTGAGCTGGATATTAGGTAAGCTGGATGGCTGGATATTTGGTGGGCTGGATGGCTGACTGGTTGGTGGGCTGAATCGATGGGATGGGGGGCTGGATAGATGACTGGTTGTTGGGCTGGCTGGCTGACTGACTAAGTAGCAGGTTGGTGGACTGGGTCGTGTTGTGGATTCACATTGGCTGCTAGGTTAGTTTTGGTCTGGTTGTGGGATTGTTCTGGGATTGAGTTGGGAATGCCTCACCTAAGTTGATCAGCATCTGTTTGAGACTATACCATCCTTTCTTCTTCAGATTGTTCTTGGCTTTCCACAGTTGTTACACAGATTGGTGATTATCTGGGGCTTGTCCATGTTCTTTTCCAATTGTCCCACTTTAGTCTGAGTCTGCCTTTGCAGCTGTTGCAGCTCCTCTCTTATCTGCAGAATTGTGCTACTTTCTTGGAGTATATTCTCCTTGAACTCCATGATCTCTTTCTCCAGCAGGGAGAGACACTCCTGGATGTGGGACACAGATACAGCACCAGGGGGTGTGAACAGTGTGAGGAGTGGACAGCATGTGGGGATGAGGATAGGGGAGGGGCACATGCAGAAGGAGCAGTGGTTGGAAGCTTGGCCTCAGATTTGGGCAGTGCTCTCAGATCTTCCTTCTCTTTTGCAGCTAAAGCTTTCATTTCATCAAAGGCTTCCTCAAATTTACCAAGACTAACTTCTGGTCACTGAATCTTTAAATTTTCATTATGATATAAGCTGCTTAATTTGTGAATGGTTCTCATAGCTTTTTTCCAGCCATTCCCAGTCCCAGCTTTATTCCAACTCATTTTCAGTTCATTAACTGAGAGGAGGACTGTGTACCAGGTGTTTGTGTGCTCTGTGTAGAAAAGCAAGTCTGTTTTGATCATATTAATTAAAATAATAGAATCTTTAGATTCTCAGGAACATATCTTAAAACCTTTACCTTGGATTATATTCTGGCACATTTACTCGTTATTTCATCCAAGTATCTGAAAGCAAGAGTTCTATGGATCCTATTCAAATATATACATTTTTAACTGTCACACCTTTAAGCTAAGGTTAAAAGCTAGTTGCTATTGTTAGCAGTGGAGAAATGAGAAAATGAGTGTCTACATCCCTTTTAAAACTCATGAATTCTTTCTTTCTTTGAGTTGATTTAGAATTATTTCTTCTCATTGTTCTCTACACTGAAATAATGTTGGAGTGAGATTTAGTCATGAAAAACATGGTAACAATTTCCATACATGACGTCTTTGTAATTTTATTTTAAGTAAGGTTTACATGGAACTAATGATTATTATCACAAAAATCTAAGTACATTTAACTAAGAGTTTTCTTTTTTATATAAGTAAATTTTACACAAACCTGAGCTAAATGGCACAAATAAAACAAAAATCTAACTTTTTTCTTTATTTAAAAAAATTGCTTATCTAATTCATGCAAGAAAGCAAAAGTGAGCCACATAAGTCACACATCATCCGAAAGTTTACTTCATTCATCATTACTACTTAATGGCCAATAACACCATAAATGGTTCAAGCCAGAAGTAGCACGCCAATGGGTAAGTGCACTTCCATCATTACTTAACTCACATATGTGCACACACAAACCATACACCTGACTGAGAAACACAAATAGAAAACTTTGCAGAAATATTTGATCTTTCAAAACATTTCATAAAAGAAAAGCTTTAGGCCTTAAATCCAACACCAAACGAGAAATATTGAAACAACCCATCCATAATGCTCAAAATTAAACCAGTTTAAAGTTCTGAAATGCACATGCAAATCAAGTTCACACTTTAGTATGCAATCAGTTCAAGTAAATGTTACTTGTTTTTTCGAGTTTTGTGATCGCTTGCAAAATAATATGAAATTTAACAAGTAAAATATACACTTTGGGTTTTAGCCGTTTGTTCTGGAGTTCATTTTTTTGTTCTGGAGTTCATTTTTTTGTTCTGGAGTTCATTTTTTTTGCTGCTGATCAAAATATCTCTCTCCTTCTCTCCTCTCTTGGTCAGATTTTCACTTCATCAACTGTAGTATTGTTCTCTATGTGTAATATTCTCTCTTCCTCTGCTTTTTCTTTTTTTATACCATTCTCTTTATCCCTTGCTCTCATACACAGTCCCCCTGATTTCATCTGTCTTTCTGCACTCTGATACTTTGTTTTTCATGATCTGATACCTTATTTCTCTCTTTAACAAAATGGAAAAGGTTTAGTACAGTGGATTCTCCATAATGAATTTCAAATCTTATTTTACAAATGCACAACAAAAGGTTCTCAGAAAATATCACTTTACTATGTTTAACAGTCTTTCGCACAGAATAGAGGAGAGTCACAGCAAGAGAGAACACAGCAGGTGATGGCACCTATTTTGGTGCTGTTTTCCAAAATGTTATTTTTTTATTTTCATTGCCTAAACTGGAAAGTGGATAACTTTCTTCAGACTCCTTCAAAAGGTTAAGAGACATGATTTATGTTTTCTGTTTTGATACTGTAAAGTTTCTTCACTTCTACTTGGAGCTTCTGCACTTAGGTCTCACTTTCTGCTGTTGTGGAAGCTGCAACACGGATACCTGAAAGATTTTCACTTCCCAAAACCAGGTTATGCCCAGGTCTCACCCTTGCTTCAGTGGATAATTTCACCTGGATACTGTAGCTTTGTACCTAAGAGCCGCTGCTGTAATCATAAAGCCTCTCCTTTGCTCATCCCAGTACTCTTATTCACAATATGTTCATACTGAACATCCTTTCAACACACTTAGTACTGTTAGTGTTTTTATAGCATACAATTGTAAAAATAATGATTTATAATTGTACTATCTGGGGTCACCGAGAAGAAGATGGGATCCATTTTAAGTCAAGGATTCTTCCTCATGTGCTCTCAGGGAGTCTTTCCTTGCCACTGTCATCTCTGGTTTGCTCATTAGGGATCTAAGTCTACAAAAGGACTTCTGTAAAGGTGTTTATTACAAGTAAAGCACTATAATTGAATAGATGAAATGGAGGATGTGAATATTCATTTTCTAATCCAGAAAATATGTGTCTTTTTTTTGCATTCAAATGTGTGGAGTGTCATTCTAGCATCAGTGTGCTTAGGAATGCACTGGTTGTACATTGTACCGATATCAGACTACTAGTGGCCTGATTTGAGTTTATTGACAAGCATAACATGGATCTTATGCCTGTACACATTATTGTGTGCATTATTTGTGCATTGGAAATCTTGCAGGACTTCAATATTCTGCTTATTTTATAGCTTACTTATATGTTAAAATTGTGTCCATACCAGCAATACTACCTTTCATTCGTGTGTATGGAGGGATATCGCCTCTACCTCTACTGATTCGTCTCTGTGACTGTGTGTGATGTGGAGTTAGGAGTGGACATGAGGGAGGAAGTGAATTAATGAGCTTCCTCCCTCCCCCTCTTTCCTATCAGCAGATGCTCTCTACAGAAATCTCACTGTAGGGCCATGTCCTATTTAATCAGACCCCCTCTCACTGATCCCTGCAAGTGCTGACTCGGCTCCTCGGACGAGCCCAATCCTCTGTCCACATCTCATCTCCACTTCACCTCTCCTCCTCTTGCTCTCCCCTACCTCCCATCTCTTTTTTCTCTCCTTCCTCTGTTCTTTATTTTCCTTCCTTTTTGCTTTCTTCTTCTTTTCCTCTCCTTATCTCCCTTCTTTGATCTCCCTCTTTACCTCTCCTCCCCTTCAGCTCTTCTTCTCCTTCTTCCATCTCTCTGTAACTCTCCTTCATTTCTTTTTCTTCTTCTCCTCATAATGGCTTCACCTTCACCTTTTCTTTTCTTCTCTTCTTTCATATTTTCTTTTATCTCCTCTCATCATCATTTCTTTTCTTCTTATCTTCAGTTATCTTCTTTTCTCTGGTGTTCTCTTTTCTTCTCTCCTCTCATTTAATTTTGTCATCTTCTCATATCTTTCTGTTCTTCTCATATTATCTTGTTTATCTCTTTTGTTTTAATCTCTTCTTTACTCTCATCTCTATAACTTTGGCTTTTCAGGATGCATGCAGATCTTCTGGGGGATTTTTTCCCATTGAATGTAGCTACTTCCACACAGCACAATCATTTAGCCCACTGAAATGGGCATATCAATATCATAAAATTTCCACTTTATTGCATATAGTGCTCTGTGGCCTTTTCTATTCAGTAAATTCACTGTTATGCTGAAACACAATAATGATCAGGAATTATGATCCATTTTTATTAAACCAGTAATTCATCCCTCCAGTAATGATCCGTGTTTCAGTTATGTATCATTTGGAAATCAGCTATAAATCTGATATCAGTTTGAGCTCTTTTTTTTTGAGAGAGAGAGAAAGAGAGAGAGAGAGAGAGAGAGAGAGAGAGAGAGAGAGAATGCTCTTTATCCTGAATTCTAATCATCAAAGGTTGGTCCAGTTTCACTGTAAATTAACCTAATGACACAAGATTCACAGATATTTGCACAAAATAGAGAGATTTCATTGGATTTCTATTCAATGAAGTTTTATGAAAAGTGATGACTTCTTACCCTAACCTTAACCTACAGAACCTTTAATGCGAATTCTCAGAAATCTTATGAATGTTGTGAGACTATGTTCAGGGTAGACCTCTGATGCACTAAGGTGTTAAAAAAGAAGAGGTGTCTTGGAGGTTGCCTTCACCTTCCTGCCGCTGTATAATGATGGGTGAAGTGAGGGAAGAAGAAAGTAAGAGCCATCACTGTCTGTCTCATCAGTAGTGGTTCTCAGGAAGTCACTGATCTCTCCCCTTCTTTCCTCTTCTGCTTTCTTCTCATTAGCTCTAATCTTCCATATCCTCTTTTTGCACAGAAATTCTGTGCAGTTTTCACACAATTAACATGTGAAAAATCCACATATATTGTTTAGACATTTTGCTATGTGTTATGTTTCACACATTTTCACATGCGGATCTTTCCCATGTCGTGCATCTGTTTAATATTTCTACGTTATTTTTTTTTTATGTACATACATTATTCATTATACATTATACATTTATTTTCACATGTGATTTTTTTTCACACAATTCATTTATTTTTACATGTGATTTTTTTTACACAATTCATTTATTTTTACATGTAATTTTTATGAAAAACAAAATAAAACTGGAATTTATGGATAGCAAATGTGTGGCCATGATATTATGTCTGAAAGAAAAAAATATATTTTTAAGTAACAAGTTGAATCAGGATCTAAATCATTCACTTGTAACTTGTAGAGTTCCATAAGGTTTATTCACATCTTCTTTTCATACTATATTTACTCTGCCCTTTTTTCATTGGCTGAGACTTATTAGGGTGTGGTCTGAACATGGTTTGTGGGAAAAGAAAAGGGGAGGAGTCGGTTTTTGGAGGGAAAAAGAACACTAGATTGTTTTTAGTTAGCTGAGAAAAAAGGGCCAAAGAAGGAGGAAATAAAAAACTAGACAGCTCCTGCTGAGTAGCTACTCTTTTACCCATTATGTATTCAAGTAGCTTAAGGCTAAAAAACCTGGGAAATTGAATGCCAGATGCAGATGTGGATCACTAGATGCACTGCAAATCTCCTGGGACCATATCCGAGAAGGAGATTTTTGCATTCAGGGTGGTGACCGGTGAGATAAATCCTTTGTGTTCCTGTTTTTCTTTTTTGGCTTGATGGAGAATTTTATTGTGAGGTGACTTAAACTCAGAAATATAGTAGGATATAGTACTAATGCAAAAAGTAGTCTTCCGTTTACTGAAGCCTGACAGTTAGGCCAGTTGGTGTTTTCTTTATGTGGTGAATTGATAAACTGGTTTTTGTTTGTGAAGATCAATCACATGATATTAAAATTTTGTGATAGATAGATTCTGCCCTTAGTTTCTACAGACTTCATTATTCATTATTAATATTTGTAATGTTTATACACTTTAACTTTTATTCACATTTTACCAAAAACATGTCACCATGAAGGAGTCTATGAAAAACAAGATTAAACAACAATGTTACGGAACATATTGTTTGAACATGTCGATCTCATAACTACAAAGTCTCGCAAGATGTGAACTTTTTTTGTTTTGCTTTTGCATTTTGCTTTTGCATTTTGCTTTTGCATTTTGCAAAATGGATAACAAAAGTGATGTATCATGGGACCTATACCAACAGTATGCACTAGCAATGACTTAAATTGTATCATTAAAATTCAAACATTACACAGAAATGAATTAACTATATACAAAGCAATTTAATCTCATCAGTAGAGCAATTAGAATCTTTTTGTCCTATCCAACAGAACAAACTTCACTAATTTCCTATTCAAAATCAGCAGTGTGTGTACTGGATCCCTTACCTTTAAACTAGCAGTTATCAAAGCACTGATTAAAAACTGACCTTAACCCTTGTCAGCTATCAAACTACAGGCCAATTTCAAACTTCCCCTTTATCTCTAAGATGCTAGAAAAAGCACAGCATTACTTGCATTAGAGTCATGTACATGAAATCTTTCGGCCTCAGCCCAGTACTGAGACAACGCTGGTTAAAGTAGTAAATGACCTACTACAGGCCTCTGATCAGGGATATGTCTCCTTGCTTGTGTTGCTCATTCTTTGTGCAGCTTTTGATAAAATTGATCAAAATGTTGTTGGAGTTAAGGGAAAGGCTCTTTCCTGGCTCAAGTCTTATATGACTGATCAAGTCAAGTCAAGTGATACTTGATCATCATCAGTGTAAATTTTAATGGTGACCAAAAGTAAAGTTTGGTGTTCCGCAAGGCTCTATTCTAGGCCCATTGCTCTTGTCTCCATATAGGCTGTTCTGGGTATAATTATTTTAAATATGATGTTAGTTTCTGCTACTATGCTGATGACACACAGCTTAATAAAGCTGAGGAATGTGTAAAGGACAATAAACACTGGATTCTAAGTAACTTCTTCCTACTTAATCCCATCAAGACAGAAGTATATGTCATTAGATGATGCAGAAAATCTATTTCATGCTTTTTCTGAGAATGGATAGGTGTGTGCTGGAACTGGTTTGGGCCCCTTGGTTCCAGTGAAGGGAAAGTGTAATGCTACAGCATACAAAGACATCCTATATAATTGTTTGCTTCCAATGTTGTGGCAACAGTTTGGCCAAGGCCCACACTTGGGTGTGAATTCCAGAGATGAGGACCTCTGCTGGCAAGGAGGGGCACTGCCCTGAGCTGATGTGACAAAATTATAAGAATTTAGTGAACAGTGATTTGAGACACAGGCAGAATAGGGATAAAAATGTATTTAATTCCTACTTTCTGAGATGGCACAAAACTAACTTGCAACACTCTCACTGAATAATAAATTAATAATAAAAATAATACAAATATTAATATGATTTGTACAGAATATATTAAGTTCCCTGTAGCAGACAAATAATTCAGTGAGTGACTTTAATTTTAGCATTCAAGGTGGATAAATTGCATATTATCACACAACGCTAGCATCACAAGGCACAGGAAGTGTCAGGGAAGTCTCTGGAAAACTAATTATAATGCATAAAGCTTATGTGTAAAAGAGCAGGTCGCATACTCATTCATAAAATTATTCATACTGAAATATTCAAACATTCCCCATTTTAGTAGGATGACAGGTTCTTTGCGTTGCTTGAATCCAGATGAGATTATTGTATTTCTCCTTTTATGACTCAGAGTTGTGTGGGGGGAAGTTTTGTGGGTCTGACATACTGCCAACGGGTTGTCACTTTAAAAAAAGACACAGAATTTGTGCAGACACTTTACACACTAAAGTGTGTCTGTGGGTCTCTTTCAAATGTCTACATATACTTTGGTGTGACTGAGCCTAGTTTTAAGTAAATGCTTTGTAGTTATTGCCATGGACACCAATAGATATCAGAGCCCTATATAGATGGTGACATTATTCGATACATTCCATGAAGCTACTTGGAGGCCCTACTGGTTGTCCCTCTACACACTGTAAAATGAACAGTGGTCTATGGACATTCCCAAACAATCCAGATAGATGTCTGCTCGTTTTGATTTGTGTTTGAACACTGCCTGCTTAGATTGCTGATTCAATTTGGTCTAGTTTATGCCAGTTTGTGATCACCTGACCATTAACCTGTCTCAAGTTTCTGAGCACTGCCTTTTTGCTGTTATGTTGGTTTTAATAAAACCAGAAACCTGCACTCACTTCCATCTGTCCAATTCATTACAATAAGAAACTAGTTGCATTGTATTATGGGATCGGTTGGGCTTTTCATTATTTATAATGATTAAAGTAGAAAGTAACAATGTTAAAATCAGAGAATTTAAAAAAATACTTTCATTCCTGTTACATCTCAAAGAAAAACACATTTAGGCCAATTAAGTTCAAGGACAGATAGACAGACAGATAACTGAATTAAGATAGCAGTATGTTATGTATAAAATTCTATTAAGAGATATCTGAAATACATTGCACATGAAGTCACACAGGCGAATGTATCTCTCAGGGCCTAGAGCTAAAGCCTCATGTTGAGGCTCTCTGGTGTTGTAGAGCGGTACTGCATATGAGATACAAGAATTAAAATTTACACAGCGTGGTGTTGAACACCTCTGTATGGAGCTGTGAGAGTCATACTGCTACAGGAGAGAGAATTGAGCTGTGTGCTGGGTGTGTAACAGATTAGGGATCTGGGCCCAGATAAGGCTATAAAGTGGACTTGTTTAATAAAGCAGGGGTTTAGGGGTGTGATGAACCTTCCTCTCTGTTTATGCTGTTTCATTCCTTCAATAAAGTACCAGAGGGGCTTCTGGATTCTTCATAATTCTGTGTTTCAAACAATGTTTGGTTACTGGTGTCCTTAGAAATTCAATTTTGATCCAGAATGCCATGATGCGATTATAAAATGATTCTTTATGCATCACGATGAATCTGTTTTTGATTTTTATAGCACGTTACATTTTTAACCACTCACTGACCGCTTTAAAACACTAATATCATTTTCACGCATTGTGAAAAACACTGTATTTAATGTATTTGTCCTGTAATATTTTATTTTCCCTCAAATGTTTACTATTGACATCTTAATTATTAGAAAATATACAGTCTATGTAAAAATCAGATGTTGACATTTGTTCAGTGATGCAGAATCTTTCATGTGGGAATTGTGTGCATGTAGGAATTGATTGAATTTGCCATCTCTATTATACAGTACAGTGTGACAAATCTGAAATATCTATACCATTAACATTATGTAACATTCACATAGTTACTGCTAGAAAAACATTCTCCAAATGTTGTGTGTCATTTGAAATCTGCTGCAGTTTTTAACAAGATGGCCTGCTTTATAAATAGAAGAAAATTACAGGTTTCTAACTGCTAAAGATGAAGATTGATCCCCTGGAGTGTTATGGAATTAATTGTTGGCATTTATTGTTAACAAAAGGAATTTGTAAGCAGCTAATGTGATGTGCTGAAAACAGCATGGGTTTTACAGTTATCAAACCATCTTTTTATCCAGGTCATCTTCAGATGGGTGACAAAAGAAAAAAAGTGTCTTAATGAGGTATTGGGCAAACCCAAGCCACCCGAATAGCACAATACTTCCAAATGATATTCCCTCAGTTGGTGTTTTGATGATGGTGGTTGTGAGAGCACTCTAACATATCACTACAAATCTCCCATAAGAATTTATTTGGGTTGAGATCTGGTCAGTGTGATGGGCACAGCATATGATTTACATGTTTTTCCATACTAATCAAACCACTCGTTGAGCCCTCATGCCCTGTGGGTGGAGACAGGGTCATCCTGGAAGAGGATGGACCGCTCTCATCAGGATAGAATATTTCATCATAGGATAAAGGTGATAAGGCAGAAGAACTTTGTATTGATTTGCAGTGACTCTTCCCTCTAATGGGACAAGTGGACCCAAATCATGCCAGCAAAATCGTATAATACAGCCACCAAACACCCTCAGGTCTTTTTTTTTTCTTTAATTTGTCACCCGTCTGTGCTTCCCTATGCTAAACTTATGCTAAAGTCCAACAGTAAGCTAGTAATTCTAGTAAAGTAAAAAAAAAAAATTCACAGATTTGTAAATCTGAAGCTGTGACTACAAGTTTGTAGTTATCACTCTTCTTATTGATGTTATCCCTTGTATTACAGCTACAAATCCTATTGTCCAATAATGAATATTGCATATTCATTAAAGTGAAAACACAAAATGGACAATACATGCTATTTGGCTAATTTTTGTCTTTCAAATCATTGCCTAAGTGATTGAAAAACAGCTTGAAAATGTCCCATGAGACGCCCACACACAACATTTGTTACAGATGAACAAAATTGATTATGGATTTGAGATTACAGCATGGCATTCACATACAATTACTGTAGACAGGAAATCACACACAAACACACACACATATATATAATATTTTATAACCTCACTGTTGCGGAAACAGGCTTCTGCAAATTTAATACCTACGCTTCAACGGCATTAATTTACATACGCAATCCTGTAGTGACTTTCATGCTTACTAAATCACACTGCAGGTTCTAAGTGAATAATTTATGAACTTTTTTTCCCACTTTTAGATAGAAAATCTAAAAAGTATCTAATAAATATATTTTAGGTGGAAATGCCCTAGATTGCATTGCACTTGCAACAGCTTGTGAATGCCCCATGAGACACGTAAACAATTTTTTACAAATTAAAGATTTACAGAATTTAATATTGATTTGACATTATAGCGTGACATTTACATGCAATTACTGAAGACAGGAAATTGCACCCATATATTTATAAAGCCGCTGTGGTGGAAATCCCACATGAACTGCATATTTCTGCTTGCCATGAAGTCCTGCGTCAGGTTTACCATTGGTGTAAATTAGCTTGATGCTTAGCTGAGTCTGGGATTTAGCACATCTTTGCTAACTCAGCAGAGACGCTTGGTTTCACTCCAGTGGTTTGAACCTGTGTTCATTCTTGAATATCCCAATAGTCTTCCTGATTCCTTGAATATCCCAATATCCTCTGATTCTCTGTTGTTTCTGAGAGGAGGAGTACGTTTACAGATTTAGAGGACTGCCGTAATGCAGGTTCTCAGTGATTTCGTCATTTAGCTGTCCACTACACTGTATTTACAGGTTTTGTAGGTAAGTCTACTGCAATACTGTATCACTATGATAACATCCTAACCATATGACAGTGAAAGGATAAGCATTGTTTACAAGCATTTGCGAATCAATGTATTTGTTTGAAGTAATCATACCTGAATGTATTGTCAAAATCATGACTCCTGACAGCCATTTCTAATAAGGTGTAGGACCACAGGAGTATTTGTGTAAGTACCACTGGCTGTCGATACCTTATACATAGCACTGGTCATCAGTTAGATTTGACCTGAGACCAAATTCTCATGGCACAGATGTTGTTTGGGCCTCAGTGCACACACACTAAACACTTCATACACTTTAAAACACAATCCATCATTCATTCTCCTAGGTCTTGGGCATTCTTATCCCATTGACCTCTGCTTCACCTTACACACACACTGGTTGAAATGGTTGAAAATAATAATGCATTTATAACTGCTACCATCAGTGGAAGATTATTGTAATCACACTGATTGAACTTTTTAATTTTAGAAACAATATTAGATCTAGATTAGATTTGCTCTACATATTGCATATGACATTTCATATCCATGGATGGAGAAATGTGGTGGAAAAATAGAGCTGAGCATGGTAAAAGAACACGTCTGTGCTCAAGTATGAATTCAAATTACTCCCCATTAAAACCATTTAACAAGTACAATTTTTCACGCTACTGCTTCTTGGCATATTTCATACAAAACTTTGTACTGCGATGATTATCTTGTTTAAAACAGAAGTGCCAGCAGTGACGTGCCTCTAATTTTGTCTTTATCCTTACTAAAATGTGCAGGACAGGGGTTACTCCAGAACCAGGGCTGGGAACTGGTTGGTTGACCAACCTAGGTTCCATAGGTAGTTTTTAGTGGAATACCAGCCTCTTGAGGTAACACAAGCTTATTGTATCTAAATCCTTATCTTATAAAGTGCTAGTTGCTGACCACCAAAACAGCTAGCCCCTTCATCTATTTATGTTCACCAATGACAAGTCCATGGCATTATGCTAGTCAGCTAGCTGTACATAGTACCTTATTTTATGAAGCTTTAAGTTGTCTGTTTATTCTTAGTGAAGATTATTCTACAAAAGCCTCCTTAATACTTTAAAAAAAAAAAAAACGTCATGCATCGCTCTGTAAACATGATCAGGTTGGCTCATCTGTTTACTTCATGACCAAAATGCACTACAGATACCAAAACATCATAAATGCATCTTTTTTTGTTTTTGTTTTGTTTTTATAATTGCTAACTTCAAAATGCAAAGTTAACTTTTTCAAAAAAATATGTTCTTCATTGCTTTGACACGAAATGCATTCAGAGAACAGTTTTCAGAATTCTTGCATGTGCTTTTCGCTCAGTTCGCTATGTTGCTCAGTACCACCAGAAAACCTATGTATTTCTACATCCCAGTTTTCAAAAGCCTACATACTTTGTTTCAAAACTGATGCAATATTAAATGCATAGAAATTTTTATGTAAAATTAACATAATTTAGCTAAATAACAAACGGTATATTGCACTAAATCAAAACCCTAAAAATGGTATGTTGTAGATGCTTGAGCCTATAAGAAATTAGACAATAATTGGGCAGACTTGTGCATGTGATAACATGGCATTTCACCATCCCATGAAGTACCACATTATCCAAAGATATACCATTGGTAATGGGATGGATGGATGGGTGGATGGATATGATTGAAGGTTCACCAAATTGTAATTATACACCCTGAATAATGCATTGTAAAAGTAGTTGTATCTCAGTGGCTCAGGTCCTGTACTGATGACCAGAAGGTTGTGTGTCTGAGGACTGTCACTGTTTATCCCTTGAACAAGACTCTTAACTCTCACCTGCTCAGCTCTGTGCTTGGAACTGAATTTCTGCCTGAATTTGGATAAAAACATCTACCAACTGAATAAATGTAAATGGTAAATTCAGCATGTGGAACTGTGTATTCTATTGTATAATGATAATACTGTAGTTCTATTACAATTAGAAAATGTGCATCATGTTTTATTAATAATAATTTGATTACTATTATTAAAGGAACAGTTTTGCTAAAGCATATAAACCAGTCAGACTTTAAGAAATAAATCATCAATTGCATAACATCATTTAAAATGATATTTGACTACAAGTAGACAATGTTTCTTTCACTTACTATTCACACACACTCACACTACAATTTGTGGCAATCCCTTTTCTAAAGTCATAGATTCAGCCTGAATGCCTGTGTGTGACCGGAATGAAAAAGCGGTGAGGATTGCAGCATCCTCACAGCCTGAATCCCAAGTGGTTCTGTGTATTGGACATACACTGCGCTAAAAACCATTATTTCAGACCCTATGTACTGCACTTATATGGGCAGTAAGGAGCCTTTTGGGATTCAGCCCCAGACCCTGTACCTACCAGCATCAGGAGGAGGCCAGTTCTCTATGTCTTTATTCCATGAGAATAAACAAGAGGAAATTATATGCTACAGAAGCGTGGAGTCATGCTATAAATAGAAACATGGCTTTTGCCTTGGGATGTGGTTGCGTTTAAACAGGTCAGGCCATGAGGGCCTACATGATGACTGTGAGGGCATCTTGGACAGGCTAATAATAATAAGAATACGAATAAGAATCCTAAATAAACATTTTAGTAGCTTTAAGTCCTGACATTACAGAGAGTCTGACCATGGTGTGCAGAACAGGTTGTTGACGTGTCCTTCTCATATACACCTGATTTAACTCCACAGTTAGTAAATAGGTTTTATAGGCTTTGTTTATACAGGTAGATCACTTAAAAAGTAAATGATACCAATCATGGTTCAGGTTCAGGTCTACTTTCCAGACATTCTTAAAAAGGTTAGATCTATCACATTAAAGGGATCTCTGGTCTGTCCCTCTTTTAAGAAAGCCCTTTTTTCTAGAAATGTACACGTGTGTGTGTGTGTGTGTGTGTGTGTGTGTGTGTGTGTGTGTGTATATATATATATCGAGATGACGTGACACTTTAATTGCACATAGATGGACTCCGTTCAAATAATTTTGTGACTTCTGATGGCAGTTCAAGGGTGTCACAGCAATAGGGTGAAGACTTATGCCATTACAACCTTTAAGTTTTTTTTATTAGGCAATTTAATACAACACTACAAAATGTGGAAATGTTCCCTGGTGTAAATACGTGTGTGAATGTGTACGTATGGTGCGATGGACTGGTGTCCCATCTGAATTCCCCCGTCTTGCACCCAGTGTTAGCTGGATAGGCTCAGAATCAACTGCAACCTTCCTCAGGATAAAGTGGTTACTGAGAGTGAGTAAGTGTGTGCGAACTCTAGAATATTGTACACACTAGTAGCATGGCAGGAAATTATGGCAATTTTTTTTTTCTTCAAATGACGTACTAAGATGTTTAGCACTCAAGCCCAAATGGTTCACACTCTGGGGCAAAAAGGGGACCCATTTCATGTTAATACACCTAACACAGCTTCTTGACAGTTGCTTATCTTACAATGAAGTAGTTTGTCTATTGCAGAGTTTCTTAGTCCATTTTAGAGCACAACAGTCCAAGTCTGAGTGAAATTCATACTTTTGATTCATTTGCAGTTTGTTTGGTTAGGTTTCAGACCGCACATATATAAAGGAAACAAAAAAAACCACTGGCTGAGGGGAGTTTAAAGCTGAAAACATACTCCTACAACTCTGAAAACATACTCATAAAACACATACTATATGCTGCATATGTGAAAGCACCATCAATCCTCCTTCTGGAGATCTACAGCACTGCACTTTTTAAGCATCTCCCTGATCTGAAACACTCAATTCAGCTTATCAAGATGTCTGCTAACGAGCTGATAGCTGAATCAGATGTGTTAGACACGGGAGACGCTTCAAATGTGCAGTGCATGAGTGCATAGGTTTCTTTTAAAATACATTCAGACATTTCTTTCCCATTTCATGTTGCTGTAAAAAACACAAAGTATCATATGTGTGTGTGGCTGTTAGGAATTATATAGCTGTTTTTTTTGTCAAGGCAGCAGTAGGTTTATCAGCCGTCAAGAGAATAGGTCAGAGTTTTTGAAACGAAGGGAGATACTGCCAGGTGGAAATGACCCAGAAGGCCCAAAGCTACCTCAAGTATGACTGACAGCTGAAATTCATGGTTTTGAAAGACAGCAAGAAAACTCTTTGAAATCTGTAAAATGGTTTCAAGACATCAGGCAACAGGACTGTTTCTAGAAGAAGGATTGCAAGAAGACTGCTGGGTTTTGACTCCAAGAAAAACATAAAGGATAGAAAGCAGTTTTAGCAGAATATGTCTTAGCAGGAAAAAGTCTCAGCTGTACAGTGATGATCCAGAGAGGTGTCTTTTGAAGAGCAGGAGAAAGATTTTAGGAGGATGTATCTCAGCTATTGTACAGCATGGAGCAGGGGGTGTGTGGTACTGTATGGGGGCAGCTAAAGGTCCTGATTTGCTGTGGTAAGTATATCACTGCAACCATGTTACAAAAAAAATTACAGAAAGACTTCCTCCCACTACTGAGAATTTTTTTCCCACAAGATGATCAGAAGTAATTTTTCAGCAAGAAAATCCTCCTGCTTTTGGCTAGAGAGAAGGTCCATTAATCTGATGTTGTTGGATGCCAAAAGTACCTAAATTCTTTACTCAATTTCATATCTAAAAAAAATTTGGGGGTAAAAAGGTTTCATATTGTTTAGTCAAGTTAAAAGAAAAGCATAGACTTAAATTTCCTTAAAGTACGAAAGTAAAAGTATGAGAAGGATCACAAAAGGAAAAAAAAGACTGCTTTAAATTTTAGTTAGTGATGGTAAATTAGTGCCCCTTTCACCAAGAACCAACATTAGCTAAGATTAACTAACATCAATTTTATTCCTAATCTCTCAAATGTTAGCTAGCATGATAACTGTGATGATACAGAACTAGTGCTAATGCTAATAGCTATCTGTGACAATACAAGCTGCCTTGATGAGTAGAAAGGGCACATAGCAACACACAGTGTACAGTGATGGGTAAGTCTGATTCTTGCTATCACGTCTGTTAAAGTTTAGATTTGTTTGGAATTGAGTTCGACTCTTTAAAGGTGTCTGATGCTAAAAACAACTATTGAAAATATGATTATAGAGAAATGTCATCATGTAGTCTAAAGTATTAGGGGGAGGAAATATTCAACTAAAGAACAGACACTTTAAAAACAGACTTGAGTGCAGAAACTAAATAATGGTACTTTATTAGGTCCAAATCTGTCAAAGTCTAGATTTATGCATTTATTTTTTCTCTACTGAGAAAACCTGGTGCTGTATTAACCTGAAATTAACTGACAAAAGTTTACTGCTGAGAGGCCATTAACACTGAGAGAAACAACACTGACGTGTCCATGTGAAAAAAAGGCTGTCTGTGGGTTTATCCCAAAACTTTGATATTTGGGGGGAAAAAAGAAACAATTAAATGGAAATAAAACGTTATTATGTATTATGTTGCATGTTGCTGCCGTCTTTATTTGCTTGTTAACTTTTTATTGATTGCTCAATTAAGATTTCTTGTACTTTTTTTCTTTTTTTTTTTTAAAACCCTGCCCATTTTTTGCCACAGAGTGTAGTGCACTACATACACTTGTAAAAGCTGTCATTGTATACACTATTAAGTGCATTTATAGGGAATAGAGAGCTGAATCTCAAATGGTTCCCTACTAGACATTGCATATGGATATAGTGTATAGTGGGTGTAGTGTGTAGCGCACTGCATAAAGTCCGATTCAATGATTTATTATCTAGTGTAGACTTTTATACTCTCATAGGGAGACAAGAGCTGAATCCCAATGATACTACAGACTTCAAATGGTATAGAAGATAACATTTAAAAGCCTTTGGAATTCATTTATGAGTTAGGGAGCTGAATCCCCAAGTAGCTCATTGTTAAATCTATAGTGCATAGGGTGTAGAAGTCATTATTGTATACCTTGTGTAGTGCACTCGGATAGGGAGTAAGGAGCTGATTCCCAAATATGATGGATTACCAGGCCAAGACTCTATAGTAAATGGCTCTTTCACCATTTTTGGTGAGAGTTGTAGTTTTTTATTTGAAAATTCCTGTAAGGCGTATATCATGCTGGCTTCATTTAACCTAATATTGTCTTGATATTGCATCGCAAGCAAGAATCATGTAAGCTAGTATTGATTCAATCATACTGATTGATTCATCCACCACACGCACACACACACACACAGCTTTGGTGACCGTCCTATTTGAAATCTTGAAAATGATTAATTTATTTGTACAATCATGAGAAAAAGTAAGTACACCCTCCTTCAATTCTCAGTTTTTATTTCTCAGGGCCTAAATAACAATTGTTTGGTCCTCACCAACAACTATAAGCAAAAAAAATAACCTCAGGTGACAACAAAAAACACAACAGATTTCAATACGTAGTCTTTTTTTTCCCCCAGTAAGTAAACCAACATTCAGAAACCAGGTGGGAAAAAATAAGTACACCCTATAATTCAGTGGCATGTACAACCACCTTTAGCAACAATAACTTGAAGTAAAAACTTTCTTTAGGAGTTTATAACTCTCTCACATCGTTTTGGAGAAATTTTGGCCCACTCTTCTTTACAACATAGCTTACAACATTGACTGCACAGTTTGTTACAGTAGTATGTCTTATGTGTATATACACAGGAAAAAAAAAAAAAAAAACAACTCAGTTACAAACACCCCAACTAGCATCTTCCCAGTGTTGGGTTATTTTTAACGGTGGTTTATTTTGGCATTGGGTAAGTTTCTCTACCTAGCCTATTGGGTTAAAAATGACCCAACCGTTGTGTCGTGTGGTGGTGGTGGTGGTGTTATCACTATTGTGTCCATATTGTTGCTGTTATTATTATTGTATGCATATAAATATCTTACAATTTGTAGATTAGTACACGTGTGATATTCTATACTAGACTGCAGTCAGGACTTCAGCGGTGTGTTTACAAACTCAGCGATGAATGCGACTATGAGCTTATATGCGCTGTTTTTTAAAACTTGGCCGGTGCTGTTGTCATTAGTGACATGCGTTTTGACCTTCACTCAGGCCAGAAAACGTATGCTGCTACCTTAACCTGTCCCAATATACTTTTATTCACCAGAACTACACAATGCTACTTTTTGATATAGTATGAAATATTTGTATTGCTCTTGCTTTCACGTAATTGCGTCATATCGCAAGGCCTTCTGGGTAAGTTTCACTCCTGGAGTCTTCAGTCATGTTGACTTAGCCCTAGTCCCTTGAGCCTCCAAGGGCTCTTCTAACAAACTTCACCTGAGCTGATAAATTAATGGAACGGTCCCCTAAAGAGGAAATCAGACGAGGAGGCGTTGGAACGCAGCCGATCTCTCTCTCTCTCTCTCTCTCTCTCTCTCTCTCATATCTAATGGTCACCTCCCTGTCTAATCTTCACTACAGCCGGAGTCGCTGAATCTTCGATCGGCTACTCTCCCCTGCCCTCCACCCCCCAGACCCCCCCTCCTCCCCCCTCTTCCCGGTGCCCCCTCCCTTCCCCGAGCTCCAGGCTCCGCCCCTTTTCCGAGTTCGGTGCGCTCGGCACTCGGGGTCTGCGCGCGGAGTTCTCAGCGCTGGTAACCATGGCGTCGGACGGGATGATCTTAACGAACCACGACCACCAGATCCGGGTCGGCGTCCTCACAGGTACATATGCGCTTTTCCTCACATGTGTTTGAATTCATTCTCGGTGAATGAGAGATGTGTGCATCTGTGATGCGGTTTTTTTTTTTTTTTTTTTTTTTTTGGTTGCAGCGGTTTATCCAGCGGTGTCACATCTGTCAGCGTTGCGCCCCTCGGTGATTTAAAGCCCCTGTTTTCCCCGCACTTACACAATTTCATTCACCTAAGGCGGAAAAACGCGAAGAAGAATAATAGTGTGTGCGCTTATAGAGTGCAGTGTGGAGAGGGATACAGTCTGATGTACTGCTGGGGCATATGTGTTCATTCCTTCTGACAAAAATGGTGTATATGAATTAGGCGATTATTATTTTTATTATTATTATTTTCAGATTGTCGAAATCGTGAAAGCTGAGATGTGCTGGTTGAAAATGGACATTGCTGAATTGCAGGAGCTGATTGCATCTGCTCAGGAAACAGGTGCGGGTTTCCCTGCATCACGCATTCATTTCAGCTGCATGGACACAAATACAGATATGGGGTGAAGAGATCTGTGGTTTGTGCGACAGATGACAAGCGACAGAAGCCTGTAAATGACTGAGACGGTGTGTGTAGCTTTAGTGGCTGTGGTGTGGTGGGTGTTTTGGATGTGCTGTGTGGAGAGCAGGTAGCGACAAAGCCTTTTCTCCTGTGAAGGAAAAAAAACCCGTATCCGTCGTGGTGTTGGTGAACGGCGGGGTTGTGTGCTGATGGTGCTGATGCTGATGGTGCTGGTGGTGATGATGCTGATGGTGGTGGTGCTGATGGTGCTGGTGGTGGTGCTGATGCTGCTGCTGCTGGTCGATATCTCTCAGACTAACAGCAGAGCTTTAAAATGGCCACCGCGGCTCGCCTGCCTTCTCTCCCCAAGCTTGATATTATCGGCATTTTGCTCCTCCGAGAAGCCGTTTTTTGGTGAAGGTGATGATGTGTAGCGATGTAGAAGATGAGGGAAATCCCGCTCCCCCCTTCCCGCTTCCACCCCCCACCCCCCCTTCCCCAATCACCGTCACCTCCACCCCCTATAGAGGCGCGGAGGGGGCGGGGGAGCGGAGCCGTGACACGCAGCGGCGCTCAGCGACTCGCCTCGGATTCCAGCGCGCGCAGATTCCGGCTCCTGCTCGAAGCAGAACGCTTAGCGCGTGCGTGGAATCCTGGCACTCGAACACACAGCGTGTGGGTTCCAGCAATTAGAACGCCAGGATGAGGTACGTCACGACTGGAATGGAGTTCCAGCAGCTACAGTCAGTTCCACAATTATTGGCACCCTTTGGCCAAAATGAATCCCAGATATGCTGGATTGTTTCATTTGCACTGAATCTGCCTAAGACGAATTCCTTAACACATCGCTAGTCTTATCAATTATCACCACATCTGCAACTAATATTCGGCCTACTAATACCCAGCAGTGACTAGCAGCACTCATCCACTTCCTGTAATGTCTCTAATGCTGGAGACACTACTGGACCTTCCTCAATGCAAAACATTTCAAGCTCCTTTATATTGTTCTATCTTTGGTTTGCATGTTTGGACTGCACTGTTCAGTTCAGACCACTGTTTTTCAGCAAGGTTTGAATCCGGAGACTGAGATGGCAAATGCAAAATATTGATTTCTTGTCTCTCTTTTTTTTTTATGCAACCTTTTTGGATGCATATTTTGTTGAAGGATTTATCTGGAGTCACATTATAATCTCCTAGCAGAAGCAACCAGGTTTTGGGCTAAAATATCCAGGGACATAGCAGAATTTATGTGCCATAATTAGTCACAAGAGTCTCTGGATATCTAACTTCAAAGGCCGAAAGTGGAAATGATCCACTGCCATATTTTACACCGGGTTTGGGGCCTTTCCATGTGTGCAGGCGCAATTTTCCACCAAATTTGCTGAGGCTGTGTTTGATTTTGGTTTCATCTGATCACAAACCCCGATTGAAATTGTGGTTCCAGTGACACTCAACAAAGCTTAAAGCTGTATTTTTTTTGTGATGCCGTCATGAAAGGCTTCTGTCTTACAACTACTCCCAAAAAAAAAAAAAACTCTTTTTTTTTTTTTTTTTTTTTTTTTTTTTTTTTTTTATATAAATAAATCCACTTCCTGACTAGTGCTGGTTAGCAACCATCTGTTTTTGGAGACAGGTATTCTCCATCACAATATTATGATGCATCATATAACTGACACATGAGTAGTCTGTCAGTCATTTTTCTAGCCAATCACACACACGCAGGGTGTGGCAGGCAGCAAGGCTACACCTCCTTCACTGAGCCTGGGGTTTGCACAGTGACTGTATGACTGGTCATAAAAGTAAATGGTGTGACTTTCTGCTGATGGACAGGAGCCTTCTCAACCAATCAAATTGCACTGTACTTAAAGTTCTAATAGCTGGTGTTCCTTCCATAACCCAGATCATGAGTTATTGATCACTTGTCTTGAATTGCACCTTCTTGGTCATCAGACATCTGTATATGTAATTAGTTACACACACACACACAGACACCAGCCCCATACTCATACACAGGCTTCATGCTTGTCTTGTAACAGATTGGTCGTGCGGTGGCGTGGCGTTGACATTTGATCCAGGCACTGCCCGATATTTATCACGGAGTGTCTCTTCGCCATTGTGACGAATGACTGTGACCATCTCTCACACACGCACACACTCTCTATGTGTAGACAGTGTGGGGTGAGGTAAATAGAGACGGCAGGGTAAATAGAAGGAGGAGAGAGATATCACAAAGTAAATTGGTCTTTCGTTGTCGTCTGACCTTTTAGAAATCTCCGCTTGGTGTCTCTCTCTCTCTCTCTCTCTCTCTCTCTCTCTCTCTCTCTCCCTCTCTGTGTCTCTCTTTCTTTCTTTGTTTCATTCTCTCTCTCTCTCTCACGCGCACACAGACGTACACATACCCCCTGAATAAATTTTTCAACCACTATTCAACCACTATACTGAATTTTCAGGAAATATATGTATTCAGTGGCATAAAATTCCCATTAGATAATGCTTATTATCTACACATGTTCCAATTTTAGCCGTACATTTCCTAAACTAAAGCTAAATGATCCATCAGAGACCACCAGAGAACTGTTACCACCACTGGCTGATTATATGAATTGTTGCAGGCTTACAAGGTGAAGAGGTCATTTGACTCAGTTGTTTTGGTAGCTACATGCTATCATGTAGCTTCAACTAGCACAGAGTTGTTTCCAAAAATAATTGATTACCGGCATCACATGGGGATTACATGGGAATCAAGGACCGATACAAAATGGATTCAGCTCAAATTTTCACACAGACAATTTAAAGTCTGTGGTCAAAATGGCGTACTACACATACTCGTACTACGCATACTAAACCCAGCCAGAAGAAGGGTATAGTGCGTGGTGTGTGAACATGAAAATTTTGGGGAATGTATAATCAGAGCAAATTTCTAAGTGTGTTGTCAGACCTATCTTTAAGAAAAGAAATAGCAAAAAATTGGCTATTTTTAGAGAATAGATAGATTCAGCTTGTGGCATTAAATACTGTGATCTATCCCTGGCAAGAGAACATTTTGCTGCTGTTTCCTAATTTTCTTTGCTTACCTAATCATCACTCTCCGTGAGATATGCAATAGAAACACATAGCGTAGTGCTATTGCTAATGTTCACTCTGTGGCAGTATAACATTATAGCCTCATTAATATTCATTCATATTGAATCCACTATTTGAGTTGGTTCTTGCTCTTCTTGTTGTTGGATTTATTTTTTTTTGTGCGTGCCCAGGGACCATAAATGACTGTGGACTATCTATTTTTGGACATTGGGTATTTGTCCATATTTTAGGTCCTAAATATGTATACGTCCTTCATATTTAAGTGTGATTTAAGTCTTGTATACCACAATAGCAGTATTTTCTATTTCCTTATTAAATACTATTTCCTTATTAAAAATGTGAATTCTACCCAAACCCTAAAAGTTTCATAAACGCCTGGCAGGGACTTTTTTTAAACTTCTCTGCGCCCGTTGGGTTTATTCGTGCTGCCAATTCACCATGCAAATAGGTATATGCTAATAAGTTATAGAATCAGTTATAGAATATCACAATATTGTTATCATGGACGCTTTCAAATATTGTCTTTACCCCTTCATTCCATTTGGAAGATGGCCACTGATGTAGGCAGCATTTTTGGACAGCGTTTATGCTCTCGAGATAAAGACTGCTAAGTTAACAAATGCTACGTCCTAATTTAAGTAATTTTAAGCATGTCTTTCCAGCATGGCTGGAGAAATTTTTTGGTTTACTATTTAAAATACATAGTATGTGTGGTTTTTGAAGACCCCAAACCCCTTTTATATTTGCTTTCTTTCAGGAGGATAAAGTATTAATCAGGGGGTGTCAGACATCCCCATAATCTTCCATGTTACTCGTCCTGCTAGCAACATAGTTATGTAAAGAATAATATATGATGGTTGTGCTGTTATATCATTGATGCAGTGGTGTAATGTCACCCAATGCAAAGCAGAGTCACTATTACTACCCCAAAGTGTTTTATTCCTCTTAAACCACAGCAATTTGTGCAAAACCCTTCACAAATCAAAAACACAAAGTCACATGATCTGGCAGTATAATTGTGCCAGTAGGCTATTTTAATCCATTATAAACTTGACAGATTTTGTGAATTTGAAGAGCAATTACTTTAAAATTCTACAGTAGAATTAATTGATGTTTATTGTGAGCATAGAGTACATCACTGTGAACTGATGTAAGTGGGTTTGAATGTCTACCAATTTCAAATGTCCTTTTGATAATGATTTAAAATAGCTTCCTGGCACAATTATATTGACGGAACTAGTGCTTTGAATTATATTAATATTAATATTAATAATAATAATAATAAAGGTTCTTAAATTATGTTATTTTAAATTATG